>NC_064440.1:18405536-18730536 GCF_023343835.1 Lagopus muta | reverse complement strand
GAGACGCCTATAAATTCATATCATTGAAGTAGAGAAAAGACACTGAATGAGAAAGTTGAGTTAAAAGTGAGCCACGTTACTGAGAAGGGAAAAACTCCTTGGAAAAATCCTAGTTGCTTTCTAAGTACTGTCTCTGTCAATTCAGACCACCACAGCCTATGCTGCATTACTGGAAGAGTTGCCTTCGGCATCTATTCATTTCCCAGCTTGCCTTCTGAAGCTGTTCCTAACCACGCAGAGTCTAGAAACTAACGCTTTTAAACCTCTGCCTGTACTCCTTCTTGTTGGCCTCGAAACGTCAATGATCGAAGTGAAGTGCCCATCTTTGCTTTGTTGAACTGCTGATCATTGCTTTCTTGAGCTGAAGAAACATTTCTCACAATGTTTTCTTCTTGTAGCTTCATCTAGCACAGCACTGACTGACCCAATTCATTTTACTGCGTTTTATTCATTCCTTATGTGCAGTTTGGGGTCTGTGTGGCTGTGCTACTGATTTGCATTTAAAAAAAATGCGTGAAAGAGCCACGTGGAGAAGAACTCAACATAAAGTCAGTGTGTAAGTTGGAATTAAACGTTACTCTTCAAACACAGGTAATCACTTCCCATGTCTTGTAGGGTGTATGAAAGCAAAGTCCATAGGAACAGATAAAAACCTATTGAAACAGAACCACCTTCAACATTCTGGCAATTTTCTCTAAGGAAAATATGTTTCCCTACTTTAGAAATGAAGCTCAAAACACCCAAACAAAATACAAGTAACAGGAAAAAAATAAAAAACCAAAACACTGAAAATGTTATATAATCCAGGTTGAAACACCTGTGACTCTGCAAACAGGATGCGATTTCACTAGAAAGACCATCTGGGTTCCCTCTGTTCCCTCTCAGCCAACAAGTGAGTTCTGTACCAGCAGCCCCTTCCTACCTCAGTCATTTTGTGCTTGCAGTTGAGGCAAACAGATCCTGTCAACTGCTGATCTTACTGAAGGTAGCAATCTATCTATTGTCTCTGAATAATTTTTCCTCTCAAAGAAACCGTTCTGTCAAAAGACAAACTGAAGACTCAGTTGGGACTACCCACATCTGAGTACACCGACTCTCCAGTTGCAGAACTTCTTAGCTCATACATTTATCCCCAAGGTGATTTTCAGTCTGGAAGGTGGATAACAAGTCAGTATCTCCCATTTTTAGGAGGCAGTCTATGCATAAACCTTGCCTGCTGATTCACTTCGCTCTCTGAATATCTCTGTGTTGCTGTTATTCTAGCAGCGATGTGGATACTAAACCATTGCCAAAACTATGGGGAACCTTGTAGTACCTGAACCATTGACTTGCTAAAAGATGCAAACAAGTTTATCCTCTTCTTCTGTGGAAAAGAGACAGAGGAAGTGGCAGGAATGTGTGCCCTGGGCTGCTACTTCTGGAGTTCTAGAAAGCTTCAGCAGGCACAGCTGAAGAAGTAAAGAAACTCAAGAAAGAGACAGCTAGTAACATGCATTCATCATTCCGCAACAACCAAACCACCTGTACGCTATTCACTCAGCCTCAGCTAACACTACAATTGTTACTTACCAGCGCCACAATTGAAACTTACAGAAAGAAAATCCAGTGCAAAGAAGCACAACTGATACCTGCATCCCAAACTCTTCTCAACAGCAAACAAGTGACCTGAAAAGCCAGTGAAGAAAAATATGACCTGATAATGAGATTATAGAAGCACACGGTCATAGAATGGTTTAGGTTGGAAGGGACCTCCAGGATGATTGAGCTCCAATCCCCCCGCTATAAAGCCTGTTAGTTGAAAGTTTGCGTGAGCACGGAGTAATGCTCGCTGTACTTGTATTCAGAAGAGCAGTACCCTGCTCATGGAAGTAGAAAATGAACAAGAGGAAAGAAAGCTGCAAAGGAATGAAAAGCAGTGGGCTTTATGCCCTAGAACATAATGGAAGTTCCTAAGCAGACTGACATCCCCTTTAAAATTGGTTAGATTTCTCTGCACATGAATATGCAAAGCGTTTTTCAGTATTACAGATGATCGCGCTTTTGATGGGGAACAAAAATCATCAAAAGAATCAAAAGATCTTTGGTGCTTCTAACAGTGATGCCACGTGTGTCCGTTTCACTTAGAAATGCTAAGAAAATGGATACTTTCAGAACATGGTAATAAAAATTAACTTACGTGCTGAAGTGATTGGTTTTGACTCTTTTTTTCTCCTCTTGAGGTCTAAATACCTCAGGACTGAGATTCGCTAAGCGCTACAGAGGAATGAGTGCTGGCCTTTGCTACTCAGAAAAGAAAATGGTATTTCAAAGCTCTGAATGGAGCAGGGAAGACTTTTCAAAAGGTGCTGTTTCGAGAACTGTCATGGATTTTTCTGCTTGAAAATATATAGGATGGATAAGATAACCAGGCGTGGTCATAGCAAAAGCAGAAAAGATTCCTTGAGAATGACCTTGAGAATAACCAGGCAGAATAACTGCGTTTTAAGAGATGGGGTCTCAGTGGTCTTACAGAAGACGGTAAGTTAAAGTTCACACATTTGCAAACTGCTCTAAGCTTTTTGTTTAGTTTTAGCATTTTGGTTCAAAATTCACAACTCCACAAGGCTACATCCAGTGAAACTAACAGAGAGTAATATTAAAACAAAGCGGTTGTCAACACGAACCTAATGAGCTTTTGGAAATCTTTTTTAAGAAGCTGCAACCGAGGCCAGGAGCTTAAAAGGATTACAAGTGCTGAGGCAAATGGAAATAGATAACGAATGCACCCAGAATCACAACAGCAACTTAATTCATACCTGCTGCTTTCATCACTACAAGGAAATTTTCATCTTTCACAGGCACGTGGTGTGGGTCACTTCCTGGCAACCATTTCCCCATGAACAGAAAAACAACAGTTCTCTTCTTTATCTGATGAAGAAACAGTAAATCCAACATTTGAAATCCAACAGAAAACGATAACAACAAAGAAATGATCAGTAGCTCTACTTTAATGATCCATTATGGCTTCATGAACATGTATGGGGGGATGACTGCAAGGATTTTGCCTTCCCAACTCCCGGCGCATCTTACTGCAGACGTACAAAGAACAGAGGATTTTTTCTCCTTTTATCTTTTTTTGTTTGTGTGGGCAGGAGATGTAAGAGAGAGTTCTTTCTGACTTTCGACAAGCCGTTGCTATGAAATGCTGCTATGAGAGGCTGTGTGCCAAGCACAGCAATGCTTAAAGAACGCTTAACAAGCTTAATTCAGAAAACGTATCCGTTCCATAAAGACATGAGATAAATGAGAAGTATCAGACAGCGTGAGTCGACCTTCTCAGAAGGAACCTAGTTTGGAACATGATTTCTTTTTTATGTGTTTGGCAAACTAACAACCTTTTTTTATTCTTACTGTTCTTTTTAACAATACTGAGGATATTACGCCACAGACACAAGCGCTTAGTACTGATGCCTAGACTTATGCAGCTTCTAATTCACTTTCATTATCTAATAGTAGCTACAAGTGAATTTAATCACAGTTCCAAAAGTTGAGTTGACCCTCCTAAAGTGCTCCGCAGCCACCATGACCCTCGCAGCGAGCCTTGTGGTCGCTCCAATCCCTATCGTAAGTCCGGCAGTTCAACCAGAGAACCAACCAGTGCCTGTGACTGTTGTCTCCTTCAAGCAAGAAGAAAAAATGTCTACAAAAGCCAGAATGTTTAACAAGGAGAGAAGCTCATAAGGTGGAGCAAGGCCATGACTAAAATGGCACGTAAAGAACATGCTGAGCAAGGCAGTCTGGATTATTCCTGCCTCAATTTGTGGGATTACTTTTTCTGAAGGACCTGCGGGCACGTGGTGGGTAAAGCAGGATGGTGGGTGTCTGTTGTGTACCCCAAAGGGATTTGATGCTGTGTAAGAATAAACGAAGACACATATCATGTATCAGTTGCTACACAATACTGCGTGCCATCATCGCTATGGTTGTTATAGGGCTCGACAACACCATTACAATTAGAACGACCCCAGCTGAAGAATGAATTTTGATGAAGTCAGAACTAGCTTAGCAAGCAGAAATCCAGCAACGGATGCTCCCTTGTGTACGGAAGGACTGCTATGACAGATAGAGCCCAAAACCGTGAATTAAATGAACTTCATGGACAGACAATTTACACGGGTAGACCACAGACTATGGGAATTAGATGGCTGTATACATCAAAAGGTAAGACAGGAGATAGTATATAGTTAGGACATATAAGATTATTATGAGACCCCAGCATAACATAAATGGGACAGGACAAGGGGTGGATATTGCCTTGGTTTCATCAGGGGACAGAGCACTTTTTCTTCAAAGTGGCTGGTACGATGATACGCTTTGGAGAAGTACAGTGCTGATAACACACCAACGTTTTCAGTTGTTACGGAGTAGTTCTGAACAGAGTGAACAGTGTTCCTTGTCTCAGCTTCTCCTACTGTGCAGGAAGAGGGCTAGGAGCAGCACAGGGAGCTGGGACAGAATCAGGATAGCTGACCTGAACCTGGCCAAGGCAACATTCCATATCCTATGCCATGATACGTAAGGAAAGTTTGAAGAAGTTCAAGAGGGCAACTGATGTGTGGGGACTGGCTGGGCATCAGTGGGGCTGAGCAATTGTGTGGGCATCAGTTGCTATTCGTAAATACACGAGTGTATCTATCATAGCCCTTCTCCACTTTTCCCTTTCTTTTCTCTACATTAGGAAATTGTTCGCTGTGTTGAGTGAAAAAGTGCAGAATGTACAGAGATATCCTTGAACATGGGCTCTGATGTGTACTGAAGAGTTTGTTCTTCCTTTTTTCCTTCCTCTTTCTTTTTTCCTTTCTTCCTTTCATTCTGACTTTCTTTTTCTTTCTATTTCTTCCTTCCTTCCTTTTTTGACTTGTCACAATATGAAAAAAAAAAAAATCTTCACAGAGAGCTTTTCAAGTAATTACTACAATATGGACAGCAGTGTGGGGGAAGATGTAACCGTGAGCAAGTCAGCAAAGAGTTTATCAGACTCCTTGATAGACCCTATCAGTGTGAAACCTTGGGAGTCTTGAATGTAAGACAGAGAGCAAATGGTATCTGTTTGCATCTAAGGGTAAACAGGAGGTTCTTTTTGTATGCATTGTTAATCTTATCACACTTAAGAAACCTTTCATCCTTTATCACTGTGTTTTGGGAGAAGCTAGACCAATCAACTGACTAGAGGGACAGGAATTCCTGGCTTGTAAGTGAATGGTATATAAGATGTATGTTGAACACAATAAAGAGAACTACTCTGAGAACTACACTGATGCTACAAGAAATGGTGAGAGCTCTGTAACTCGACTGAGCAACGACACAGCAGTTTAGAAAATCCTACTCAGTTAAAAGAAAAACCACAGGTGAGTTTCCAGTTTCTTCAAAAAGCTGTGCTTTTTGGAGCGTTTAGTGCAAAGCTGCTGAAGGAGATTAAAACAAGAACAACTCCTTAAAAACAGCAACACAGTTTTAAAAATTGTCTCCATCAATACCAGCTATTCATGGACTAGGCCAAGCACAGCAGTCACAAAGGGCCCCATCTCTTTTCTATCTTCTCCCTTCTTAGGCTATAAGAGCTTTCTGGTGATTGACACCCATCAAAAACATTATGGTGATGGAAAGGAATAGGTTTATTTCTCCATGATAAATATTCAAAATAATCCTTCACCGCAGTGAGATATTTCTAGCATCTTTGTCAGTATATCTTTTCAGGCCAAATAAGTATAAATAGAATTAAATGTTGAAATCTGACTCTTCAGATGTTTAGGATGGGGATGGAAAATCTTATTTTGACTCTTCCCCCTCTATTGCAAAAACTTTATCTGTTTATTTGCTATTGCAGACTTCTACTTGGACTTTATTAACCAGGTCCTCCGATTCCACTCCAAGTGGAACAAAGTACTCCCACTTCCAAGTAGATGGTGAGGCTTCTCTGTCACATACAAAAGGAAAACAGAAGACAACAGAGGTCAGGTTCATCCTTAGGAGGTTAAAGCTGTTGGATGTTTCAGCCACGAAATATGAAATCTAAAGTTGTAGCTGGAAATCCAGGTGCAGGCTGACAAAAGGGATGCAGAGCACCTCCTATGGTCACTCTGGGCTTATTCTCCTTTATTACACCTACCTTGGCCATACATCTTATAGAACCATAACAGTGCACCCTGGTTAAAACAACTGTATTTGGTCCTAGTTTTCCTTACTGTAATTTCATGAAAATTTGATAGAATTATAGGAGGTTGTGTTTTGTGGGTGGTTTTTTCTGTTTTTTTTTTATTATTATTATTATTATTATTTTAATTTTTAATTTTATTTTGTATTGTTTGTTGCTGTTGTTTTTTTTTAATTTGATCTAGGTTCTATATCACCTCCTTATTTATTGCATTAGGTCTTAATTTGCTTGAGAGCTATCAACACATTGAGACCAAACTGCATAAATTATTAATGTTGTCATTTCCTGGTGTTTTTTTTTTAAGCAATCCCACTAAATTCGAGCAATTACAGTCAACTGCAAAACAATTGCAGCTGTTACTGAACCAGCTAAAAGCAATTCAACAGCTGTATCTTCTACAGCATTACTGAGTCCAGAGACCTACAAATTATACAGACCTCATGATACCAGTTACGATTACAACGTGGCTTATGGAACATGGAGAAAAATGAATTACATGATAAACATCTTCAATTTATAAGGTAGTTAAAAAGTTATTTGTAGTGTAGTGTATTACTAAAGCAAAATTAAATGACTGCTAAAATCTTTCTAACATTTTATGCATTACTATATACGTGTATTCTAGATTTTTTATATTGCTTTCTTTCCTCTTTATAGAATATCTGATCCAGATATTAGGTAAAAGTCAGATGCAGAGATATGTACATACAAACACAGTCCTCCATGAGAATTTTGGTGCAATTTGCTATATAAAGGATTTTCCAACAGTAATTGAATTAAAAGCAAAAATAAGTGTAAAAGTACAAGTATGGCTTATTCTTTGTGGAAAAGTACCTAGCAGGTCTCATCTCCCCTTCACAAACAGGAATAAACACCAGGTTTTATAGTGTAATGTGGAAATAGGCTACCATTCTTCTGAATCTTTCGTTCTGCTCATTGTAAGCGCTGAGCAGCTGCTCAGATCATTGAATTTGCATTTTAGAAAGCACATCAGATGCAAAGCTAGTAGAGATAGGCTAATAATCTGTTAACTCACATTACTTGTTTCTACAAGTCATTACAGTAATTTTTCATACACTGTAGTTTCTACTGTTTTACTTTGCCTTTTGGCATTTCAAATGAATTCATTAATGAAACTTACGTTATTTAGCCTAGGAAACCAATCATAATTTGATAGATATTCACACTATCAGAAAATGAACATGATTTAAGATAGTAAAACATAAATTAACAACATGGGTAGCAGAAAGCTTTACCTCTCTAAACCATTCCTCTGTGCCACTTCTGCTGAGAGATGTAGATTGCAAAAATTTTACCTGTTTTTCTAGTACCAATGGATACAGTGCAGAACACTACTGCTAGAAAAATCCTAATCATTTAAAATAATGCAAACGATTAGCAACAAGTGATAACTTACATACATTTCAATGTGTTCCTCCAAAATGACACACCTGAAGCTGTTATTTATTTCAAATTGTATGGAGTGGAAGTCACTAAGTGCAGATTCTATTAAGAAATTATTTCCATGGGTTCTTCTAATGCTTTCATAAACCTAATGTAAGGACACGGACTCAAGCAGGGGCCATTCATCTTTTGAAGCTCTTGTAATTATTTTTATTAAAAGGCAAATGTGGAAGAGGCATTCCCATTTTAAGTTCAAGTTACTTGTATTTTTCTGAGCATCCCACCACGTCCCAATGGCATAACCCAGTGATCCCAGATTATTTTTTCAATCACTTTTTCAGCTTACTGGAAATAGCTCTGAATGGAGTTCTCCAAATTCCTCAGAGACCTTTCATACCACCTCTGGATTGCTTCCAGTACACCAGTAATTGTACAGTTATAGCAGCATTATACATAATAAGTCTGCATGAGTTCTGAAGTTGTTCAACAATAGCAAATTATGATTTTTTACACTGTAATCACAGAATTTCTGGGAATAAATTAAAAATATATATATATCCTAAAATTAGACTTTTGGGAAAGGAAAATTGTAGCAATTATTGGCTTATAGCTCTTTTAAATATAAAATGTAAACAATATTAAAATATGAATAAATATATAATGAATATTTATAAATATCTAATAAACAATAGAAGGAAATTCAATATCTCTGAAACATAACAAGGTACAAGCAAATGAAAACAATTAATTATTAAAAGTCATTGTTACAATGAATTAGTAAAAGTCGTACTTTTCACAAATAGCAAATCTTGCTGCAATCCAAGGAGCTCTGGTTCTTTTGTTTAGCCCCCTTAAACCCAGCAAGTGGAGCTCTCACCTCATTGCCTGCTGAAGCTGTATTCCTTGGGATAATCAAGAATGGTGCTACCCCATTTAGAGACTGCCAGTGCTGCATGTGAAGCAGAAAAGTGCATTAGCTGAGGTAGACGCAGTCAGTAAGGACCTCTTCTTCAAAGGATTCTCATGGCCAGAAACTGCAACAGGGAGCCATAAAAAAACCAAAGCAGTGGAAAGAAAGAGTTCATTTTATACTCAAGTGGTTACCCTGGCCCTCTGCCCACAGATGTCTATTCTACCCTGCAGGCAGCCCTCTCAAAAGTAAAGAAAGAAGCTTAATTGAGATTAATGGCCTTTTCTACTGGCGTCCAGGGAAAGTCCTAATTAATAAAGCAACATATTGAACATGATTATAATTTATAACACGTGAAAACTTTAGAATACTTAAGAACTGACCAACACAACCCTGATTGAGAAATATCTTCCACCTATCTCACTTTTCTTGTAATATGATGTATGCCTGTCCAGTTCAAAGATAACATTCCAGTGTTTTGTGTTTTATATTTTAAAGGCCACTACCCTTATTTTATATGCCAGCATTATCCACACGCTTTTGTAATCGCACTTCAAGCAGTTAGGACTTGAAACCAGCTTACTTTATGGTCACAGATACAGTTCCATAGATCTAAGTAACTGCACTTCTACATTTGTTGATTTTGCCTGTAGTGTCAATTTTTAGGCTTTCTTGAAACATTAATTTTTCTCCACTACCTATCACTTGTAATGATGTTATACATTTTCTCTCACACTGTTGTGGAACTACTACTTTCCATATAGAAAAAGGCCAAAAATTTTCACACAGTAACTCCTGCCTCAAACCAATAGTTCACAGATGAGCTAGAATGATATCCTGTTAAAAATCATATAATTTAAGAAACTCACAACAGAGATTAATCATACATAAAGGTATGCTTATTCAGCTTGAAAAAAGGTATATTCAAGTGTTGAACAGATAACCAAGTAAATAGCAGAAATGAATCAAGGTATGTGTTATCTTCTAACTTCTCTCTCATCATTTCTAGACAATGTTCCACTTTTCCTCGGTAGATAAATCTGTTTAAACAAAGAACCAGTAAGTTAATCATTCTTCACCAAGCCCACAAAAAATTTCTGCAGCCATCTTTTTAACTTCTGCCTTCCTCTGATGCCTCATCTTTTCATTTCCTCTTGGCTAGCTTAGTTCCAGTTCTTGAGGAAGTACTCCAGATTCATGTTCCACCACCAATTTGCAAACAATAAGCCACAGATGAAGAAATTCAGGCAGATGTAAATCTGTTGACCTCAGTGAGCTATACCTAGCTACACAGTCTCACTGTTGCCGTAGCACACTATTGATTAAACAGTCTTTGCATGTGCTGAGTACTCCTTAATACTCACATGCTATGCAATCCTCTTCTGTTGCTTTATTTTAGTGCAGTACACTATGTTATTTACATGCTATGCTAAGGGGCTAGACTTCTTAATACATTTCTTTGCAGCACATATTTATCTCATGCCTTTTTTTTTTCTGCAGGAAATTATTTAAGTTGGGGAAAAAAACACAGTTCTTCATAAACCTCATCCTACCTGAAGGATGCAAGCCTAAAATAATCAAAATCAAACCTGTGGTACATGTTATTAAATATCAATTACATTTCTATAGATAATGCACCAGGCAGTAATACTTTAAAATATCTATTAAATATATTTACTTTAAAATATCTATGACTCTTTATAAAATACACTGTATTTGTCTGATGTCAACTGCGTTATGCACAGCCCCATTCCTTTCCTTTTTTAGAGAGAATATAAGAATTTTACTAATACTTTCTGCCTCAGGCTTAGGGTCTCATACTGTGGTATTAAGAAATGGCCCTTCAATCCCAGAATGGGAAAGACACATTCATAGAGTCAGCTGCAGTTCTTCTGTGACCATACAATTAAGCTTCTCTTGCAGACCTTTCCCAAGCTATCCTTACACAATGTATTTATTTTACTCACAATAATAATGGGCCAATCTTATCTGCATTTCAAGAAAACATTTCTAATATAAAAGACTGCATGTTACAATGCTTAATACGAAAGTGGCTGAAACTTCTGCCGCGCCAGGCAGAGCGGAGCAGGACAACCCCTTCCTTTGCCCGCTGCCAGTGCTGCCCCTTACACAGCCAGGGAGAAAGCAAAAGAGCTCACTAATAATCGTAGGAGACAAATAAGACAGCTTTAAGTTTGACTTTTATTGAAAAATTTAAACTGCATTGCATATCTTCTTTATAACTTCAACATTTCTTTAACCACAAAACAGAGATTCTGTTTAAAAAATCTCTTTGTTTTTATCACCATTCTAAAAACAGATTATCAACTGAGTAACAACAATTTTAAAATCCTGGGCTACTACCAAGTCCCCTGGTTCTGTGCAATGAATGGTATAATCTAACAGTCTTCTCCAGAGAAGTACCGTTAGTAATACAATCAGAATTTTTCTCATTCAAAATCAACAGCTGCTGCTGGTTTTCATCTAACTATCAGCAATTTCCATAAAATTACTTCAATTCACAAGCTCTGTAACTACAAATTCAGCCTAACACTTGGCTATTATTTGCTTGATCTGAATTCACCCATCCCAAATTACAGTGATTGTCAGTGTAACTTAAAAGACAAAATTGCTACCTTAGAATGTATTCTAAACCTCAGAAGAACAAAGTTACTCACCTGAAATAGTAATGCTTTGAATTAGCCAATATTTCTGTATGTCCATACCTCCTGAACTCTCACAGCCAGTAGAGTATGGATTAAAAAAAAAAATACAGGAACATCCCAGGTAACCTTTTGTTTGAGATGCTGCAAGATATTATTCACAAATGGAGATTACCTACCGAGAAGAAAACACAGATGAGTTTTCTTCCTGGTGAATCATGGAATCATAGAATGGCTTGGGCGGGAAGCAACCTTGAAGTTCCAACTCCTAGTGAAAAGCAGCTAACCACAGTGGAAAAAATTATGAGCCCTGTGACTGATACTAAAATGAAGAAAAGATATAATTGTGGTATCACCTGTGACAAGACACAGCACTGCAGAAAGGCAAGATAAAATTCACAGTGTTGACAAATGGATTTAAAGTACCTGTCTCTGGAGAAAACACCTCTGTGTTAACTGACTCATTTCTGAGGCAAGCTGGAAGAGCTCGGCTTCCTCCTGGATACAAATCGTCAGCTACAACCTCTGATGCTTCTTACCTCCAAAAAGCAAGATGCTTCACTAAATGAAGCAGCAGAAATTTTAGCAAGCAGAACACAGACTGTGTGCTGAGGAGATCTAGTTCTATTTGTGACTACATCACAGGACTGCCCAAAGCTTGCTGTATGAATGCCAGTAAACCGTATACAGTCTGTCCTGTGGTTTCACAGTCAGTTACATCAGATAATTCTCTGTAGTTCACGTGCTTCTAAGGAATATAAAATTTTCAAATACAATTACTGTAATACTGAGAGGATGAACTGGATACCAGATCCATGAGGTTAAAATGTTAACGTTAGAAAATGAAGTGTAAGCTGGATCTTACAGTTTTAGTAATACATTTGGTGAGTTAACTTGACAAGGGAGCAAAGGAAGGTCAGTAGTTAACTGTCTTTGATCTGACTATCCTACTCACATTGTTTCTCATAAACCACAAGGACTGAGGGAGATCCTTTAACATTCTGTGGCTGGACTAATAAGTGAGGAATTGTGAGAGACCAGATCTCCGACGGAAGACTTTCAATTGAAATGCGGCAAGCTCTTTCCTTTCAAAGCAACTTCTTTCTGCTCTTAAAAACAGTTCCCAGTGACAGACCATATGATTTTGCTGAGCAGCTTATAACGAATGGCAATGTTATGAAAGTTGTTACTGAAGTCAGTATTTCTGCGTGGCAGGCCTCAGGCCTCAGTGCAGATGTTTACATGAAAAATGTTAACTAGTAAAAACATAGCAAGATATCAGCAATATAATTCAAGAAGGTTAATGCTTAAGATGAAAAAAGTAAGATCCTAACTCCATTGTATTGACGAAAGTAACCTCATAACAGAAATATTGTGCTGTGGAAGGGGAATGAACAATACTCCTATGAAAAGCTGGAAAGGCTGTGCTGCATGATACACTATTTACCATTTCAAGATTCTTCCTTCTATCCGTTCTGACCCTGCTGAAGATGTGAGACAGCGCCCTCAGAAGACAACCCATGGGATCTGCAGGATGGAAGTGCCTGGTATCTTGTAACTGTCTCGCTTTCCACAGGAATGAAGGGGGGGTAAAGAGGATGTGAGGATGGCGGAATGTGCGTTCACTGAACATCTGTAAAATACTTTTATTACTGATTTGGAGAAAAAAGAAAAAAAAGAAAAAGGAAACCCAGCTAATTATTGACTTGCAGGGATAACAGACCTGGAGTCATATATGAAGAGGTTTAAAATAAGCATATTCCATTTATCACAATGACAGTAATTCTGTAGACAGAGAACTATTGAATTTTCATTTTGTTCCACTATTCTGCTTTCGCTATGGAGTTTTCCACTTTTTAGTATTGATCATACAGTGATTAAAAGTGAACAAGCTGCAGATGACTCTGGTGCCTACACTTTGAAAAGTCTGGCTGGTTTAAAGCGCTGTGACATATCAGCTGTATTAAAAGATTCTGAGATGAATTTTTGTTCCTTTCTTTTTTTGTTCCAAACATACAGTGAATTTAATTTCACTGAAAGAACGATGCTCATTTAGGCTCCCACGTGAATGCTACAGACCTGCAGGAATTTCCCTACAGAATTTACTTAAAATGGTCCTAGAGATTAGTCCTGACATACAACTCAAAAACAGGGGCCTTGGTTAGCAACCAATATTCACTAGAAAAGCATTCAGAACATTTAACAGACAGTCAGACGTTACATTTAATAAACTGAAATTTCTAATAGATTAAGGGGATTTCATTATTTGACAGCTTATGTACAATGTTAGAACTCCTTATAGTCAGTAAAATTATCTGTAAATTATCATTTTAAGGGCACTAGGATTTAAATGAAAGTGTTAACTAATACTTTTGTATCTTTTCTTTGGCTCACAAATACACTAAAATACCATAAACATTATTTAGAACTCCAATAATATATAAATAGGATACATTACAAATGGAAGAAAATACAAGACAACTCTTCAGCATGGTAAATCTCTGCATATAAATAAGCAAATATTTTGTATACCTACAATTCAACGATTACCTTGCTGTAAAACTATTACATTTAAATCCTTTTACACAAAGGCATTTAACAATAATATACACAATCTACACAAATTAACCTCTAAAAATACAGCAATAATATACCTGTTACAATGACTCTGCTACTATTATCCCCGATGTGACGCTAAAGGGAAAATACAACTATTTTACTCCAAGGTGCTGTTGGAGATTGCTGTTTCGTATGTGACAGAAGCACCAACAACAAGATTCAGTACTGTTACACGTTTTCTTTAGCTCCTAAGAATCTACTTTTTTGAAATGTTTCTATGTGTCTATTTACCTGGCAGGAAAACCTGTAGCACATTATCCACATCATTAGTTGTTGAAGGAAAAGTTGATTTTCTTAAAGTGGGAAACATGCTGTGGCTTGGATCTAAGTTCATAACCTCTTTATATATTTATATATATATATATATGTATATATATATAATTATAGATATATATTTATACTGTACATATATACTGTGCAGAGTTCACTTAATTTTCTATTTTCACACTTACTAATTTCCTGCTGACAAAAAACAAGACCAATCTAAGAGTCAACAGTACTTCAACTCCAAGATAATACATTTTCCCTCAGTACAGTGATCTAGCAATACACATATATTTCAGTAGCCTATAAGGTTTTGTCGCTGCTTAAGGACGTCTTAGGAGATTGAAACTTACAGAAAGAGAATTTCCTTAAAACATGTTCTGCAGAACTGGGTTAAAAAAATAACCAGTACTGGAAAACAGTGAATTAGAGAAATGAATAACTCATCCATTGTACTACAGCTCCTGCCCCAATCTCTCTATTTCCTCAATGAGGAAGTCTATGTCAGACTTAGTTGCTGCTGGATTTGAGATGACCATTCGGAAGAAGTTGACCTTATCGCCCTGAGGCTGATATCCAACCATGGTAGTACCTGACTCCATCATCAGGGCTTTGATTTTCGGTGCCACCTTTAGAATTGAAAATAGAGGGAGGGGAGGAGGGACACAAAGAGAGAGAGAGAGAGAAAAAGAGATTCTGAGAATTGTTATTTTTTCTTTGAATATCGCAAGCTGTCTAAATGTAGGGAAAACAAAGGGGAATGAAATGGACAGTTTAGAAAAGCAATGTAAGATCTGTAAGAGAAAGCTGGAAAGCTTCAGAGATTGGGTATTTGAAGTAGAATTGACAATTATAATATTAATCTTTTAAGAAATCTTTTTGATTAAGAGACTAGCAGCATCCTCATATATTCAGAACATAACATTCTAATATATCTAATGTACATAATCTGTATGTCCTGATTAATTATCATTATTCTTATATCCTGAGCATTTGAGAGAGAAGTACTGAATGTGCACAGTTCTACTATAGCCTTTGGATAAAAGAGATACGTGTGATTCTGAGGTCAAGAAATGTTGGGGATGAGAGAGTATTTCTTTTGTTGTTGTTTTGTTTTTGGAAAACTCATTCCAGAATCAACTTTATGAGGGCCATGGATGCTTTTCATGAAAACGTGTTTATTCTCACAGTCAACTTGCTAAAGGGACAAGGTAGGAACAGCAGAAGTTTCTCAAGAAGATCTCTGATGTAAGGAATATTTTCTGCTAGCATAAGCTGTGGAAACCTTCCAGCAGTTTTGCAGTACTGTGCATTTGCCTCTGTTACACTTCCTCACTTTCATTTATAAGAAATACTGTTCCAACAGTCTTAATATGCAGTATTAGGTGAGCCCAGCCATGCCAATACACTTTTGGAACCACAGGAGCAATAGGGAACAAACAGACAAACAAAGCCTGTTTGTGTTCTGCATTTTGCTTCATAGGAAAAACGTGACTTCAACCTCAGCTCGAGATAAATATCAAAGCCATAACAAGATATGGGAGAATGTCGGTCCTAGCACCCAGAACTTGAGAACGCAGACACGTATTATTTTTAATAAAAAGAATACTTTGGGCTGAAATAGCAGACTATACTTTTGCATTTAGCATAAGCCTCGTACCTTGTGCAGCTTTTCTCGTCTCTCATCGCAGTCTGGCATACCTCTGAGACTTGGTGGAATATACCAAAAACATACATTCGTGTGCTCCGGCTGCAAAAAGAACCAGACACATACAGAGTAAAGAAATACAGGTCAATCATGTACTTTAAGGGCCGATACACTTTAGCACAGATCTGAAAGCCAAAAAAAAAAAAGAATTGCAGAACTAAGCCTTTGCATCTGCCATATGAGATTTCTTATACATTGTCCCATCTTAGCATGTTAATGCCACCTGGCAAATGCCTTCTACCTTCATGCAGTGTTACAGGGAACTGCTTTCAAGGCTCCCTACACGGATAACTCTATTTTCCTTTTCATAGTCAATGAAGAGACAATATATTTAAGTTATTCTATCAAAGACTTTATACAGTGGCACTAGTAACGCAAGATATTGCAAAAACAGCAGATTTGCAGTGAAATACATGGTGGCACCTGGAATCTCAGCATAAATAGATGGCATTAATGTAGCTTCATGCTTTACATTCATAAATTACAAAATACATAAATTTGGCCCATACACACTGGTTAAGCGAAAGTAAACTTACCTCTCCTTCAAAGACCATCTCAAATTCTTCTCTGTTTTTTATTTTAGTATAGAGGTATTCTGCCAGTTCCAGGCATTTGTTGATCTGATTTTCAAATCCCACTGTACCCTATTTTAAAAAGAAAGTTAGTATTAATCACAAAGTACTTTTTCCTCCTCAGGTGTAATCATCTTTTCGGAGACATTTCACTCTAAAATGGCTTCAGACATACAACATTTAGTAGAATTATTTCTAGCAATTTAGAAGTCAAGTCAACCAGTTGCATCAGAAGCAGCTAAATGGGTCACAAACCGTAATCACCATTGGGTTCTGTTCTGTTCCTAAGAGCATTTATAATGATTACAGGAAAGACTTTTGATATGTTTAATACAGTATCTTTAGTTCTCTTCTCTTCAGTTTCTAAAAACTGAAACATTAAGCCTTGTTTTCCCAGTTCTTGCTGAAAGACTGCAGACATGGAAGAGAATTCCAACGGAAAGAGTAAGATTTGGGAAGTAATCTATCTCATTTAAACAGTTTGTGAGAACTCTGTATTTTAAAAAGCCAGCAAATAAAAGCTTGTCTGCTTAAAGTCATTTGCCTACTTACTGGTCTTTTGTAGCAGCTGATCTTCTGAAAGATCATAATAATCTCTTTAAAAAGATGAGTGCTGATAATACATGAAATAGGAAAAACAAAACTTTTAAAAAGTACACTTCTGCATATGAATGAAAAACTAAAAATAATGGAAGCACACTGTTACTCATTACTGTACTGCAGGACCATTCCTGAACAACACTGATCTAGTGACTTAGAACTTGCCATTTTCAGCCAAATGAACTGGTGGTTAACATTGTTCTATTAGCTGAGCGGTTCTTTTCTGACCACGTATCTGTGTGTTTAGAGGTTGTGTTTACACAAGTATTAAGAAAGCCCTCCATTGCATTAAATGTATAAACTAAATAAATAACTTCTGATGTTTAAATGGGCTTTTATGATTTACCTTTGCCTTCCACATCAACCAGAATTTGAAAATGTCCACATGTCGACCACACTGTATTGCCTTATCTCCGGTGTCATAGGATACGTCATATTGTTTGTCTTGCTGGAAAAGATATCCTGCACACATTTGATTGCAGCCTTGAAGAATACCCTGTAATGAAAAACACGTACATACATGAAACATATTGCATATGTGCATGTTAATCTGTAGTATTAATGATACATAAAGTTGTATATCAAATATATACAGAAGAATTGCTCTGTAAATGGACAAATTATGAAAAACGGACCTTGTTTTGTAAACCTGAGATACAGACAAGATTTCATAAACTCAGGTGTTTTCCTTAGAACTTCCTCAAATGCATTTGGATTCTTAATTTCCATCACTAACTTAGTTCATTTCATACCATAAGGCTGTGCTTTTTAAGACCCAAATATTTGATGTATTAAATTACATAGTAGGTGACAGTTGCATCCTCTCAGGGCTGCATAAAGCTACAAGAAATGTAGGAAAAAAAATTGAAGTCTCCAACTTCATATTTTGTCCAATTTACTGACACCTAACTCTAGTAATGATTATAAGCACTAATTATCAAACCTGGATGGTTTTTGCTTAGCAAGCAAGGAGAAGGGGTGCATCACAATCGCTGCTTTTAAAATGATGGCCTATAAGCCAATAGAAACTTATAAATTATGGGTAAGAGTCTACACAGAAAACAGAAAGGAGAAAACTCCTATATGTTAAGCAGAAATTTTTAAAATACCATGCAAGATTTAAAAAAAAAAAAAAAAAAAGCTTTTTTAATTAAGCGGTTTAGACTGCGACCAATCACTCAGATCACTGCTGTACATCCCGTGTACCAAGGGAATGAAGAGGCAGGTGCAAGTACACAAGCATAGCTGTAGTGCAGTTAGAATATGCAAAGATCCAACAGCTGAGGATCTGACCCGTATTGCTTACAACTTTGACAAAAAAAAATAAAATAAAATAAAACAAACATAAAAGAATAGCGATTTCCTAAGTACAGTATAAACCCAAATGATTGTGCACTTTTCTTTTGAAAAGCAAAATTTGATAGTTACAACTTTTTTTAACTTTTTAATTACTAAATATAAAGCCGACCTTCTCCCGGACCAGAATGGCAGAACACTGCAGCAATACTCCCATCATCTTGTGTGGATTCCAAGTGACTGAATTAGCTCTAAAAATAAGTAATAACATACACATTCAGATAGGTCTGAAAAAGAGAAATTCAATCTGGAGTTTGCCTTAGTTATCTGCTTTGAGCTGGAAACATACAGAATTTTTAACCAGCTGACTTCACTATGGAGATTATTACTGCCTCAGGTCTGTCTCTCCTTTCCCAGCTGTATTGTCCAGTAAAGGGGATTTTCGTGTTGACTTCAAATATCAGACTGCTGATCAGTTCATATTATTATTAATAACAGCTAATTAGTGTCAGACTGCATTGATTAACTATAACAGCAACTTTGTCCCCCCAGAATCCCACTTTAGAAACAGTACTAACAAAACTAAAAAAACAGTATGGACTGGGTGATGGGACAAAGAACTAAGGAAACAATCTGGAGCACTAGAAAAGTATAGTTATTTGCTGAACAGTTGGTGGAAATGTAAAAGTAAAGGAAAATTCATTTTGAATGCTTATCTGGTTTTCCAGCTAGAACCAAAAGTGGCCTTTTCTGTGCTATCTTGCTAAGCCCATGGACCATTAAAAGGCTATAAAACTTTATAATCCTACCATTCTGTGTGTAAAGGTTAAGACTCCTTAAGCGTACATGCAAGTGGATGCACAAGATCATCTAATTTAATTGCCAAGATAAGACATTCTATATTTTTAATATATCAATCTAGACAGTTTAATGTTGATGCTAAAATAAATGTACCAACATAATATGTCCACTGACCTCCTCACCCCAAGCTATTAATTACCAAATATCCCTTGATTCACTGCATGTTCCAGAGAAGGAAACCACGTAAAGATATTTAACAGACTACACATGTGTTCATGCAATCATAGAACTATGGAATATCCCAAGTTGGAAGGGACCCATAAGGATCATCATGTCCAATTCCTGATTCCACACAGGACTACACAAAAAAAACAGACTATATATCTAAAAGCTTTGTCTAGATGCTTCTTGAACACCAGAAAGCACGGTGCCACATTTCCCTGGGGAGGCTGTTCCAGTGATTGAAGCTCCACTTGGTGAAGAACCTTTTCCTGATACCCAGCCTGAACCGCCTGTAACAACTTATTTAAACATCATTGAATGAAATTTCAAAGTGATCTCCCCCACTCCTACCCACTGCTCACAGAAAACAAGCACAACCACAGTTCCTGTTTCAGGCAACAGGACAATTCATTCACTCTAATCTGAAGACCACACATTCCATAAAGATTCCAGATAGAAATCCAACCTCCATCTGCACTAGGCTGGATAGAAGCACATCTCAGGCGAAAGAATAATGTGGCATAGTGTGGCATCTGCAGGGTGTACCCTCCTTCTAGAGCTTCCTTAGGCAGTGTGGACCAGCAGGTTAAGTAGGTGTGCCAATTAAACTAGCGTAGGTAAAATAAATTGTTTTTACAATACCAATTTCATATTAAGATATGTTGCCTGTGACTAGCAAATTGGATTTGGCATACTGCTCTGCTGATTCAGAGCTGCTATAACATCCTATACTGTGCCAGAATTGCCCGTATGTTTCTCCTACCATTCCTGCCACACACCATTCT
The DNA here is from genome assembly GCF_023343835.1 of Lagopus muta. Lineage (NCBI taxonomy): Eukaryota > Metazoa > Chordata > Aves > Galliformes > Phasianidae > Lagopus > Lagopus muta. The sequence goes on along the minus strand of NC_064440.1, from coordinate 18,710,499 downwards.
TTCTTACAGTACGAGATGCCCACCAATGGGAAAGTCTATTTAATGAAGAACTTCATCCACTGCTCTCATTTATGCCTTTAGAAATTGCCCACATTTGGCACAGTTATCTCAAGGAAGGAATTTGGTAATTATTAAAGAGGATGTGTAGAGCTTGTTTCAGATCTTCTTTTTACTTTCCTGGAAGCTGATATTTGCAGTGATGGGGGAAGATCTTATGAGGAAGATCTTATGATTCTGGTTCTTCATTGCTGTTCTGACTTTTCTTCAGATGAGCAGCATTTTATGACAGAACAGTTTCAGGAGAAATCTGGAGACAATTTTTATAATCCCTTAAAAACTATGCCAAGAACACTCTCCTCTCCATTTTTTTGCCAAATGATATCCTTGCATTCCTTTGAATCTCTTGGAAACTTGACTTTCTCTGATGTATATATACACCTCACTGTTGTCTTGTACAGAATTGTTTGTTATACTTCTAGTTAATTTAATATTTAAATTCTTTATTCACAAATTCATGAAAAAATGAATTTGCTGGAAATGTCATGTACTTCACTAAGTTAAATAACAGGATTACTAACAAACCGTGCAGTACCTTTCTATTCCATTCAGTTTATGACGATGCTTTCGGGACATTAAGAGTCCACCTCCCCAAGCAGCCTGGAAGAGATGAGAACAAAAGAGAAGATTTGTCATTCTGAAAAGTCTAACATATTTTAACTTACTCAGGATAATAAATATTTTGTTTCAAGACAAAATATGTAAACCTAAATCCTCCATTGCCTGACTAATAGCATGTCAGTCAATTACTTACATCTACATGGAGCCAGAGGTTGTATTTTTCACATATATCTGCAATCTCCTGTATTGGATCAAAGGCTCCATAAACTGTTGTGCCCGCAGTTGCATTTACGAAGAGAGGAATGTATCCCTACAGTGCAAATAACAGGATTATTTACAGAACTCAGCCTCTTTCAGGAAAAATAAAAAGCGAAAATCACGATTTTGAATTAGATGAAACAAATGTGAACTGCAACTCTATGGAGTATGCAAGGGTAAAGTTAAGAAATCAAGAACGATCTTGGTAGCATTAACTTTGGTGGTTTTATATAAAATGGTTAGATTTCTCCTTGCAAGGAATAACAACGAATGCTTAAAAATCAAGCTTACTGGCTACAGTTACTGACCCTGCACTCTCACACTTGGAAGCTAAGGGAATTTTTAGGATTATCATTCATCAGAATTTTTGATGGTTTGAAACAAACATCAAAGTTTGGCAAAAATAGTTTTAATTTCTCATTTTAGCATTTTTCCATGTATTTCCAAAGAGAAAGTTATTTTTAAAAGTCATAAAATACAGATGTGAGACAATATATAAACAAAACAAAAAAAAAAAAAGAAAAAACATTATTTAATATTTTATGTAGATTATGAATGTATTTATGTAAATAGAAACCACTGCAAGATAATTCCCTAAACAATACAGAAATAGATAATCTGAAAAATACTATTACAAGATTATGTTGTTATAATGTATTTATTTAATGCTACCCCTCAGCCTTCCAAGGAAAAAGCAGCACATTTTATTAAGCCAAACATTTAAGCACTATTTAAAAAAAAAAAGACAAAAAAAAATTACAAACCTTTTGTTTTGCTTCCAAAATTTTTGCTTCCAAATCAGCTGGTATTATTTTGCCTCTGTAATTATTGTAAAAACAAAGACCAAGAAAATTGAAGATTGTATATAGAAATACTAGCTACAGTTGAAATAACTTAATAGCATTTTCTCAACAGGTGATTAGCAACTCGACACACTATATTGAACCAGACCTTAAGTATACCAAAACAAATTTAACAGATGAACACATTTAATATATCAAAACATTAGCATCCATCTTACCTTTCATTGCACTTTATCAAAATTACATTTTCTGTTCCAAATCCAAGTGCAGCTCCAGCTTTCTTTATTGAGTAGTGACTCTGCAGGAAAGCACGTGCATATGGAGGGCTCATTTAATAACAAAATGTACATCAATAAATTAACAATTAGAAGTGTAAGCTCACATGTTCTGAGGTAAAGAGAACCAGTTTAGGGACTGCAGCCATGCCTTTGGTTTTGACTTCAGGGAAATATTTATAGCGTGCGGCCATTATGCTGTACATGTTGGAGATGGCTCCTCCTGTGAATGAATAAACAAATGAATACTAAAATAGTGATAAGAAAAAATGAATATTATACCAAAGACACATTGGCATTATCAGGGAAAGTGACAGCAAACTATGAAAAGTAAATCTCTGAAAAGCGAGGCATCTGTCTAAGTAGCATAAGAACAGATGCTCTAGAAAGTTATACCAGTAGCCTAATCTATCAGCTCTTTCAATTGCTACTATTTTGTAACACTTTCCTAAAATTATCAGTTTTTATTGTACTGCTTTTGCAGGACAGCTTCTTGTTAGTAAGAAAAATGGGAAGTTATCAAATTCTCCTGAGGCTAAAGTCATGTACAGTATAGATTTATCCCATCTCATCTGTAAATACAGAACCAGATGCCTTAAAGATAGGTTTCTCCAACTAAGATAGTAATCCTAAGCTACCTTCATAATGAGTTTAAAGAAAGAGGTACTTTCAGGCTGATTCAACTGGTATATTTTGATACATCTGAGGAATGTGAACACGTTGTGAAAAACATTTTTTTCTCTTTCTCTTATTCTACAAAAAGCCCAGTCCAGATATCTTAGCTGTACAATGCAGATGTCAAAATTTAGTAAGAAGAATATCATCCATAAAGTTTAGGAGAATTTATTTCACTACTATTTCATTATCAACCAGAACATTGGCAAAAATTTTCCTCACACATGGGACTAGAAATCAAGCAAGAGTGCTTTCCTGGATTTTATGCAGGCTGTTCCAAAAGGAGGTAATATTTGTCCTTTGTTCTCTGAAACAGGATGGTCTTCCCTTCATCAACAAACCCAGATACCTGGAGTACTGTTGGGTGCCCATTATCCAGACATGGACCTGGGGCTTTCACGTGTTTTCCCATTCTTATCTACAACTGCTGATTGCTTTTATACCACCATAACAGGAAGACAACTGTGGCCTGTTCTTCAGAACCATACTTTGGGAATCCAGCTGGTTTTCTGAAAGTTACACGTAGTCTCTTTTTCTCAATAGCAGGACATGGTTCTGGAGGTCAGCAGCCCAAGAAATAAGGCACAACAAAGGGTGTTTAAATGCCTAACCATGTTCCAGAATTTGTAACCAAGCTTTAAAAATGTTACCAGTGTTCTATGTAGCCAAGATAGACATACTCGAAAATAAAAATCTCTTTTTTCTTCTTTGTGGGATGCTTGAACAATGCATATACTTCATGTAGGAAATTCCTATTTCTAAAACTCTGATATTTTGTTTGGTCTTGCAGATATTTCACACAGAAAGTGGACATTCAGACAAAGCTTATGGTTATTTTAACTTCTGAAATTTTAGTCAAACCTCCAAACACAAGAGAAAAACCCACCAGGTGAGAATATTCCATCACCATCTTTATTCGACCATCCAACAATCTCTCTCATCTTTCGAAGTGTTATTTGTTCCATGAGGACAAAAACAGGGGCAATTTCATATGTAAACCTGTATGGGTAAAGCAAACAAAACAAACAAAATTAAATACAGATTCAAAAAACACAATCAATTGCTTCAGATTCTAAAAATTTTTCTGTAACTCAAGGATCTGATATCGCAAACCTTATGCAAGCAAATATGCTCAGAAAAAAAATATGTGAAATATTGGTCTATAAAGACCTGCAATACCAATAACTTCTCTATTACAACCAACGTGAGACCTAATATTCTCCATCACAGAGCTTCTGACTGCTATGTTGCCGCACATTCGTCTCTCAAAGTGACAATTCTTTATTAAAACAGTGAACTTCAATGAGCTAACCACAGCCATAATTAGAACTATTGAGCTAGGGCTCCAAAGTCTAAATACAATTAATTATGTGGATTTATTCTGTTGATGATCTCCAAGGACAACTTATTTCTACAATACCATGTGATCAATAACTGTCAAGAGTAATTATAAATGATGATTTTCTAATTACCAATTACAAATACAAGACAGCAGTCAACGGTTGTACCCATTTACTGAAGGCAAAAAGGAGTGCATAGCCTGGTGTGCCATGATGTCACCGACAGATCTGCCAATGGAAAGTGACAGCCATACAACCATTTCTTGGGAGGAAACTACATGGATAAATTGCTACTGCTGTAAATAAGCTGAGTGTTGGGTATGCCAAGGAAAATAAATAAATAAGTAAAGATAGATAGATAGATAGACAGATAGATAGATAGATAGATAGATAGATAGAGGGGGGGGGGGGGAGGAAGGAGGGAGGGAAAGAATGTAGAAGCAGAAAGAAACTAAGCATTCCAGCTGTGATTTTAAACAGAATCTTTAGGAGGGTGACACCCTGACACTTTGAAACTGCATGATCATTTTTGTTTTCAATGTAAATAATTTCACCACAATTTACATGTTGTTTCTTTAATACTAAAATGACACTGAGAATTATTATGGCAGACCCTAGGGGCACAAGTTATTCCTGAAAGCATATATTTCACTTATGTCTACATTGTTTAGTTTAAAATATTGAAGTTCATATCTTTGCTGACAGCTGTCACTGCTATTTTGAGAAGCAAAAAATGCGATTTCTTTTGGTTTCATCATGATCAGAACTGTCAGAGACAGACAGCTGAATACCAATCTGGAATTTGGGTGCTACCAATGATTACAGAGACATAATGTTAACAAACCAGTTGATGCATGCAACCTTCTCAGTATAAAAAACACCACAGTTCATTTTGTTCTGTGTTTTTTCAAAGAAAACCCTTTTCTGAGGCACATTCCAACCTCTACTTAGACAGGATGCCCTCCTGAAGCCAACAGGAGCTCAGCAGTGTACTGTGTACCCTATATATGAGACAAACTGAAGTCAAAGTGATTTTCTCCATCAGTTTAAATGCATTTTGAATTTTATCTGGAAACCTGGCACGTTCACCCGTATGTGCTTCCTGAAAGACTTCAGCGTTTATACAAGAAGCACACAATATTAAGCAAGATCTTTGTTTATAAAATACTAAGACATCACATGGGAAATTGAAAATGTACCAAAATCCAAGTAAAATAGCGTCTATTGATTTTATTGTGCAATTATTTTCTGAGTCCCTGAAGTCTGACAAAGAAATTAAAAAACCACAGTGGATGGTTGTAAGTAATAGGGCAGTGTAGTTGTGTTAGAAGATGGCTACAATTTCAAAAGTCATGTCTTGCTCAAGGTCAGTACAAATCATTGCCTGTTTTAAACTTGAACGATTTTGAAAATTTCTGTAAGACCCAGAACTTGTATTTCACACCCAATCTCCTGATTAAATATACTGATTTCATTTTTGGTATACAGTTACAGATATTTCTATAAATTAACACTAGTCATGAGCCCTAGGTCTTCACTAACAAAAGAAACAAATGGGTTTATGTTAGGAGTGGCCAGTGCTAATTCTTCACTCACCTAGGGGCAGGTGCATTTTTATCAGGACAAATATAAAGCATTGTATATCATTCTTATATGTTACATCTTCATAAGCAATGATGCATAATACTATAAATATAATTCTCTCATCTTAGCTACCAGGGGCATAAAGGGAACTTCCAGATCATACTATTTCTCTCCAGCCCCCAAGTGACAGACCCCCAGAGCTGACTGAATAATGGCAGCACCTGAGGATTCCAGCAAAGTCCTATGCTCAGTGGTTGAGCTAGTTGATGTGGGGAGCTTATTACATTTAATTTAATCTATTGTCTTCACAGTGACATTTAAGGAATGTTTGCTAATGACAATATAATACTTCCTAAGAGAATGCAGATGTTTCTGTTACTCAATATTCTCTTGAGAAAAAAAAAAGAATAATAATCTATTCCTCTAAGTGCACAGTAGTATTTTAGGTCTCTTTGCAGGTGGAAAAGAAAAATGGCAAATGGAGGACATTCACTACTGCAACCCAACGTTACTGTTGCATTACATGGTTGTGTAACTGCAAGGTGAAAGCCGCTCCTAGATAAAGGTCAGAAGCTGCTCTTCTGTGCTGGAACGCTGCTTAAAACAAGTGGTATGCTCCCCAGAGCTCAAAGAGCTGCTCCAGCCACTGTTAATAACCTTGTCAGCGCTCTGAACTCATATTTTACAAACACTTTGCTTCAACCATACTTGCAATTACTGTGTTACTCTAAGGCACATCATGTTGACCTTGATTGGCTGAAAAAAAAAAAAAGAGCAATATGCCATTTTCCATTTGGCAAACCTCATGTAAATAAATAGATGCAGATGCTCGCAGAAAATTATTTGCAGGATATGTTCATGTAAATGGATCAGAAGTTAGCTTTACAGAGCTAGCTATTCAACAACTTACTGTTAAAACCAAAATAAGAAAGACAAAAGCAACTTCATTAAACAGTTGCTTTTCAGAACTGAATAAACGTGACGTTCTTAATAATGATGGCAACATTTCCTAAGGTTATCACAGCCTGCCACAGAGCTGAATTCTGATATCCTTTATCATATTTGTGCAATTTCATTTATTACAAAAGGAGACTTAAGCTGGGATAACTCGGTCAGTCGAACGGAGCAAGGCCTGCAAAATGATGCTCTAAAGCTTGTTTTTGTCACAGAGGAACAATATTTAAGCAATTTCAGAAATGCAATCAGAAACATTTTAGCTTTTACTCATGGCACTGAGAAAAGAGCACCCTGCAACCCTTGCTTTACTATTAAAATGTACACTGGTGCTGTTTGTTTTGCTTTCCCAAACAGCTTTTACACCTGAGTCCTTTGTAATACATTATATATGTTGCAACAACACTAGTTGAAAAGATGATAATTGTAAAGGGCAGGTTGGCTTTGGCTGGAGCACCTGATACTGTTTTCCTTAGTGCTAATGCCACAGAACAGGCACAGCTTGCAATCTACATAGAACTGCTAATAACCAGCTGCACTTAATGGAGCACCTGCTTGTGGATGGACCTGAGGAAAAAAGCTCACGTTCAGATCTGCAGCTACATTTCTTGCATTCTGCCAATAAGCAGCAAGGTACCTGGACTAGAGGCAGCTTTACTGTTAAAACACATCCAAAGAAGAGCTAAAGGGGAAGGCACATTTTGGAATACATAGAAATCAAAGCACAAAAACTGTCAGGAAGTTTTCTTTGCGCATTATGCTCTTTACTGCAAAAATTCAGCACAATACCATGCACTTACTTTCATTAACTCATTAAATTGATTAATTTGCATTAATTTAATTAATTAAGCTTTCAATAATATCAAGGTAAAGAAAATCTAGGTGGTTTTCCCACAGATTTTAGATATAACTTAGTTTTTAGTGCTTTATTTATTCATGTACTGCTTTCACAAACCTTAGTCTGAGCAATTCCTTCCCTATCACCACATTAACTTTCAGTGATATGTTTTAATCCTTTTGAGGAAACCCATAAGCAGCACAGAGACAGGTGGTGGCCCAATTCTGATACATCTGAAGCCAAGAGGAGGACAAGTTTTACATAGTTTGTGTTCCACTGATACTAATATGGAATTACCCAGTCTAGAGACAAACAATTAAAATATATATCTGGAAAAGATCAGTAAGAGTGATCTGAGAGATGAGGATTATTTAACATTGTTCAATAAGGATCAGATCATTATTTTTATATTAGAATTGGCATATTTAACTAACCGTGTGCACTGGGATATTTGGGTTTATCGGGGGTTACAGTCTATATGACTATTTGCTCTGCATTACAGTCAGTGGAGACACTTCTAATGGACACAAAGCAATCAGCATTGGAGTGCATGTCTGTCGCGACAGGCGATAGCCAGCTAAGCACGACCCTAGCGCGGCAGCTTACATGTTGGTGTTAGCGGTAGATGTCAGCCACTCCCCCGCCAGGCCGATCATGTCCAGGCCCGTGGACAGCTGATTGAAGAAGCGCGGGTGACCTGCAAGGGAACGAGAGCAGCTTAGAGCGGCTCTGTCAGCTCCGCAGCCCCGAGCTTATGCCGTCTGCCACAAATCGCAGCACTCGCGACACAGCCGACGGCGCTTCCTAAACAACTGCATAAATGTAAGAGCGTTAGCATCACGTTAATGGACGTTTCTATCACGAGAGCCCCTCAGCGCTCACCAGCACTGCTCGCCGTCGCCGCGACGCGCGATTCGGGGCGCTATGCCAGGAGCCACCCCGTCATCTCCCACCGCCATCCGAGGGAGCCGTGCCCGGGCCGCGGCTCCGGGAGGGGCACGGCACCGACGTGCCAGCGGGGAGCTGACGGGAAGCAGCGGGGCTCCGTGCTCAGCGCAGTGCCAGCGCACGGACACCGCGTCAGGACCCGGATGGATAGGCGGCTCCCGGGAACGGGCTGAACTCCGCGGGGTTCCCGTACTGATGATTCCTGGGATTTCATTCTCTTTTGCATTAAACGTCTGGTGAACATGAAGAAGAAAAACTGCAAATTCAGTGTCATTTATGCTCTCATTTACCTAATGATATTGCTCCCCGGAGGTACAGACAGCTCGCATTTCATCAAGTGAAGGAGATTACGTCTTAAAAACGTGTTTCTGGGCTCTGCTAAAAGCGCTGGGGCCTGCACTGGCGACAGCGGGACAGCACGGGCCCGGCAGGACCACTTGCATTGTCCGGGGCGGCCCGACTGAAGCGTCCCGCGGGATAGAGAGCAGCCTCGGAGCGCCGGCCGTGTGTGTGACCCTACCCGGTACTGTGCGGGAACCCACCTGTCCGCACCCCGTACTTGAGCGTGTCCCGGCAGTCCACCAGAATCTGCTCCAGGGACTCGGGGTTGTCTGATAGCTCCAGGTTGAAGCCCTCCATGCCTTCCAGCAGCTGGTGCGGGTGGTGGAAGTCCAGCACTTTGGTGGATCTGTCAAACGTCTTCCTCACGTAGTTGAGGAGTATGTCCACGACCTCGAGCAGGAACTGCATGGTCTGCTCCTCGCCATTCTTAGCGGGTAGCAAATCTGCGGGCAAAGCAGCCGTCAGCTCCCGCTTAGGGAGCGAGAGGCGGAAGTGAAGAGCCCCCGGCCGCCCACAGCCATCTCGGCTCTTAGGAGCCGCGGCCCCGGCTCAGCGCTGCCGGAGGGGACGGAGGCACGGCGGAGCCTTGGCTACCTGGGGCTACTGGGTCCACGGGAACGAGCGGCAGTGCAACACTACTGGCTGCTCGCCTCCCAGAAGCATCCAAGTCCCAACTACAGCAACAACCCCTTCCCCACCCTCCCCATCTCCGGTCCTATACTAGCAGCCACAGGCCGTTTACTGCTGATCTACTGAAGGGGAAATTAATTAAATACGAAATTGCGCTCCTCCTGCGAGCTGCCTCTGGAGTGACCCTGGAGGAACAGCTGGAGCTGAGCTGAAGACGATCGAAAGTACAGCAAATTGCATTTCAAAAAACTTTTAAGCACCGCCAGCGCGGCTTTCAGCGAACACACGCACGGCTTCCTCCAAAGCTCCCCAGTGAGCAGCAGCCTCGGCTGAGGCTGGCAAGGGAGCATGGAGCTGCAGAAGCACTTACCTCGGGCATACAGGTTGGAGAAGTCCGTCTCGGTGCGGCGGAACCGGGCTTCCCTCTCGCTGTTCTCGCACGCCAGCAGGTTCTTGGAGGACTGCCGCTCCTTCAGGGAGCCCACGATCCGTCCTTTGTCTTCCAGGCTGTTGGTCCTCTGCAGGAACCCTACATCGTTATTGCAAGGTGCACAGGTCAGGGTTTTCTCACTTCCCAACATGTTTCGAAATACCTACAGCAGCTCTCTAGATAACAGTTCAGAAAGCAGCGTTTGCTCTGGATCTGACTAATGAGGTCAGGAATAAGAGTATTTATGGGGCTTATTTGCCTCCAGGAGGAGAGCTCAAAATGCCATCAACTGCAAAAACCCAGCCATGCAAAAAACAAATTTTTGTCACTTAGTGCAGTGGTACATTCTTATTAAGTCGATCAGACAGATTCCACTTCAGTAATCAGCCACTGGAAGAGAGTTCAGGATGAGTCAATGCTATTTCAGCCTGCAGGCGAAGTTTATGGACCTAACAGACAGGGGCAATAATGTATGATGAAAATCAGAGCCACTTTGCTTCTCGTGGTGCTCACACGCACAAAAGGCATGGGAGAGGGGCGGCCGTTCTGCGTCCTCCTCCTCGGTGCCCTCTGGGCAGCGGCAGCACCCACCGAGCCCCCTCCCCTCTCACAGAGGGAAAGGTGCCCGCGGCAGAACGAGCCCCAAAGCTTTTGCCATTGCCCTCGTCCTTCCCAGGGGCTCTGCTCCCACCGGCGCTTAGGACCTGTGCTCCCTGCGATACCAGGGTACGGCCAACAGCCGCTTTTCAGGGTTTGTTCCACTGAATTAGATGATGCCTGACAAAACAACCGTGGCGCTGCCCTTTCCTTTGCCAACGAAGGCAGTGGATTCCGACTTCCCGGCGGTACGGGGTGCCTGGGGCAGGCGGCAGCAGAGCCAGGCTGAACCGCAGTGCTCGAGGCGGCCATTGCGTTCTCTGCGGTTTTGTTTTGATTGAGGAACAGCTGAGCCCAACTCCCCCCCGTGCTGGGGGCTGATCGGCAAAAATGAACACTTCGGGGCGAGGAAAACCATCGCTGGAACTTCGTTCCTCCGCGGCCCCCTGCGCCGCTTCTCCATGGCGCTCTTCACTGCTGGCCGCGTGCCCCAGGCTCCTCACAGTTCGGGACCGACGGGCTCTATTTGTACGTAACTGCGTTGGTACCGCCACTAACGGTCCTCGCAGTGAGTCAGGGGCTCCCACTCGTTGGGCGGACGGCTAACACTGAAGCTGGTGCAGTTCAGCCTGAATTCCGGAGCTCCCATCTTTCCCCAGAGCCGTGGCCTCACTTCGCTGTACTTTCCTGCCCGTTCTTCTTCTCGGCTCCGCGCGAGGCGGGTGCCGCTGGGCCGGGCTCGGGGCGTTGCTGAAGGCTCTAGCTGAGGATGTTCACATTGCTGGTGCTGCCCGGGCCGCAGGGAAGTGCGGCAGCCTTGGCTCGTGGGTTCCTTCCATGTCCGACCGGGTCGCGCCTGTGTCCCACTTGGAAAGAAAACCACACAGAGATCCAGAGTGAAGCAGAGCACGGCCTGCTGGCAGGGACGCCTTTCCGGTAGGAACGAGGAGCGCAGCGCTTCCCAGCAGGGGTGCATCGTGCCCCTCTGGCAGACGTTCCCGTCGACGTGCAAGAAGAGGCCGAACGTGTGCAAGTAGAAGGCGGGCTGCGAAGGAGCTCCTCGGGCCCGGAGCGATCGCGGATCTGCGTGACCCCACATCGGGACTCGTCAGGAGGCGGCGTGGGAGCCCTCTGGCAGGGACGGCCCCGCGGCTCCCCACTCACGCTGCGCCCCGGCTCTCTACAGGCAGCGTGAATCCCGAGTGCTCCGGGCACGAGCCGAGCTCCCGGCGTGCGCTGCTCGCGGCCATCAGCCGGTACCGAGCAGCTGCCGACGCACCTGAGCGGGTTTTCTTACGCTGTGTGTTTCCACCGATCCTAAGCAAATGGTTGCAGAATCGGCCCCGGCAGCGCTGCTAATTGCAGGAGCCGTGCACGCGGCTCCGGACGCAGGGAGAAAACTGTCCGCACTTCACACGCGGTGACAGTCTCTGAAACCTCTTTAAAATGCTATTATTATTATTTTTGTTTTATAGTGGCTCCCTTCAGACAGTGGCTTTCAGGCAGGTAAGGGGCTCATCCTGACGCCGGTCCGTTGTTAGAGGGGAAACGGCACGTAAATCTCTGGTATGTAATTACCGGGAATGTCAGGCACCAATACACGAGCCACCCTTTGTTCAGAACCCGCGCTCCCTGTGAGCTGAGCCTTATTTCAAGTTCGCATTCTCATAGCGAATCGATTTCTGCGTGACACAAAAAGGAACGAACCCGAGGCGCTGCTTTGCCACAGCTCTGTGACGGCTCAGCATTTAGTGTCGGAACAGCGTCTTGCGAAAGGCATGGACGAGGAGATAGTGGTTGTAACAGTTTGACGTTGCCTTGTTTAGCACGTGTGATTGGGGGTTGGCAGCCTTAGCGCTGTGCTCCATGTATTTCCCGAAGGCAGCATTCCCGTCCGTTCCGCGGAGCTGGCACATCCCGGGCTGAAGGCTCAGCAGAGCACAAAGACTAGTTGCGATCGACCCCCCCTATTCCGAGCCCCATGGGCATGGGATATTTGTCTCGCCAAACACAAAGAAAAAAGCCAGAAAAGGGAAACAAACAAAGAAAAACAACAACAACAACAAAAATCAAAACCAAAACAAAAAAACAGAACAAACCCGACAGCATCCGTGCTGGCTTTGATTTCCCTTCAGAAAGCCAGCACTACACGCTCCTGCCGTTCTCCGACCCCAAGCGGTGCTGGGGCGTGTCATTTCCAGTGTATCTGAACCTGCACCCACACAGAGGGAGCTGTGCTGTCCCCCCATAACCCCGCTCCGGCGGCGCGCAGCGGGCCCAGCGGGGCGTTACTGCATCAGTGCTGCTCGCCAGGCTAAATTAAAACGATGATGAGAAGCCCATCGCCGCAGCAGCGAAGGGGAACGCTCCATTACACCCGGCCCAGGGCTATTTATAGAGCCAAGCGGCTGTCGGTAATATGCCTCCGGGTGCCGATGGGATCACTAATACGTCTCAGGTCACGCACTTGCACCCTCGTCCTTTTTCAGTCCAAACTTCCACGTAACGAAACGTGTAGTGAGTGAGCTTCGGCTCGGGGCGGGGAGGGCAAGGGGCTCAAGTATGTCATTGCTTGGACAAAACGTCCATTTCTCACCCCCGACAACCAACGCAGAGGCAGTAGGAGAATGGGAAATCCGGTCCATATTCGCAGGGCACAGCGGAACGATTCTTGCCATCCTAAACGAAAATCAGCCTGTTTGTCTCCGAAAGCGAAAGCGCCGCTGAGAAATCCGGAGCAGGACGACAGGTCGTTATCTGCAAATGAATCTCCTGCTCTAACATCGCGATCTGATTGTGCATTTGTTTCCCTTTCTGCGTTCCATGTGCCTGCGTGCTGACTGGCTGCCAGCGCTATCTTACCAGCGCAGCCCGCTGACGGATTGCTCTTTAATAAGGCTCTCGTTAATCTTTTTTTCCCCAGGAGATCCCTATTTTCTACTCCGATAAGGCTGAACAATTTCAGACGGAGAGGCGGCCAAGCCCTTGCTGGCCTCCCGCTGGGCCCCGCTCCCCGCACCCCGGCGGCCGCAGGAGGGGCGGAGGGGCAGCGGCCGTCCCACCCGCGCCCGGGCATCTGGGAGCGCACCCGGGGCACAGTGTGGAGCTGCGAAAGCCCGCCAGGGGGAGCCCGAGGCCGGTGCGTCCGGTGCTGGGGCGGAGGGGTTCGTGCCCCGACGGAGCGCGGTCGGAGAGGCGTGCCGGAGCTCGGGGTGGGGCGTCCCGCGGGAGGACTTACCGCATATCTTCAGGCCGATCTTCCTGGTGCATCCGTGCGCCACGCCGCACCACGAGTCGTAGGCTGCAAGAGAGGGCAGAGGCATTGCTTGGCGTGGCGGGACCTCGGTGGGACCGCGGCCGTGCCCTGCGCTTCCCCATCTCGTTCTTTCCCCGACCCGCCGTTTCGGCGGGCAGCTGGGACTCCTCCTCCCCGCGGCGACAGCGCCGGGAAGAGAGAGAACGGCACCTGGGGCCGGAGCATCCCATCATGTACTGGCGGGGCTCCAGGGAAGTGGCAGCTTAAAATAAAGTGGCGTGAAATGGGGTTACAGACGAGTTCAGGAATTAATTGGGTGAATAATATTATTCGTCTCGATGAAAGGACGTGGCTGCTGAGCCGGGGCCGCGCTGTGGGCCGCCGGCAGTTGCACCGGGGACGCTCCGTCCCGGCCCTACCCGACACCCATTGCCCGCGACGGTTCAGCCGGGCTGCACGGCCCTAAGCGCCCCATGAAACGCCAGGCGACGTGGAGTCCCACGGCTCCTGCGTGGTGCATCGCGGCCGGCCCGACGGGAACGAATTCTTCCCCGGTAATGCGAAACGCGCCCCGGCCGTGCACCGCCGAGACAGGGAGAGGAGGGTGGCGGGGCTCCCATCACGGGCCCGGGCTGAGGTGGCAGGAGAGCCCGCCTCGGCCCATGCACAGCCGAGCCGCGGAGACCAGCTTCCACGCCGGCGGCGGAGCCGTGGGACTGTCGCTGGGACGACGCAGAGGAGTACGGACCCGCCGCTCCACGCCCGATCCCGCACCGCCTCCACGGGCTGTTGGACGGCCGCAGACATGGCGAACCAGAGAGGGAGGGAAGAGAGCGGTCCTGAGCCGGGCTCAGGGCTCGGTGAGCAGCGGGGAGCGCTGCCGGGCCCGGCAGAGGGATCCTCCCGGCGGGGTCGGGCGGTGCGGTTCTTGCACTGCCCCTCTGTGTAGCCCTTTACCCCGGTGGAGGCAGCCTTAGCGCTCTCCCCCTCCCCCCGACCGCGGGACAATGACAGCCATGGCTCATCGCCCCGACAACCCTTCCAGGGTAATAACAGATCCCTCTCCGCTGTGCCGCTCAACCTTTCGTTTCTTCCTGCCGCCCGCTCTTTGTCTCTGGCTCTTTATAACACCGAGCCGTTCGTTTGTTTCAGTATTTTGGCAGCCAGCAGTCAGCTGATCCCACATCCACCTGCAGCAGCCTCCGCTTCCCACTCGCACCTCAATAACCCAAAGAGAATTCAGTGCAATTAGGGATACAAGGCTTTGAAAAGCTGCAATTAGCATCCCAATTTCGCTTGATTATAGGCTTCAGCGAGGGTTGAGAGCAAGCGCTAGCATTAGCATTTATAAAATGTGCGGGGGAAGAACCCGCTTTGAGCCACCGCTGTAACTTCGCCCCTCCACAGATTCGTTTTCCCCCCCGCCCCGACAACATCCCCATTTTTCGGCCGCCCGCGGTTCAGCTCAGCGCCCATATCCGTCAGACGTGGCCGCAAGGCAGTCAGAGAAGGGCTGCGGGGGGCTCTCACCGCCTCACAGACCCCTCTGCCTCTGGGAGGCGGTTCCTTTGTGTGAGCACTTCGCGCACCTTGTTTGGCGGCGCGGAACAGGCGGCACTGATCGATCGTTTCGTTTGGAAACGGGGCTTCCCGACCCTGAGCGGAGAGAGCCTCCGAAACGCTTTAAACGAGGAAAATAATAAAACCTACTTGTGGGTCGTAAATTGGCTGGGGCGGGGTCCGGAGCATCGTTGGAGGACGAGGGAGCGGAGGAAGCCATCCCTTCAGAACAGCCCCAGTGCCCGGAGTTCGGCTTTCCTTCGATATTCCTCCGAAGGCGAGTGGGCAGCGAGGAATTTACTGGAAGGAAGGAAGGAAGGAAAGGATAGAAGGCGCGTTTAGAAGCCCGTTCTTCTGGCGGACCGCGCGGGGGGGGCGTGGATGCCGGCGGGTGGGAGGCGGTGGCCCCCGGAGAGCAGCGCGGGTCCCAGGACAGGTCGGGTTCCCGGGCCGAGTGGGGCTGCCGGGCGCGGAGGCGGCCGCTCCGGAGGGGTCAAATAGGGAAGATGCCTCGAGAGGCTGAAGAGCAGCCGCGTCCCCTCTCCGGATGCCGAGGCGCTACCCTTGCGCCGGTACGACGGGTTTAGCGGACCGTGAAGTCTATCGCAATTATATCGGTGGCCGCTGAGCAAGGCGATGAGGTGACTCGCGTCAAATGGAAGCCAATGTGGGGAGCGGGCTTCGAAATGACCAGCCCCGATGACGACTTACAATCCCAATCGGAGCCCATCGCCGTGCCTTATCAGCCGATCCCCGAAACACACGCCAGGCTGAGCATCCTACCGCTAAACCCCCGCCACAACAAAGGTGCATTTTTGCCCAAGCCTAACGACACGCGTCATGCATGTATGCGTTTGCACACACGTTTCAGCAAATCAGGGGCAAAGCACCCTCCAGCACGGCCCGTTTGCCATGCAAGCTGCCGGCGCTGATGTTACGAGGCAGCCGGAGGAAGCAGACCGGCCCCGATCCCACCAGATGTGCTCCTTCCTCCACCCTCCGGCACCCGGGTGTCGGCAGAGAACGGCCGGGTCAGGGCCCCGCTCGTCCTTTCATCGCCGTAGTTACCTGCGATTTTATTTTATTCCCCTTGCAAAGAAAATGAAGGTCGCGGTAACGAACGAGAGCTTTCTTTGTTAGCTGCTGGTTTCACGTCGGTAGCTAACGGTTCGTTGCCATTGTTGGGCGGATTTACGTCCCCATGTAAACGCAACGCATCGATAATTTCAATGATAAACAGGTATTTTGCTTTTTTAAGATGAAAAAGAAAACGATCATAAGAAGAAGCAATTCTCCAGACAATGCCTGGAAGCGAAGTAACAGGTTAACGCGATGTCTAAGGCGCTGGCTGTCTCGAAATACCCGTTATCTCTGTGCAGCTACGACAGCGATCAAAACCAAATTTAGGAGAAACAAAAGCTCTGGATCCTGAAGGCTGTTCTCAAAGGTTTGTAAATAGGACGCCGATGAGCGGAGACTTACCGAGGGGCGAGCGGACCGCCGTGCTACCGGAGCCCAGGCAGCAGCGCGACTCCAACCGGGAGCGACTCGCCGCTTATAAACTCCGCCAGAAACGACGTCGGAATACCAATCGCGCGGCGGAATTTAATGCGAGCTGACCTTTTTTTTTTTTTTTTTTTTTTTTTTTCTTTTTCCAGAAGTACTCGGATTTGCTTTTTTAAAAGCGTGAATCGCCGGCTGAGCTACTTCGACGCAGGCATGAGTCACAGAGCTGCCGCCGCCCCCTCCGCGCCGCTCCGCACGGGGCTGAGGCGGAGACTGGAGGGGCGGCCCCGCTTCGCCCCGCCGCGCAGGCCCCCGGTCTGAGCCGGCCCCCCACGCAGCGCTCGCCGCCTGGCAAGTCCCGGTGCCGGCGGCGCTTCCCGCTTTCCCTAGACAGCGCCGGCTCGCCCCAACATCTCCGGGCGTGCCGCCGGACGCAGCGGCGTGGAGGCGAGGCGGCCGGGCTCACCTCCGGCCCCAGGCTCCGGCCCGCCCCGCGCCCCTCTTCACCGCCTCTTTCCCTCCGCCAGAGGGTGGCAGAGGCACGGGCACCACGGTTCCTTGGTGCCTTCCTGGCCGCACGGGAACATCTGGATCTCAGTGACTCTCCCAGTGCTACCGCTGGATTACCGCTTTACACCTGCCATCCTTTTGCTAAAACGCAGAACATTTGTTTTTGCACCTCCGACAGTCCTAAATCCACGTTTTCCCACCCCACACCCCAAGCAATGCTTTGCTGACACATCACGGCGGTGAATGTGGTGCTAGGCACCGACGTGTTGTGGTAACTACGCAGACGCCCAAAGCAATCTCTGCTCACAGAGACGACATGTAAGGGGCTGGAAAGAATCCACAATGAGACGGGAGGAGGGAAGCAGCCAGGTGGGGTTGGAGGATTCAGCCACTTGCGGAGTGCAGGGCAACGGGGAGGTGTTCTTCCTGAGGGGCTTGAGGTGAAGGGCAGAAACTTCAACTCTTCCATGGAAAGGAGAGCGACAGACTGAGGCATTATGCAGCCAAGGCGACTGTTGTGCTGAGCAGACCTACTGTCTAGGAAGTGGACACAGAGGACAAACAACGAGAGCACCCGAGTCAGCTTTCAGACACACCGAGGTGCTGACCGTCTGGGATGACGTGACCTTCTGCTATCTATTTCAGGGGATGGTGTTTAAAGGTGGTTTCAGACAAGCGGGAAAAGCGTTTGCACGACGTGGAGCGTGGGAAATACAATTGTAGCTTACTGTCGCTACAAATGGAAATAGACATTCACAGGAAATCGTGGCAGGATGGCAGAGTAAGGAATCAACGAAAGATCACACAAAGACCTCAGAAGCCATCCATCACTGAAAGATGCCACCCCCCCCGCACCGTGCCCTGGAGCAAACACCGTGCTTCAGCCCCAAGGGGAGGCCGCCGGGTCACGAAGCTCCGCCGCCGCAGCACCTCGGAGCTGCAAGGTTCGGCACCACGGACAGCGCCCTCCGCGCCCCGCGTCTCCCGAGCGATTCCGAACGAACGCGAGCGATTCCGAACGGCCCCGAGGGAGGCGGGGAAGGCAGAGCTCCGCGCGGCTCCGTGCGCTGCTAGCCCCCCACCGCCGGCCGGGCAGAGCGCTGTGGGGAGCGACGCAGACGGGGCTTGGCGCCGCCCCCGAGGCCCTCCAGGTGGCGCTGTACCTCAAGGCCAGGACAAGCAGGCCGGGAGGCGGCAGGCAGCTGTCGGCGCTCTGTGCCCCCGCCAGAGACCGAGCCCCAAAGCCATCCTATGCGCACAGCACCCCATGTCCGGAGGTACACTGCGCGCTCAGCACTGAACACCCCTGCAGCGCACGCTCTTTTCATAACCACGTATACAGCCAGGTGCATGCCCCGCTGCTGTGGTGGTCCTGACATTGTATCAAGGTGTTTTTGTCTTTGCTGCCTCTGATTTTTTTATTTTTATTTTTAAACATGCAGTTATAACAATGTATAACCAAATACCTCATTACTATAACCCACGCTGACTGCATCAGGTATTTTTTTCCTTCATCACAATTTCTGGTACAGTTATGTCTCGTTTACCTGTGTGTTTGTTGGAATGGAATAATTTAAATGACAAATTTCAAAAGAAGAACTGGAAAACAGTTCAAAACAAAGCTATTCAGAATTGTTCTCGCTCTCACTTGCATTGATAAAAAATACAAACAGATTGAAAAAAAAAAAACCAACCAAAAAAACCCACCAAAAACAACTGAGAATGCTGAGAACAATGCTGAGAAAAACTAACAAATGATTGTTCTAATTACTTGCCCTGTCTAGATCTACAAATGGAAATTAGGTAGACACCTCTATTCTAAAGATAACTTGTGCTCTCTGTTTTATGACACCTCATTAATGTTCACTGAAGTTCAGAGGTAGCTTTAGGTTTTGCCATTGACCAGTCACTGATGTACACAACTGTCCCAATCGCAAGGACTCTGTCCAGTACTTGCATTTCAAAGGCAGCCCAAGGAGAGCTGCCAGCTAGAGCACTCAGCTCTGCTGTGATGAAGGGCATTTGGAGAAGTCTAATCCAAAGCACACCGTTTTACATACTTTGTGGCTTCTTGCTGCAGAATGCCCCCTTTCTGATCCACGCTGGCATGAGTTGCTGTCCATTTTGATCTGCTCCATCAGAAAAATATCCCCAAGTATAATTCACATCCCAAAACAACAACAGGAGCAAACCCCCATTGCCAGTACCTGCCAGCAAATAAGGAAGAAAAGAAACTCCTTAACTTCCAAACCAGATCAAAATAAAAGACAACAGAAAGACTTATTTATCTAGATAGACAAAAAAATACTTAAGTCGTAGAGCTGTAATTATAGTATGAACAAATAGTAACAGCATTATATCCAGTAAATCTGCACCCTATTGGTTTTAAGGACTTGCAACTGTTTACTCTGTGTTTAAAATGAATTTTAATTCCAACTTCCATCATTAACCCTGCGGAGCCGAGACAGCCAATGCCCCGAGTCTCCCCTTGTGATTTGTTGCTGTAATCGTTACACGCCTCACTGAGCTGTATCTTTTTATCCCATTGGAGGGCATCAGTTGACAATTAGAACATTCAGTAATTTCAGTAATGCTGCTGCAGGAGATAACACAATTTGGCTCTGCAGTCCCAGAATGAATGTATAGAGATGAACTCTGAGATCTTTTAATATATGATCTATTTAAATTAAGCATACTTCATAAAGAATCTTTTGGAGACAGGAAACACGGGCTTTTCTTGTTCTTAAACCATAAATCACTCTCAGGTATGGGCTTTCTTAGGTCTCAACAGTTACCAGAATTTCTATAGCTGTGCATTTGCCCTTTTATTTTTCCTCCTCCTTTCTTTTTTCCCCCTCTTTTCTTTTCCCTGTGATAGTCAAGTCAGGGTTTGGTTTTAAAAGCTTGACAGCTTCACATAAAGAAACATTAGCACCAGTAAAACATCAGGCCTTTTGCAACAACATATTTGAAAAGCCTGATTCCTCTGCTATTTTTTAGATACATAACAGAAATTTACAAATATATATATTTTTTTCCTATCCAAAAAGGAAGCTTCAATGCACGTGGCTGAAATAAAAGTAGTTTAAGAAGAAACAATTTGTAGCTAGCACACAGCAAGGTGCAAACCGAGCACATTGTAGAACCACAGTATAGAGGCAGGACAATATAAATATATATTTTACCCATCAGACAGGAAGGACAGGTAAGAAAGAATCCCCCCCCCCCCCCCCCCCCCTCAACCCCCCCCTCTATTTGAATGAGCAGTTTATATTTCCAAATCTGAGGAGTTTCATTGTTTGAATTCTCACAATAAGCAGATGCATCCTATTTTGAGGAATGGAGGAGTGCATGAGCTTAAGGCAAAGCAATCAGCTGTTACACATGCCTTTCTTTCCAGTATTCAGTATTGGAGATTATACGAGAAAACTAAGGATCAGTTTTAGGGAAAATGCACTTCCCCTTGATCAAATGACGTGATTCAAACTGCACACATTTGCTCCCAAACTGAAGTTCAGATTAATGTTACACATTATTCAGACCTATTCAAGTAATAAATTCCTGTCCTCTACTTTGGCCCTTCAGAACTTCTCTCCAAGTGTTCATTTACCAAATGCTCTTGGCTTTTTGCTGGCATTTTTATATCTGCTCTAGGAGACAACCACAGGAACAAGCAGAACTGCAGCCATGTCAGTGGGTGTTAGCCATTTAGAGGTAGAACAAGAAACAAAAACCTAGCCATGCTATTTTTAAGTTTTTGTTGTTGTTGTTGCTGTTTTTTTTTTTTTTAAAGCTTATGCACAGCAGATTAAGAGCAGCACTGCTCTGAACAATTAATTGAGTATAATATCTCCCTACAACTTTAATGCAGATTTAATGTTGTAAGAGTTTCAAGGAAATGTCTGGGAAGGGGTAGTGCTCTGGGATTTCTGATGGCCACATTCTCTACAGAACAGGTAAGAGGGCTGACTGCGTTACTCTCTGGCCACAATGAGAGAACATCAACCTGAGACTTCACTCCTCAGCTTTTATCTACAAAACGACTTATTTCTTCAGAGATTAATAATCTCTTTTAGTAGAAGTCCAGGCTAAATAAACTGAAGGTAAGGCAGCAAAAATTATGAATAATTCAACATATCCAAGCTTATGCTGTTCATATCATAGAGAAAAGCCTGAAGTTAGAGATGTATTTCTAGTGATCACTTCACAGAAAATTGTATACAAAGGCATTAGGGATCTGCAGACTGCAAAATGACCAACATATCTTTTTAGGGTGTAGAAGAATACAGAATTCTCCTCTTCAGTATCTAAAATAGATCCACAACTCAGCTTGTGTATTGGGGTCAATTAGTTCTGAGTTATTTCAGACATTAATGTATCCATTGTTTGCCAAAGGCGGACTATGGAAAGTCCTGTGGCAGTTTGCAGCCTGGCCCCTGAAAACAGACGATAGACATTTTTAAAGTAATTGGGAAAGAAAAGTTTTTCTTTGCAGTAGTTTCTTTACAAGAAAGATGAAATGTGAAGCCTTGTAAGAGTGTGTAATCAATGAATATACAGATGTTATAATTAAGAAATATACAGGAAAGTTAGCCTAAACAGGTCATCACACTAAAGAGGAATGGATGGAAAATTTACTCTTGTCCTGGACTTCCTGAGAAGACTCCAAGAGGAGCTATCTCCAAAAGAGATCCTCCCCCACTGGTAGTCAGCTCTGAAATGGGGTCTAGGAGAGGTGCAGCCAGGCTCCACCCCTTCAGGCAGCACAGGAGAATTGCCTTCACCTGTGCTCCCAGGGCTGACTCATTGCTCACCTCATGTGGTCAATCAGAGGTTCAGGCCGTGATTCAGCAGTGTCCATACAAAGAGTAAGATTCAGACACTTTTGAAAAACATCTTATTGGTCTTATTTACCCAAACAGATTTGTATGAGGAATTACTGAATGATAAGTAACACAACACAGAGACACCCCAGAAACTAAAGACAATTAAAAAAAAGAAGTCTGCATACAAGCACATCTAATTGAATGAATATTAACCAATTATTTCTGCAAGAGCTATAAACTTAGACCATTTCTTTATTATTTGATAATTTGATTCTCATAAAAAAAGAGCACACAAAGCATCATTTGGCAACACTTCGACTCACTGTCGGCAAATAGAGGCTTTTCTTACTCTGAGGTGAAAGGAAATAAGCCCCTCAAAATTATAGCATCAAATGGCTGCTGTACAGTTTCAGACATCCATATTAGGCCTTAGAATTTCTTAAAGAAAAGCAATAGTAAACCTTAATGTGTTCATGTGTTTAATAAAATATGGTTACTGTATATTCTCTTCAGCCTATCCCAGAACTGCATGTTAGCCATATTTGGTTTTCATTAGTTGACTTTACTGAACGTGATTACACTCAGTCCAATTCTCCCTCCCAGCATAACTTAGGATTTCATACAACACAATTCTTACTATTTTTAAAAATAAGCTGTAAATACAGTAACAGTTGGTGAGGAGCCTCAAACTGCAGCAGCACGGCTGAAATCAGAGTATTTTCTTATCACATAAAAGCAGAAGAATTGCTCTATCTGTGCAGCTAAATGAATACCTTTTAATAGGCATGCCAGTCAATTCAGACTTTCAAAAAACACTTGGCTTATTGTCTGTTTCTTTCAGCACTGTAACATGGTTCACTTAGACTTCACCATATGGACACCAACTGATTTGAGGTAATACATATGGCAGACATCCCACATAGATGCCTGCATTAAAAATGGCAGAAGATATTAGCACAAAATGTAAACCATCTTGAGTTTATACATCCGATCTATTATTGAGATACTCAACTAAAAAGGGAATTTGCTGCTCAAGAGCATATCTGAATCATTTAAAAGTCTTAATGCCAGCCCAAGAAAAATGAGCATATCTATAAAGTAGGAGGAACAGTCTCCAGATTTTAAAAGCATGGATATGAATTCATATAGAACTTAAGCAAATGGTTCTATTTTACAAAAAATCTCTAAATTAAAAAAAAAAAAAAAAAAGCAAGAGGAGATGAGTGATGCAGACACAAAAACTAGTAATTCAGAAATCACTGCCTCAAAAAGCTTGATTGTTTTATTTCCTTTCAATTTAAGTGAGAAAAGTACCCTATCCCACTTTTCTCTGCAAAGCAGCTGACATACTTATCCCTTATCTACTTCTGCAAACCAAACTTCTGTTCCTTCTACAGCCTATCTGTAGCCAGAGAAATAGTTGAATTATTGGTGGTAAATTTACTCAAGAAATTCAATCTTGTAATTTCTTTACACAGACCAAAGCTGCTAGGAATGTGAATTCAACTTCCTCAGTTGAGCATGAATTGTACATAGCAGTCACATCTATCATCTCTGCTGTAGTGCATGCTATCTCAGTCCGTAACTTTTATAAATGTTAACAATAATTAATACAAAACTGGCAAAAGCCACAATCCTATCAGTCATGTACAATTTCTGATCAGTTTTACAACTGACATTTATACATTGTTATATGTTTATCTCCAAATCTGAACAAGACAAAGAGTTGGATAAAATTTTTCAGTTGAAGTACTCTTAACAGCTGTTTTGTTCAGGTCAAATCCATAAAACCACAACATTTTTCAGCAAGTTGTGTTTTCATTTTTAGGTGGCATTTCTGTCACTGAAAACAGTAGCAGGATCCCCATCATCATACTGAAAGACTTACTTTCCCCCCATTCAAGTCTAATGCAGCGGACCTCCAACTACTTCTATGTACCAAGTATGAATGCATCCACAAGGTAGAGAACAAAGCAGCTTTTACAGGCATCAGTTTGAAAGTAATATGACTATAGAAATCCTAGGGCTTGATATTAATGATAGTAAAAATCATTGAAATTTAGAAGAAAAACACTAAACAATATATTGTAATGTATCTGTTGGAGGATCAAAATCATTG
Source organism: Lagopus muta (assembly GCF_023343835.1). NCBI lineage: Eukaryota > Metazoa > Chordata > Aves > Galliformes > Phasianidae > Lagopus > Lagopus muta. Next base: position 18,686,430 of record NC_064440.1, on the reverse strand, counting down.
ACTGGAAAACCATAGAATTTCCTGACAAATTTTCCTCAGAATCTTAACTTTCTTCACCTACTTCATCACTGCTATTTGGACTGTTAGTAGTCTTGATGTTGCTGCTTCCATGACCTTTTTCTTCATCTTCATTGTTGCCAATGGCAAATTTCTGTGATCCTTCTGCCATAAAAATATATAAAATCATTCTTTGCTGCACTACATTTTACATCAAAGAAGTTTAAAGAAAACAAGTAAGGCAGTTAATTTAACCTATTTTCAATCAAATCATTAAATACCAATTAATCCTTTCTAGTGAGTGAAGAGAGCTCTGCAATGATTGTATGGTAGGCAGCAGAGTTAAAACTATGAAGGTTGCTTGTATCCTGAGATGTGGATGTGATGTGACCACTTTGCACTTGGAATCGGCCTAACAAAGCTCTAAAGCCAGCACAGCTGGTCACCAGAATATCACTCGTTTATGGGCAGATGCTCAGATGAATTAGGCCACTGTTTCAGCTTCTTTATTGTTTCTGTTTCCTGTAGCTACATAATAGCAAGGGAATGGGAAAAGATTCCTCCCTCTTTACACTGCTCCAGGTGTCTGTATATCCTAAGGTATGTCTGTATATCCTAACAGGACTAAGAAGTCCTGATAATTAATAAATTCTTTAAGCTAAACTTAGCACAGAAGGAATGAAATACACACATAAACCAGGTTTGGGATTGTCCAAAGATGTCTTAAAGTAATTATTTCCCCTTCACTGTAGTATGTTACAGAATTCTGAGGGACCTCTTTGAGCTTAAAATCTTTCAGTCTAATATGCATTTCATGACAAATATGGCAAGCACTTTGACATAATTCAATTGCCTTGATCACAGGTAATAAGGCATAATCAGATGTCTCTTTGTGAATCTACTGAGTTCCTCTACTAATTGTTACATTCTCTGCTGGAAGTTTCCTGCTGAAATGCGAAGTGTATTTTCAAGTGTTCCTCTTCCACTTCAGTGTAAGGTGATTCAGATTACTTTATGGTCTTAATGCTTTGGACCAAGTTAGCTGGCATCATACTGACAGAGATAATAGGAGCTCATCATTCCACCTGTTCTGAGTTTCTAAATTCACAAGATTTGCCTTTTCCGCCCTCTACCCCCCCACTCCTTTAATGTACTGTGAAATTAACACTTGTGATTAAACATCAACAACTAGAAAATGTTTACTATGGTTTTTTTTTTTAAATTATTTTTTAGCCCAAGGCAGCCTATTTATGATACAGACTACGCAGATTTAATATAAATATATTCTTAACTACTGACTTTTAGAACATAAAATCAGGTTCCTATTAGTACAATAATTCACCATGTTTAATCATTAAAGGCAAAAATGTCTCTATAATAAAATACTGCAGCTATGATTCTCAAACTTACTCATCAACAACCGTATTTCAAGAAGAGGAAGAAGCTGCTTGGCTCTGGTGTTTTTTTGTTCACAGATCAGAACTGAAATTTGACAGCATAAATACATTACCAACATGCCTATGACGACACAGGCAAACAGAAAAGTGGCAATAAGGCTGTCATTTGTGGTTCATAAAAGAGCAATTATAGCAATGAAAAATTGTACATGTGCACAAATCAAAACTAGATATTCATAACTTGAAGAATGTCAAGTCTACTGTTGCAGCCAGTGCTGCTGAGTAGCACTGACATTTTGGTTAAGTGATTACAATGAAAAAAAAAAAAAGATTTCTCAGTCAACGGCATTGGTAATTTCAGATGAAACTTTAATTCTAGCATTAAAATGGAAGCAGACAAATGGCATACAAGACCAATAAGATCATAAATTAATGTAATTATAAGAACAAATGGAAAATTTAGTCATAAAGTTAAATCTGAGAGAAACCCCATACCGGTAAGAGGCAAAAAACTTGAGCATTGTTTTGCATACCATATGCACACAGAAACCATGAAGTAAGTGAAACCAATCTAATTAAAAATTTTTACCTGAAAGAATAATCTCTGTATTTTCCTTAATAGACAACCACCTTACTCTTCTCACATCCCTAACTAATATCTCTTCTGTCTTAGAAGTACCATCTTTCCTCTTATAGTCTAGATAGCCAATTGAACTCATACTATCTTAGGTTCTTAACTTACACTTGGCTTTGAAGCCTTCTGTTTTGATAATATACCTGAGGAAGTATTTCTATGTCCAGTATTTGCATACTTTTCCTCAATTTATGCAAGCTGGTCCAATAAAAGACAACATCTCTGCACCATGCTTATAAAAATGCTGTCACAGGAGTCATTTGTACATTTGTTCTTTGCTTGCCGGCATGACAAATAGTTCATAATATAATGGGAAAAGGAATACATTCAGTAAAAATGCTTGGCAAAGATCCTATCCACAATGACCTAAATTTGGTGATTCGATTCTTCCCCCCACACACACACTTTGGAATGGAACTTGAGGTTTAAATCTCTGTGGGCAAAAGGAACTGAATTAGAATTCCCAAAAACCACAGAATCTGCAAATACTCCAAATACTCAGATTTCACTCCATATATTCCTTTGTGCTGGGAGAAAAGACTGGATGAATTCTTATTTTCCACACTTTTGGACAAAACATGCTGTCTATGTATCAGAAGATATTGTCATTGGTGAGAATAAACAAGGAAAAAAATGAATAAAACAAGCATATAAATATAAGAAATACTAAAAATTACATCATTTTTTCCACTAAATTTGCCCATAATGATGCTTGACAACCACAGCTATAAAAACACCAGCGTAATCACCCTAATAGTAAATATTGATTCTCTACAGAAGAATGGGTTAGTTGAAAAGTGAACAAACATGCCACACATGTATTTTGAAGGACAAAACAGTGGTTCTAATCATAATGTGATGAATTTGTAGTCTCTTAAAGCTGAAAATTCCTTAGCAATAAAGTCCCAGAAAGAAGCAGATATGTTGCTTGCTACCTTCCTGCTTCCTATACAGCAAAATAATTTTTACCTCATTTTAACAGGCCTTCTCCTACCATCCAAGCTTTACAAGGAATATGATGAACAGTGAATTTTCGATTTGCAATCAATTCCAAGGTAGCTCAGATCAAAGGTAGGTTTGCTGACAAATAATATCTCCAAATTTTAGGGCATTTATTTCTGCAGACATGTCCAACAGACAAAACTCAGCCCATTTTCACTGACTGCCCGCAATGCTGCTGTTCTCCCCTCTGCCTGTGCTCACCTTGTGCAATGGCAGATTGCAGCCACCTCATCTACACCACCAGGCTCTTCGGCAAATATACTCTGTAACAGGAAGTCATGCCAGGACAGAAAATGACTAATCCCCTTCTCTTCCTGCTAAACCTGCAACTCAGAGCTCTGGGCAGGAACTGGGGAAGAGAGCTGCAGCAGCCACTGTGCCAAGATTTCTTGCTCAGCAACACTATCAGTCACCTCCTGCTGACTGACCTGCTGCTGATCAACCATCCGAAGTGCTGGACTGCTTCAACAGTTCAGAGGATTTAAGAGGATTTTTGGCTTGCGGCTGCATCATGGCCAAAAAGGTTATGAACTGAACTCCAGACCCAAGAAAAAAAATTCTTTTGCGTGCTTATTTTTCACTTGATATCCGTGCATACACATTTATACAAAGAAAGCTATGCTCTCTTTACATAGCAAGCACCTCTCTGGGTCCAACAGCTTCTGTTCTCAGCACACAGTAAATGGTGGCAGCAGTGGAAATCATTTGTTGGCCCTGCACCTCTCAGCAGTTCCACTGCCACCCTTGAACTTCCAGCACACAGATATTTGCCCTTCCTTTTCAGTGGTTCTTTGAGATTGACACTGAAAACACTCAAGTAACTGAAAGTGCTCAGTGTGTACATGCAGAAACTATGTTAAAACATATGGAATGCTTATTTCTACTTTTTGAACCATTTGGGGCAATTTCTCACTGGAGGTCTTAAAAATTAATTAGCATTACCACAAATCACCTTCAGTGTGATCCAATCACACTGTACTTACATAGTGTTAAAAAAGAGTTCTCCAAGAAGTAAAGCAAGATAGCAAATTCAAATGTCAATATTGGTGCTACAGCTACAAAATTTGAAGAGAAAGATGAATACCAGGTAAATACAAGTTCAAACCAGTAACTTTAAATTACAAGTATAATGGAATAGGGAGATGGCAGAAATACATTTATTTAAAAGGGGTTTAATAACTACCTCTGAATTTCTGTGCCCTGGTGCCCACTCCATAAAGCCAGAAGTGTTTGCAGCTCCTGAATAGCACACATGAACACTCAGATGAGAATTATCTCCAGTTAAAGGTCTCTACACTTATCTATCCATGCTTATCAAAAGGATTAATACTAAAAAACATAAAAAACAACAATTCACAGAACATGAAAATGTTGAGGTTTCTATATACAGCTTACACAATAGTCATATTTTTTATTTATTTGATCTTAATAACAGCAGTGCCAAGTGAAGGACAGATTAAAAAAGTTCATCCACGTATTCCCAGTCTCTCAAAATTAATTGGGTGACAAACGATTACATTAGAGAGTTCTAATTGCTTAAAAATGCATGTAATAGATCAGCTGCAAAACCAAAGACTTCTTATTCCAGCACTGCTTGAACTGATTCAGCAGCCACTTCTGAAAAGCCAGCACAGAGCAGCAGCTTCTCGTTGGGTTCACCTGATGCAAATTTTTTTCTCAATTCTAGGACTTCCTTAACGTGAAGATGGATGGTGATCTGTTTTCAAGTTGCATTTCACATGTGCACTACCAAAACACTCAGCCCCACGCTCACTTAGATTTTCCTGGTTAAGTAATGACCACATTAAAAGAAATGCTATGTTAAAAGATAAATATAACCAATAATGTATCTTCTGGCCTGCAGAAAGGTGATTTAAAAATTTTGCCTGTTTACAGACTCAAACAGTGATTCTAAAAAGTGCTAATTTTCCACTTATCATTTAGTATTACTCAATTCCTTAGGCAACAGAAAAAAATCTGTAATTTCAATACAAATGCAGAGAAAGACACAAACGAAACCTTTGGCATTATTTCATTATCTTTGTGGATATTGAGAGCAGTATAGTTTAGCTCATCATTCAGAAGAATATCTAAATGAGAAAAGAAACAAATCTATTGCTGGAAGGGTGGTGTGTATTTCAGTCCTGGAGTAAGCAGCTGCTCATGCTATTGATCTCTGTTGTTTTTAAACAATTGTGCCAAATAGGAAATTAAAGCAAGCAGGCAAACAAACAAAAAAAATCCAGCATAAATATATTTAACACAAAACTACCAGAATTTGCCCAAATAGATATACAACATCAAAACAAATTATTGCTGTTCTTTTTTTTTTTTTTTTTTTTTTTTTTAAATTTTATATATTGGCTCCATGCGTTTTACCCAGTGACAGCTACTGATTTGTTGATATCAATGCCTAACTCAGAAAAACAAAACAAAACAACAACTAAGCAAACAAAATGACACAAAGGAAGCCATCCAGGGTCTCCTGGTGCCCCCTCCAAGCTCTGGAGGTGGGTTTGCCCCCTGCCCCTTCAGCAGAACTCCTCTGCACAGTGATGCATGTGCTCTCACCCCACCCCATTAAGCACACAACCGCAGCACACGCTGTGTCCTCATGAGATTGCTGAGACTTAAACGTGTGCTTAAACGGGTTTCTCTGTGGATTTCTTAGGAAGCAAACCACATGAATGCCGCTGCTATGCTCTCTAACATTTATGAGGTGCTAGAATTTGTAATTATTGTTTCTGGTGGCCTTGATTTTCCAGCATTAGCAAACCACCAGCACAGGCTGATTACGTAGCATCAGTGGATCATCACAATATGGCAATACAGAACAAATGTAAAGTGATTTTAAAAATGTGCAATGTATCGGGCTGGATGATGGTCGATGAGTGGGCAGTGGGGCCATTGTGCAGTCTGGAGATGTACAGCAGAGAAACTCCCAGAAATTATCATGAGTTTGAAATGGAAAAGATTGATTGCACTTTCACAAATACTTAACCTAAGTAACACCTCCAGTAGCTACAAATAAACCCTAATTTTTCCTCAATTCCAACAACAGCATCAATTACGTAACTCCATAAAATTAAAATGTAACATTTGAATGTAAAGCTTAGGAATTCACACACACGCAAAAAAAAAAAAAAAAAAGCTTAAATTTTGACATATCACAACACTGATGCCAAGCGCAACCCTACTTAACCTGCTCTGCCCTTCAGAATGTGCACTTTTTATTATAATTCTAATTTGGTCCACTGGGTGGATTGCTCCTCTTTTATCCACTAGACTTGATCAAATCAGTGCAATACAAGAACTGCTGATGCATGAAATGACAGGTCAACGTAACCTTGTCATGGAGTAATGTCCCTGCGAATCACAGTAAACAAATAAAAGAGTTCATTTTATGCTCTGGGTTTTAGGCATAAATTAAAAAAAAAAAAAAAAAAAAAAAAAAAAAAAAAAAAAAAAAAGAGCAGGTACATTTTTACTTCAAATATTATGTATTGCTGCATACTTCTATATGAAAAACTAATATAAATAATTTATTAACACAATAACAGAGGAAAAATACAAATAAATGGTGGTTTTAGTGGACATTAAAATATCCCCTTCATCCACCACTGGACATTCCCAGATTGGTGTATCTGATTTCTTCTTATGGTCTTTGTACAAAAAAGGCTTTGCAATGACTTTAGGCATTGAGATGTGCTTTTGTTTTCTTTCCTTGTCCATTGCAGATGTCTCTAGAATAAGCTGTTGTAAATACCAAGTACTGCACTTTTAGCATTATCTTTACATGCAGCAGATTTGGTTTTGCAGATTGTACTTTTTCATTTTGAATTAGTTATCACAACGAAGTTAGTATTAGATTGCTAAAGATCCCACCTATTTAAAACCAGACTTGTCTTTGAGATGATTAACAACTATATGAGAACTCCGTAAAACTATTATAAAGGCAGTCAAAAACAGAACTAGCACACCAGCAGTCGCAGACTAAAACACCATCCCTTAAAAGCTTTCAGAATAAGCTACAAGTATATATGTTTGTGTGAACATATACACAAGTTTCTACATACCAAGGATGGGAAACACAACTGACTACGATGGCATTGCACAGTTCTGAGTGTATAAATTCATGCTGATTCTACACAGCAACTTCTTAAAAATTATAATGCTATTTCATTCCTGCTCTCCCTTCTTTCAGAAAATTAACACTGTTTTGTTCAGCTCATTCATTAACATTACATTTAGGAAAAAAGTTAGTACAAAAGATATTCAAGCCAAGAGTCATGTTGCCCCTGCCTCTCAAAGAAACTGTTTTGTATTGTTAGGATCAATGAATGGAAACAAACTCAGATGCTTATTTTATATTAAATAAAAGTTTAAAATATGCATGTAATACACAGCTGCATAGTTTTACACAAAAATTTAGTGAAAAATAATCTGAAATATATTTTTTATGTTTATACATTTAATAGGGAAAAGAGTTGTTGGAAATAGGTGTTGAAAAGATTTCATTTTTCATTTAGGAGACAGGAGGGAACACACACATTCTGCTGATAGATATCTCAAGTAGGGAACTCCTGTCAGAGCCATTTTTCAGAAAGTGGACATGTCACTATGCTACCTACACAGTGAAGTCCAGAGACAGATCTGTGATACAATGCCATAATTCGTTTTTATCAGGGTCTGTCTGGCCACATTAAAGACAAGATAGATTAATATTTAACTGAAAACAAAACCTGAAAATTCAAACAAAAATAATAGATAGTAAAATATGCCACTTACGTTCTTACAATTATTTTAACAGCAAATACACATGCCCCTCTTTTAAGAAAAGACTTGGAAATTAGAAAGATTTACTTAAAAAAAAAAAAAAGCCTAGAATATTACCTGTAGTCACAGATATCTCATAAGAAAATACAGTTCTGGTATGTGAAGAACTGGAAAACACCAACAAACCAAAATATCTTTAAAGAAGCTTGGGTGAGCATATCCACTACACCATCTATTTGAGTCATATGAAGGCACCTATGAATAAAACCAACTGGTTTCCTTTAACATTAGGCTGAAAGATCCTATGACAGTACCCACAGGCCAAAAAATCATATTAATATTCATCAAAACTATCTGTAGCTTAGCTGGGTCAAAAATAAAGGCATTATTTAGCCAGTATAAAGGATATATAAATTTCCCTGTAGCAAACAGAACAGAAACTCAGTAAGGAAAGCAGAATCCCTCAACATGCGGTAGCTGTGCATCCCTGAAAGCAGCAGCCCCATGTCTTTCTGTTCTCCTTCCCAACACTGGCATTTGTAAGTGCTTTGCCTGATCGCTCTCTCACTTTGAAGCGGCCCAAGCAAGCCATATTTTAGCTGCTGGGCTCTGGCCTTCCCTCACAGAAGGCATACAGCTGTCAGGGAAGTGCAGTGTTTTATGTTGGAATTTCAGGGAAGGACCAGACCCTGCTCCTTTAAAAGTCAGAGAAAGTTTTTCCATTGGCTTAATTAGGAGCAGGAGGAGGTCCAGAGAAGCAAATTTCTTCAACAGTATGCATCATTCAGTGGAATAAAGTGTCAGGCAGGAAAACAGACAGGTAGGAATGAATACCAGAACTACCATTTGAGGAAGCGGCTGAAACTCAGACTATCTCACTAACATCCCAGATGCGTTCCTACTTAATCTTCTGACAACAGATGAGAAACGTCACTGTGCTGTGCGGAGCACAGTGTGATGTCTGTCCCTCTGCCTGTGGGTTGCTCCACGCGCTACAAAACCTCCCCTGCAACAGGCACCTCCAGCAGCATGAGCAAGCGCCCAGCCTGGTGTTGTGAAGTTGAACACTTCTTCAGTGTCCAAGCCCAGAGTTGGCAGGCTGGCAGCAGCACCCACTGCATGCTAGCCCTGCTTTCTACCTGCTCCCCTGCTCTGCACCTCACACCACCCAGGCTTCCTCAGCTCTCCAAGGCCTGCGAGTCTGTAGCAGCTCACAAGCAGGAATGAGCTGCTCAGGCAGAAGGGGGGACTGAGATAAGAGAGCAGCAATTGATTTAGCTGTTTCCAGTAGCTGATTCCAGATTCTGAATGCTGAGATACGTTTCTTGTGACAGAAACCCTTCAACTGAAGTGCACAGGAAGATCACCATTTCTTACACATTGCACTGGATGTGTGTATATATAAATGGAATCATAAAAATGTGCTAGGAACTCTATACTGAGAGAAATGAAGTATCAGAAGGGCTGTCTCTGTCCAACATTAACATCTCAGCCATTCTCATCTTTTTGTGTGTTGTAATAAAGGGACAAGATAAAAGTCAGGACTATCTGCCTGTCAAATCACATTTTATCCTTTTAAATTAAATCACCCTTCATGTTATACAAGCATATAAAAAGGTTCTGAAAGCTGTAAACCCATATAATTAACTACTTTAACTCCAAAGTTTCCTAGTAACAGCAACAAAGCTTCATACCGTGCGTGCCACGCGATGGGCTGTGGTGACACCACAGAGGTGCTGGGGTGTGTGAGGGTCTGCTGCTGGGCTGAGAGGCTGGTTGAGCCTGATGCTCCATGGCAGCACCAGACAAGGAGCCATAGGGCAGGCTGTAGGGTTGAAGGGGAGCTGCTGTTTCTGGAGACATGTGGTAAGCTCATGCAGCTGCAAAGGGCCTGGAGAAGGGGGAAAGCATCATTGTGCACTCTTCCCCAGTGTTAAGGGGCACCCAGTAAGAACTGAAATAGATACAAACCTGTCCAAGAGGGCATCACCCAGCTGTAAAAATAACTACCAAAAATTTGCTGTGAACCCAAAAAGCATAAGGGCATTCATAACAGGATGAGACAAATCCATGAAGGATCAGCATGCCCACAACTATTAAACACAACAAGCTCCATCCAATTCCATCTCAGGAAGCTCCTGAAGCACAGTTCCCCAGAGCAGAGTAGCTATGCCAAGAGGAATGAATGCTTTTTATATGCCTTGCTTTTAATCCTCTTTTTTTAAGCATCTGTTGCTGCTAAGTGGACTCCTAGATCCAACAGGCTTTGGTCTAGCTCATGATACCAACGTACCTCCATTACGTTCACCATTTTCCCTGAGAAAACCATTTGAAGCACCACAGTTCCTGGCTGCCAAAGGAACCTGCACTTCTATAGCCCTTGCCTTGCCTTGCCTTCACATCCCCCCCCCCCCCCCCCCAAAAAAAAAAAACAAAAAAAAAACCGGCATGACTTAAACTATCTTAAACAAGTACTACTAGGATAGCATTAGTAATAATACCTGAGAGGATTCTGTGGAGTGGGTAAAATACCCTGCCCCTAGGGGTATGGGTCAGAGTCCTGCTTAGGAGACTCAAAAGCTGTATCCTAGTGGTGGAGTGGTTAATAAGAACCTAACCACTAAGAGCTTAATTGTACTGCTCCGTTGCCACAGGCCACAAAAGCTAATGGGGATTAGCTGTGAAGTCAATGTGCCACCTGTCTTTGGGTGGGTCTTAGGGCTTAGTTCCTTTCTGTGAACCTCTTTAGCTGTGCTGTTGCTTATGGCAGTTTAGTTTAAAGTGATTTCCTAATGACTTATTTTAAATGAAAGTATATTGGATTGTGCAAAAATGTGAGAAGAGTGTGATTTTACACGTTAGGATTTTTGGAACTCAAAATCTTAAAATCCTTGGTATTAGAGATCATTACTGTAGCCCTAGATGCATCTCACACTAACAAGCCTTAGTGTTACATTCACAGTACTAGGTTAGGATTAATAGACGATTGGTGTTGATTGGCAATTTAAAAGAAGTGTTGTATCTTTTGAAAAATAAGTGCTTCTTTTTGTCAGCCTATCTGATACAGACAAATCTTTTCTTTTTCAAAATTCTGATACTGGATTGTAACTGGTGTATAGGAAACTTTTATACACAGAAAAGCAGAACAGAGAGTAGGATGGCCACTTAGTTTGCTCCTGACTGTGTAAAACTTCACGGCTTAACCAAAGAGAAGGACATCTCCTGCAGGCAAAAAATCAGATGAGACTATTTTATCCTTTTGATTTACCTTTCTGAATAAATGATGATAGATAAAAGTGATACCACTCCATAAAAAAGTGCTGTGGAATCAGCAGCAAGTCAAGAGGTTTGGTTGCTTTGATTAGGGTTTTTCATGTGGCATTGAGATGGTAGGAATTCAGTCATTTCTGTAGTGAGATTTCATGAGAGAGAGACTGCTCTTACTGCTTTTGAGATCAAGAGCAATACATTCAGGACATATTAAGGATGGTGCATTACATAGTCTATTAGTTTTAAAGGGGTGAGGCATGCCTATAATTGGAGGAAATCTTGGTTGGATCATTTATCTTATTCTGTTTCATAAAATGTGCTTCGCTGTATGCTGTGCTTTCCTCTTTTACATTTTAAACAGGATGGAAATTTTTTTTTTACATTGAAAGAACAAATAATTAACACATAATTGGCATATGCTCCATAGGTAGAAAATAGCATGGACTGTGATGCGATTTACTAGCTTGGCCATGGAGGCCAGAGGAGGTGCGCTGCATCCCCAGACTATTGCTCTCCAGAAGGAGCCGTGCTTTCGGAAATGCAGTCCCTCACCCAGTGACAGTGGGTAACTGCAGCAAATCCCTTGAAAATTAAAGCCCCTTTTGTCAGAGCTCCCAGCCAGCTAAGGGATTTTTTTGAGAAAACAACCATGCCCAGAGCATCTCACCTGCTCCAGGGTGGCTCATGTCACTGTAGGAACTTGTGCAGAGAAGGGAAACTCTGTGTGCCCATATCCAGCTCTGTCTCAGTGATCTGTATAAAAACCACAGGGAATCTAAGCCTGCATCATCATTCTAATTGTTTTTATCAACATCTAAGTTTTGCATCTTTGATAGTGTGTGTATCTTAATTAGGAGCTGGTTCTCAAGTGTATTAAAATGCAACCGAACAAACCAAATAATTACATAATTCTAATACATCATTCTGAGTATTCAAACCATCTAATTGCTGCAGCTTATTAGAACAGGCCCAAACTTGTCCTCCTCCTTCCTCTTTCTTGAACACACAGAGTGGCAGAGGTTCTAATGAGTAGATCAGAATCCAAATCTGAGTGTTACAGCTGATATCTTACACCTGTTTTAAGTCTAGCAGGAATTAATGCATGTAATAAAAAGGGAAATGAGTTCTAATGTACTTAAGCACTTTATAAAGAATGATTTTAATGTAACATGCTATTCTGTTTTACTGGCTGTTTAATATTTAGCATTTCTATAGATGATTAATACTATAGTTCCAATGAGAAAAATAATTGAATAGCAAAACTACGAAGTGGCTTCCACATTTCAACACACTGCAATTATTGTGCTTAGCTTATGAAATTTTCTTCTTCTTTTATGCAAAGTGTTTTGAAATAATGTACTTGCACACAAAGATTTTTTAGCAGGGCAGAGGAGAGCACAATCCTGCAAAGGCAGTGCAGCAGCTGAAGGCAGCAACACCATATAGAGGGGCTGGGGGCTGTGATACAAACTCTTGTGAGATGTGTGAAGAAGCTGCGGGGAGTGAGTCAACTAAACATTTCCAAAAAGTCTTGGATCTTGTGTCTCTTCTCTGTATTCAGGGAGCTAAGGAAGGAAATGGGACTCTTTCTTAATGTTGATATTCGTGAGCATAAGAAAAAGGGTTCTTCCTATTTCCCTCACCTGACTCAGCATGCAGTACAAGATGCAGCTCAAGCAAAAGAAAGGCTCCCCAGCTGCTTTGTCTTCCGTTCACCCTCCTGATGAATAGATTAAATGACCTTCAGATCCATGAAGCTCTTTTTTCTTCTTTCAGCTAAGATTTTTGTAAGGCCCTGTTTAAAAAAAAAAATAAAAAAAATCCACCTCCTTGTTCTGTCACCTTTTGTATATTCAAGATGGCACAGATGTAGCAGTTTCAGATCCAGTGTTTACATGGATTAGCTGGTGGCTCTGGCCAGTTTTAAACAGTATTGCAGAGAACCTACTTCCCTTAACAAGATTGCTCACAGTTCTGTTCCTTTTCTCTAATTTAACTGTTTTAGCACTGAACGCACCCTAGATGCTTGCACTTTGTAAGCAGCTTGCCAATTCTGTCACACAATTTATTCAAGCATTTTATTAAGAAGCTCAGACATAGCCTGGGGTCTCATGTAGGCATATAAGAAGATTTGGTTAATATTTTGGAAAATAAAAAAGTATAATCTTTGCCTGCTTAAAACTATTTATTTCAGTTCTTTCAGAGAAAATGAACAAGATGAAGCCAGCAGACCCACACTACTGCAGGATCGTGTAATGCTGGGAAGAATGGACCTCCTACATTTGGCCGCAGAAGTGAACATGCAATGTTTTGTAACATACTCAGTAAGCAGCTGTCATGCATTTGACTGCTCTTTGCAGGGATCAGCAAAAGCAAAGCACTACTGCTGCTCCTGGTCATTCTGGAAGGCAAATAATTTTGATGCAAGTGGGAAAAAGGAAGTCATTTGCACACTCCTTTGGGATTAATGTGCAGTAGCTGAGAATACCTGACATTCTCACTTTGTTATCTTTCCTGGATAATCTTTGATGAGGGAACCATGTGCATTTTTCATGTGCATCTTAGACTTATGGAGAGCTGTCTAAAACAAGGGAGAATGTGGCAGCGTGACTGATATCTCCTTTCTATACAGACGAGAGATCTGCATGTGGAGATCACAGGCACACCATCTGATCCTGAATGAAGCACGTGGGATATGACCCCAAGTGAAGATATGGGCCCTGGTCTAATAAAATTTCTTTTAGCCAGCTTTGTAATTAGAGCCTGTTTTGCAAGTGTGCTCTCTGATGGCTGGCTCATGTTAAAAAGGAAAATGAAAAATGTCTTTGAGTAGGGTAGAGGTTAATACTGGTATTTTTTTAAACAGCCCAGTACTGCTACAAGGACAGGGACATTCAGATAATAGGAATCTACCTTCTGAAAGCACAAAATCATAGGCACACACTGTTGCTTCTGATGAAGTTGGTGATGTAGATATTTGTAAGTGGAAATATTTAACTTATGAATATTATCTCAGTTTAGCATATTTGAATATTATCTTTCTCCTTGTGGTCCATCCTTCCTTCCATACTAAATGCTGTGGTCACATCATGCTCACTTAGGACATCTCTGTCACTATCATGGCAAAAATCTGTGATTCCCTGGCAACAATATATTTCTAATGTTAAGAAAGTTTGCTGTTTGTTATGGGATAGGTTAGCAGGAAGGACAAATTATGATATTGCCTAAAGTGAGTTACTTGCTCAGTATGGGCTCAGTATGGGCAAAAGCAGCAAGTGCTGCCCTAGAGAAGGGGGATTGAGGTGAGCTAGGTGGAGGGTAGGGAAGTTCCTACCTTCAGACAGACTGTGTATTTTATTAGGCTAGAGAGAACAACTAAATCCAAATGGTAATGAATCTGTGCACACTTGAGGATGGAGCAGGCCAGGGTTTGGCCACATGATGCTGCATGCACTATTATGCCAATCACAGATGGGGAAAAAACACAACAAAATACATATAATGTGTTTTTTCATGATTCTGTGGCTGTGACATCTGCAGAAGACTGTAGATGCAGCTGTACAGGCAAGGCAGCACTGCTGCTGGCACAGCTTCTCTTCTAGTCTAGGGGAGGGGAAAAAAAGGTAAAGGAGAAGGGTTGCTCTAGTGATGCACACCATGGCTTTTAGCATATATTGTTACACAGGTAAACTGCTCCTACTTTAGACAGAGCTGAATGGGAACAGCTATCATAAAACAGATTATTATGATTTCTTTGGCAGTTCAATTACGTCAAAGGAAGTTTGAGCTTTACTGCCTCTGATGGAGAAATCTTAATCTCTGCAACACTGTACAAGGCCTCTGCACCACCAAAGGGTGTGCTTGGACTGTTTGTGAGTGCTGACTCAGGTCATGCATCAGTACAAACTCACTGAATATTTGGAGCACCTGGCCACCAACTCCAGTGCTTGGCAGCATGGGATTCCCTGCACAGCGATCTGCAGGGAAGTTGGATCCTTACCACATACCTGTGTGCACAGTGAGCACATGGGGCCCAAACAGTTGGCTGGGCTGCTGTGACCGGCAGGACTGAACAGAGGTGTGACAGCCAGATGGGTCAGGGATGTGCTGGGATTCAATGTGTGCTCAAGTGAATGTCTTCCACAACAAAATTAAGAGGTGAGAATCAAAAACAGTGACCTCCAGGTGAAAGGCCAGATTTCACTATCCATAATCTCCCTCTGAATTGTCACAGTAACAAGGACAGAACTCAGTTTTTGTTACCCATAAATGAACACACCCTGTATGACTTGAAATCAGTTGGGAGAGAATATTAACAAGAAAGAAAAGCAATAATCTTTTTAAAAAGAACCTTCTGAATTATACACAACTCTGCTAGTGATTTGCTGTGATCAAAAACATTCAGCCCACCAGTGCAGGGCTTTGGATCCTTCTGACACCTGTGACACTTACCTGAGGACTGGGAGCCTGGCTGATTGTCTGACACCTCCTGGTCCTCCGTGCAGCTTACATGCAAGGCTACTGAAGGTACCTGCAAGGTGATTCTTTTGTGTAAGTATTTTTAATAAGCTTGCGAGGAAAATCTACAAAGTGACTCCATCACATACCAGACTGGTGGAGCACACATCTCTATCAGGGAATTCAAAAGAATCTCATAAGACGTAGGAAATAATCAGAGAAACTGAAAGTGGTAAGATCTGATAACAAACTCGGCATTATTCTTATGTTTATCCCCACTCAGTGCTGGGATAGGCTGACAAGATCTACAAAATGTAACAAGGCTGATTAAGAAGTGCCTAAAAATGTCCTGTAACCACCTGAACAGAGAGAGGGATTTACCCCACCAAGCAACTTGAGATGTCTACCAATGCACTTGCAATATCACTGAGCAGTAGCAACACGTACATTTTGTCTGATACGAAAGTCTCAACATTTTCATTTTATATCCCCTGCTTCTTCAGTATTTACTATTAATTTTAGAGATAAGTGTAAATTTACAAACTGAAATAGTTATATTTTAGTTACTGTAAAACTTCATACAATCTCTCAAAATCTGCAAATAATTTAACTTTTTTTTTTTTTTTAAAGATAAAAATACACCTATGATTTAGTATGAAAAGAAGGATCCCACTGTGAGTTTCTAGGGAGAGCATGTTTCACACTGTAGGTTGAAAGAAACGCTAGCACGTGACTTTGGGATCCAGCAGAAATATACAAACGCATCATAGCAACAGTGAGTGGAGACAGAAACTTACAATAAGAAATAAATGGAGCTGTGTGGTGTGGTGTCCAGACACAGAAATAGGGGCACTTATGAGACAGGATCTACCCAGAACAATGTTAAAAATTGCCTAAGGTAGCTTAGCCCCACTGGCCTATGTTCTCATACTGATTTCAAGCAAAATTTCCCATTTCTTACTAAAGCGGATTTCTCAGTATGTAATCAGTGGAGCAAGGATTACCATTTCAGCCGGAGTTGATGGTTTTCTGATATTATAAAAGCACATTTTAGCACCAAAATATTTAAAAGAAAACCCTTTACCTTTCCTGAAACAAAAGCATCACTCTGACCCCATGTTCTGTCCTTTTCACTTACCTTATGAACAACACATTTTCTTTCATCTTCTGATGTACCTAGAAAGAAAACCCTTGACAGCTATGTTTATTATCCCACAGTAGTAGTTGAGGAACTCCTCTATTTTTATCTTGTTCTATGAAATACAGTTTTATACTCTTGTTGCACTATTGCAGTGAGGATCCAGTCAGTGCGGACCGGAAGATGAATTCTGCAGCCCCCACTCAGGTGACAGTCTGATTCAAACCAACATGGCAACTTGGTTGAGATGAAGTCCCAGATTAGGCTCATGTGATTTTGCCCTTAATTAAAAACAACCGGACAACAATATATTAAAAAATAATGGTTGGAGAGCAAAGTTCTGTTAATATTGTCAGCTTAAAAGTTTGTCAGAGTACAAAGGCCACTTCTTAACACAGCAAACGTGCCCAATCTTAAGTTCTTAAGTTGTATTACAGCTTCTTTTTTTGAGTAAAGTTTAATTAATTTCAATTAACTCTGAGATGAATTAGTTTATTTGATGTGTCTATTCTACCAATGACATTAAGATTTAAAATTCAGGACTGAATTGACCTTGAGCAGCATATGTACTCAAACTGTGTGATAAAGAAGAATATTAATCATTTAATTTGATAAAATGAACAGCTGTTCTAGTTGATTGGAAACAGCTAAAAGTGTAAAACGTATTTTGTGAATGCAAAATTAAAAGTTAATTTTATTATAGAGTGCAATTTGCCAACTAGAAATACATTCCTGAGATGTAAGCAATATATTTTTGTAATGCTCTATCCACACATCAGAAAGGTCATGTAGATTTAAATGCCATATTACTATAAAAGTTGAACGATTTCAATTGAAAAGTGATCATATGATTTAGCTATTTAGAGACGAATATGAAACAGCTCTGGCAGATTTGCCCTCTGTCTCCAATGAACAGTTTAAAAGCTGTACTGACATGACATTTCATTAAATTCAAACTGCTACTTTCACTTACCTTGTGCCATGGATGCCTACTTTTCTACTTTTCCATAATTATGTGGGATTTTAGTATATGTTTGCTGTTGCTGTTTTTTTTAATCTTTTTTTTTTTTTTTAACTTGGAGATTAAGATTTGAATTAGCATTTGACATCATAGATTTTCAGTGAAATGCATCTCTTCTAACAGGCACTGAATTCGTTTTGGTTGCACACATTTTCAACCTATGCAATCTCATGCTGTAAATATTTCTATCATGTGGACACTATACAAGGTGTGAGGTTACAATATTAACACAACATGTCTATACAGAAAATCAAGCACCTCCCCCACCTCCAAGCATGATGCTGGCACTGCCCAGGTGGTAATTTCCCGCTTAATGCCTGAAGTGTGAGCCTGCAGCAACCGAGCGAGCAGTGGAAGTGTCGGCGCGTTGGTACCAGTCCTGTTGTGAGGAGTGAGTTAAAGCCCCAGAGATTCTGGGCAGACCTGTCAGCACAGATTGCTGGGTAGGCGTACCTCAGCTCCTCATCTCACTGGAGAACAGGTTTCCAAAATGGCCCAGCTTTGATGTGATTTTCAGGCTATTTTATCTGCTGTCCCAGTGCTGCTCCCCATTCCCTATTCAGGCTAAACTTGTGCCAGAAGGCAGCCAACACGCTGCTCTACCTTACATTAATACTTTGCCTTGGTCTGGGTACTTAGCGTAGCAGAGAAAGGCTGCTATACCATGGCCGCCTTTGAGCCATTATCCCATCCTGTAAGAGGATCTTTTGCACTCTGGGATACCACCATTCCTCCCCAGCTACAAACAGAAGCTCTCCCATTACTGTCCGTTTGAGGCACATCTGATCTGTGTACAGAACTGAAAGACTACTTACTGAAAGAGGCCCTTTTCTACAGCAGCCTTGAATTCTGCAACATTACATTCCTTCTGTAACTAAATCTCAAAGCAATGAAGGAGGCTGTCTCTGCGTGCCAGGAAACATTCTGAAAAGCAGGAGCATTATGTTTTTTTCCTGATGACATATTTAAGAGACAGTTGTAAACGGGATGTGCTGTTGTCTCAATGACTTTCAGGAGTAAGGACTCCTGAACCGGGCCCATCTGTCACTGCCTCCCCTGCCGTCACTCACTCCATAATACCAAAGGCACCTCACTATCCCCCAGCATGCTTCTGGGGACCAAATGCTGGGCACTGAATGCCAACCAGCAACCCAGAAGTGTTTCTCACAGGGTTTGCTGTGGCAGGACAGGTCATAGAAGGTTCTGCAGTAGTAAAGAACATAACAAATCAGGTCTTAATTAAATAATTTGACCCTAACAACATGGTGACAGAAATGAATTCAGAATGATTACCACTGTGATATTGTCAAATAGCTGTACCATAGAAACTATCAGTTAACTTCTCATTATTTCAGAGGTGAGTGTTCTAGTGGTATCGTCTCATCTCATTGTTCCCTGAGAGCACATCTCCCTCCCAGTCCCAGCACCCCCACAGACACACTTGTCCTGCGCGCCCCGTCACCACCAGCGCTGCCCAGCCTGCTACTGTGCACACGCAGCTCTGCAGCCGGGCACTGTGGGCTCCGGTCTGTGGGCATGCAGGGAGCACAGCTGGCCTGGGGATGAAATAACACAGTTGCTATCTTAAAAAGCAATATGAAGTAGGATCCTCTTGGTTTGTTTCACACTATTCTCAGTTAGAAAAGTAGAGAACTTGCTACAGTAAAAAGCCTCATATTTTCTCACAGCTTTATGCCTGAACTCACGCGATGCCTGACGGCACACAGGAGTCCCCAAAGGCTGTGGCTGCCCACAAAAAGTAACTCGAAACACAGTTTGGGGCGAACGCCGGGAGGAAAGCGAGCCTTGTGCCCTCACATCCTGCGCTCTGCAGACAGGTGCGCCGTGTCGCGCCTCAGCCACAGCCAGGCAGGGGATGAGCGACGCGGCCCGCGCTTCTCCGACGGCGGTTCCCGCCCGGTGCTGAGGTCCGGACCGGACGGCGCGGTCCCCTTCCGCGCTCGCGGTCCAACCGTCGTTAACTGAACAGAGCCCGAGGGGCCGCCGCGGGCTGGGAGAGGCCGGGACTGCGGAAGGCGCCCACCGCGAGCAGCCCCCACCGCCCCGCCCGCACGGCGCTCCCCGGTGGGTGGGAGGCGGCGGCCCCGGGGCGGGGCAGGGGCCTGGGGCGATCAAAGGACGCCGACTCGGCGGGACCTCCCTACTGACCCCAGTGTTAATGTATTTATTTTCACGCTGCAATCGCGGGTCGCTGTACAGAAACATGCTGAGGCCCCGCGCGGAGCCGGGACGAGGGAGGAAACATTTGTATTAAACAGAGCCGTTAAATAACCTGTACACGGAACGTCAGTCTTTTCCCCTGAAAGCGCCGAGCGCGGCCGCGGGCTGCCCCGCTTCCGCCCCGACGGCCTTAGGAGCGGCGCCCATCCCGGGGCAGCGGCCGCGGGGCCCTGCGAACGTCCTTCCCCGCAGCCCCGGGCTCCCCCGGCCGGGCTCCCGCTCGCCGTGCGCGGTGCGAGTCCCGGAGCCGCCCCGCCGGGCGCCCGCGGCGGTCACAGGTCGCGGCCGTCCTCCCGCTTGACGGCGTCGGCCGCCGCCTTCAGCTTCTTGTTCTGGTGCGTCTTGACGTGCTTGGCCAGGTGGTCGCTGCGCATGAAGCGCTTCCCGCACTCGGGGCAGACGAAGCGCTTCTCGCCCGTGTGAGTCCGCAGGTGCCGCTGCAGCTCGTCGGAGCGGGTGAAGCTCTTCCCGCAGAAGAGCCAGTTGCAGACGAAGGGCCGCTCGCCCGTGTGCCAGCGCAGGTGCGCCTTCAGGTGCGAGGTCTTGCCGTACACCTTGCCGCAGCCAGGGATGTGGCAGACGTGCTGCTTCTTCTTGCCCGGCTCCGCCTCCGGCGCGCTGCCCGCGGCCGCCTGGCAGTTGGGGCAGCGGCAGCGGCGGCACCTCCTGGCCGTGGCCGCCAGGGGAGACTTGGTCTGCAGCAGGGCGGCGATCTGTGTCTGGTACTGCGCGAAGTCCGAGTGGCCCAGCACCAGGCCCCGCGGCAGCGCGGCGGCGGCGGCGGGGAAGCGGTGGGCGCAGCCGGGAGGGGCGGCGGCTTGCGGGATGCTCCACCAGGGCAGGTCCTCGGGCGGCGGGTTGGGAGAGAGCTGGCGGCAGGGCTGCGCGGGCGGCAGCAGGTTGGAGTAGCCGGGCGGCAGCGCGGCCTGGGCGGCGTACGGGACGTAGGCGGGGGGGCAGGCAGACGGCAGCGCGGCCATGGAGGAGGGCAGCATCTTGACAGGGGAGAACTCGTAGGGGTAGGAGGGGTCGGCGGGAGGCGTGAGGGGCAGCTCGTGCCCCCCCCCGAAGGACGGCTGCAGGTGGCTCTTCTGCGGGGTCAGCCCCAGGCTGGGGTGCGGCGGCGGCAGCCCCCCCGGGGAGTGCGCGGGCATCTCGCCGCCCCAAGGGTGGAAGATCCTGGAGGGAGATCCGAGCGTCGGCTCGTAGGGCACCGGCAGGAAATCGGCGGGCGCGGCGCCCGGCTGTCCGATGCGGCTGCAGGTGGCGGCCAGCAGGGCCAGCGGCGAGTGCTTGGCCACGTCCGGGGAGGCGCTGGGGGTGCGGTCCTGCGGCGGCGGTCGGGGCGCGGGGAGGGAAGCACAGCGCGTTACTCGCCGCCGCCCGCCCTACCGAAACTTTCCGCGCCCGCCCGTCCGTCCCGGAGAGCCCCCGCCGCGCCCCGCGCCGCGCCGCCGAAAAACTTCCCTAGAGCGGCATCCTCGCCCCGCCCGGTACGGCCCGCGCCCCGCCTGGAGCAGCCCTTCCCGGCGGGCGGCCCCGGCCCAAGTCTCGGCGAGGAGCCCCGTCCGGCGCCCGCCCGTCAGCCCGCGCGGAGGTGCCTCGGGCGCTGGCACTGACCTGGAGGAAAGCCTGAAGCGAGTCGTTGCGGAGGACGGCGACCGCGGCCATGGCTACTGCGCCCGGAGAGAGGCGCCCCGTCGGGGCATGGATACTCCGCGGGACTGCCGGGCCGCCTGCGCTGCGCTGCGCCGCGCTGCCCTCCGGCCTCGCCTCCGCGCCCGGCCCGCCCCGCGCCGCCGATCTCCGCGGCCCGTCTGCCTGCGCCGGGATCACCTCCAAGAATTTGATAAGGACTTTGCTGGGCCGCCAGCCAGTCAGAAGGAAGATTTATGGCTTTGAAGTTTGCCGCTACCCAATCATCAAAGAATAGCGGCTCTTTCAGAAGCGAAAGCAAATCCTTTGAATCCACAAAGCTCCTATGGTGTGTTTGTTGGTCGGGATAAAAGAACTGATTATTAGGGGGGATGGGAAGGGAGGAGATAAAGGCGGGACAATTAATGAAGTAATCACTATGTGGGAAATGTATATACACAAATAATTGGATTTTCTTGATCAAAGGACCCCGTACCGCCTGGAGACCCTCTCGCGGGATGCGCGAGACACCGGATCCCCCCTCCCTCCTCGTGTCGGGCTTTTTTCTGGTTTTTTTTTTTTTTTCCTGTTTTTTTTTTTTTTTTGTTTGTTTGTTTTTTTTTTTTTTTTTCCCCGCAATTAAGGGGTTGCGGCGCAGCCCCGAGGTGACAATGTGGCTTTTTTATCGCCCGAGATCTACCTCCGGCCGCCCCCGAGATCACACCGCAGTGCGGCCTCTCCACCTGAGCGGGTCTACCAGGTCCGGGCTGCGGAACTTCCCCCCGCAGCCTCCCGCCCTCGGGGGATGCCCCAACCGAGCTCCGCGCGTTCCCCGCTCGCAGCCTTTGGGGAACTTCGGGTGAGGGCCGGGCGGGGCCCGGGAAGGAGGGCCCGCAGCCGCAAGAGCACGGGCAAGCAGGCAGCGGCAGACGGCAGAGGAGAGGCGCGGAAAAGTTTCCTCTCACCCAGCGGGCGCCGACCGCCACCGCCGCGCTCCCTTAAACGAAGGCAGAGTCCCTCCCGGCAGCGCCTTTGGCTGCGGGCGGCCCCGGGCTGCGGGCGGGCGGAGCTCCGAGCCCCTCCGCACCCCCCCGGGGCCGGGGCAGCGCCGGGCAGCGGCCCTGCGAAGCCGTCAGTCCGGGTAACTCGATCCTCCCCGCGGCCGTCGGGTGCGATTGCATTCACACCGCCGCCGCAGGCCCTTTAAACGCTGGCACAGAGATCCTTATCTGCCTTTCCCGTGGAAACAATCGCCGTCCGTTCAAAGACTTCCAAGAGTCGTAGAGCTGAATTAGGCCGCTGTCTTTTGAAGGGATTAAAGCGCCGAGTCCTCTCCCACGGCTCCGCGCGGAGTACCGGGGAGAAGCAGAACCCGACCCTGTGTCACATTCTGCCCGCAGCAGCCGCGTAACGCCCGGGGGC
Source organism: Lagopus muta (assembly GCF_023343835.1). Classification (NCBI taxonomy): domain Eukaryota; kingdom Metazoa; phylum Chordata; class Aves; order Galliformes; family Phasianidae; genus Lagopus; species Lagopus muta. Next base: position 18,663,439 of record NC_064440.1, on the reverse strand, counting down.
CACCGGCACGGCGGGAGCGCTGCGACAAGACGGCCCGTGGCGGGCGGGAGGCCCAGCAGCGAACTGTTTCAAAACCGGGTCTCGTAATTCATTGTACTGCCTGTCTCTGTGCAGAGGAGCCCTGCTCAGCCCACGCTTGGGGTGATGGCACGGCTGCCACACTGCCCTGGGTTTGGCTCAGTGGATTGATCCAGCACTGCAAAAGTGCACCTGTTACTCCATGAGCTCGTAATGTCATTGCACAACAGTTAGGTGCCAAAAATACATTTTCTAAGAGCAGTGTTTTTCAGCATTTCAGGAGTCACTTCTGAAACAACGAATTCTTCAAAGACTGCTGCTGAACAGGAGTGCTCCACAAACCCATACTTTTTCTCACCAAGTGCGAGTGCTCTGAACAGACTCTCTGAGGAGAAATAAAAGGTGGGAAAAAAAGCCGAGTGGGACTGACGGTGTGTTGGGAAGGAGGTGCTGCCAAGGGAAACAGCCTCGAGACCCTCCCTAGACACTCTAAACTTGTAAGGTAGCTTATTCCAGCAATGCATACATGTTAGTGAAAAGCAGGCAGTGCTCCTTGTGCCTACTGACACCACGTGGGTGAGTGCTCACCAACATGGGGAGAGCTTTTGAGATGAATCCAGCGGAAAAACCAAACCTCAAAGTACTCCCAGCACTGCCAGAAGTGGTCCTCAGGGCAGTGGTGTGCTCCCAGCAGGCAGCAAGCCCCAGCACAGCTGGCACAAAGCCAGCAGCCAGCAGGTCTTGGCCTGGCTGCTGGCATCTGCTGGGGCCCCAGCACTGCAGGCACTGGGTGAGCTCTGGCTCTGGGTGGCACTGGCCCATCACACAGTTGCTGACGTGGGCCTGGGGTACCAAGGAGATCTGGGAAAACCTTTGGCTATGAAGATGAAAGAACTCTCACTTTAGTTGGGCAGAAAAATATACAAAAGCAGCCCTGGAGGATGGACAAAAACGTCTTCTCAGAAATGTGGTGCATGGTTTGCTTCTATTTCACTTCAAACCTTGATGCCTCACTGGTGCAGGTAACTGCATAAATGATGCAAACTATTCAAACAAAAATTTACACAGAAATAAATTAGTTTCAGCAAAATGATTCCAAATGTATATGGCAGTTGTCTTACGCTTTCTACCCTGCTATACAAACACAAATATGTTCTTGCTATATTCTATGCAGCAGGGCCAGTTTCCATCCCATCTTTCCAAGACAACATCTGTGGCCACACACACAGCAGCACCGGGTTTAGAAAGAGGAACCCCTTGCAATCCTCTCAGACGTTACCAGGCTGTTGCTCATGAAACTCTTCACCAAACCATCCCAGCTCTGCCCAGAGCTCAGGACCCCAAAGTGAAGCAGCAGTGACCAGGGAGTGCCAGCTGAGACATGTCCCACTAGCTGGTCATGCCAAGCCAAACCATCATCCTAAACTGGCCATGAGTCACATTTCACATCACTCTTCAGTAAGCCCTTTTCACCCAGGGCTGCACTACTTGGCCAGCTGTTTTGAGAACACAGGACAAGGAGAGGAAAAAGGGCATTCCTCTCAGAGGCAGGGTCACCAGCATGGCCATGGCTCCAGCTCCAGCCTAACAAATAGCAGCATATTCCTCACTCTTCTAGAACATGTGAGATGGAGGGCAAGCAGAATAGGGTACTCTATCGGGCTTCTCTCCCTCAGTAAATCTCACATCCCTGTTTTTCATCCTACGTGCAGGAAGCCCCATACTCTAGCTTTACCGAGCAGAGAGTATCTCGTATAATATATGAAAGAGAGAAGGCACTGTGGTTAAGGACAGATAATGCAATAAAATGGAAATGCATTCTTAATCTAAATTACCTATCCCTTAGTCTAAAATAGTGAGTTCTTAATGCTGGGAAATGTGAGAGAGAAAGAGATTATGATGCTGCAGTGCTGGGACTCCAGTGTCCAAATGGCACAGCTCTGTCATATGAGATCCAAACCCAAATAATGGGATTCAGAAGAAATCTGTTATTGAGCATCACTGATCGCTTCTCAGGAGGCCACAGGAAACCAAAAGGGACCATTTTCCCACATTTTTCATCTTAAAATAAGAAAGGCTGGAGAAACAAACAAACAAACAAACAAACAAACAAAACAACCAAGTATCTGTAGTGATACACTCAACTACAGAGTTGTGCCACAGCAGAATTCATACAGCAGTGAGTGGAGTTGCTGCCCATAAGAACTGAGGCAGCCTCATGCTTTGCTACATTTTTCACGCTAAGAATACTTGGCACATGCAGTGATTCAGAAAGAAGCTGTTCCATAGTGCCAATGATTCTCTTTAATGAGATATAGTTATCAGTTGATTTATGAATTTCTCCTGCCTGTTCTCATTTACTTGGCTCTAAATTAAGGAAAAGATCATTTGCATTCTAGAAGTTAAACAGTGTTTATAAGAGAACAGAGTAATCAAAATCCCTCTTAAATCAAGATTTAGAAATCACACAGAGGGATTAGAGGTAGTTCTTCCCACCCTCCCCAGAAAGGATAACAAGAGTTCCAGCAATGTGCACAGCCTTATCCATTAAACTTGGCGTCAAAGACTCAAAAAAACCCATTGCGTTTCCAGTTTTATCTGGTTTTCCATATGAGTATGATGTTACCTTATCTCAGGAATTTAATGTAGGAAGAGACAAAAGGAGCCTTCTGCCCCAGCCTCGCGATACCCTGATGACCTCCTCCTGGGAGATGCTACGCTCCCTGTTAATTTAGATACCATATGCCTCAATGGTCATCACTTCAGTGGCTGCTCTCTATTTTACGGCCCTCACAGAGATTTTGATCACATTGTCTATTAAAACAAACCACTTCCTCTGTTTGCTATTGCTCTGCCAGTCAGAGGCACCTCAGTTGATCAGTATTTGCTCATTCTTACCTACAAACAGCGCAATTCAGTCACCTTTGCTCTTTCCTTTGGTATATGCTCCACTGTTCTTTACAGGCTACTTGCACCGCTTGAAGTTAAGCATCAAAAACCAGAAAGCAGTAGCAGAGGGATGTAGGATATGGGAAGCAGCTGCACAGAGTGGAGCAGCACCGCTGCTCAGATGCAACAAGCCAGGAGGGAGCAGCCTGGGGCCAGGACCTTCTTGTTAGGCTGCAGCAGAATCTTCTCTCTGCTATATTCCGGCAGCCCCTCACTTGCCAGATCCTGGCTCTGTTTGTATGTTACAGGGTGGATGTGTTTGATCTCCTTTTCCTGTGCAAGACAGCATTTCACAAGGGAGACAGAGGCAAAAGGCTGTCACTTGTGGTGAGGCAGAAAAGCAACCTGAGAGCTCACACTGTACTAGTGCTGAGATCTGCCAGGAGAGCTAGGAGTGGGCATGGCTGCATACATGCTGGTGCTGGGGTCACGGGTAATGAGAATACCAAACTGAATGGAGCAGCTCAGTTTGCTCTGAATGATTGATTGAAGCCGTTTTCATCTCTGTAGGGTGTTCTTTTTTTGGCTAAAATAACATTTCACTCAGAAGTCTCTACACAGGCATATTCTTACATCTATCTATCTATTCAAAGGGTAGAAACTTTATTTCCACTTTCTTGTTCTTCTTGTTCCCAGCAAGCAGTCCAGATAGTTTTCACAGACCACCTTTTGCCATCTCTACATACACCAGCAACCTACCAGGGACAGGGAATGTCACCCAGGAGTAGGGTTCAGTGCCGTGGGCACAGAGAGGGGTATCAAAGCAACAGGCCCAATTCAGGAGATTTGTCTGAATGACAGGAGCAGCTGTGGAGCTGGGGAAACATGGGAACTGGATCAGTGAGCAAAGCCTTGAGACAGGCCTGAGTAGAACTGCTGTCAAACTGTGAGGTGCGTGTTTTGGGAGGAGCTGCAGTCAATCTGTTGTACTTGTCACTGCAGTGCTGAGCACATGGTCTTAAAGCATTTATCTTCACACCTCTTCTATAAAGAAGTAGTGTGTTATTATTCCACTCTTACCAAAGGAAACCACAGGAGACAACACATCTTAACCCCCACATCACATCCTAACACTACTGAAGAGGCATCTAACTTGGGACCACATTGTTAGAATGTTCCATCTCATTGCCCTTTTTTCCTCAACCCTCACCCCCAATTTCAAGTCAGTTTCTCTTGACTCTTGTATCCTCTCAGCAGCTTTGAATTATGAGCAGATAACAATCTTTCTGTAGGAAGCTGCTGAGGAGAGAAGATAACAAGCATGCGGCCTGTGCAAGCGCAATGATAAGCCAACATGCCCACCACAAATATTTCTACCCAGCCTAGTGGACAGCAGAGCAGCAGATGGAAACTGAAGAATTGAGCCTCACACCTTTGCTTTATAAAGGCAAAATGTCCTTTAGGTGGGCATAGTGTGCCTCTGTAATTCTAACAATGAGTGTACTGAGCAGAAAAATTCAGGTACTTGCAAATTCCTAAGAGACCACCAGACAACCATATTTCCGTGTCAGTCTGATTGGGGGATACTGGGTGTTTTCCCCTACTGGGGAAAACATTCATTCCAGCTCCTTGCTGATTGGCATTTGGCTGGCTCCCTTTCCTACAGGCAGGTATAACATAACATGCATGCTTGCATCATGGAAGTCTGGACTGTTTGTGGTGCTTTCTATTCTTGGCCATTCAGAACAATTTAGGACACACAGAAAATGTTTTCTGCCTGTACCTTGTTCAGTGGCCTTCCTGCATGTCTTAACTTTCAGTCCAGGTTGTGTTGCTGTTATCTTCAGCTATGCATGATATATAGAATGCTCAATGAAGACTCCTAGGGCACTAAGAACAAATTTGTCATGCTACCCATTAGATTGTATGTGAGCTATTGTTAAACATGATTTTCCAGCTGCTGATTAAGTATTTTACCAAAACCACAAACACTGTGATTTTAATGAAAGCACCCAGATTCAGCCTAGCTAAGCAGACAGGTTATGTGTTTAATTGTAATTGGGCTATAACCATCTGAGTTCTTTATGTCTGGAGAAAAAAAGAATAAGCAATATTCAGATAGTTGGGTGAATCATGTTTTTACAGGCTGGAGCTTGAAAAATCAGTGATGTATTTTGTTCTCTTGGTATTTATCTGATATTCCTTGATCAGTTTAATTTGGAGGTGACAACATAAATGTATGGTATAGATAGAAAGATACATCATCTTCTATGCAATTTGTCTGAAGAAGCAAAGAATTTCTTGTGATATAGTGAAGCCCCAGAAAATATGAAAATAAGTTTTTTAGACATCAACATTCTCAAAAAACAAACCTCTGCATAGGAAGGCTCACAAACAGCATATTTCTCACCTGTCTAAGATTTTTATCACCTACCAGTGGGCCATCTCTCTGGAGTCCCAACTACAAAGTTTGTAGCATACCGAACAATTGCTCTTTTTGAAAATCAAATCCCAGGGATGTTTCTTTCTGTTCTTCTCATGTTGGCATTTTCTGTAAACTCAAAGTGATTTATGACAGGAAAGATTATTTCTAAACCTTACTGTAGGTTTATAAAATATAAAATATACTAGTTTTACTGTCTTTAAAACCTGATTCCTTGCAATGTCACAGGCCCAGAGGAAAAAAAAAAGTTTTACTTTGCATCATCAAAAAGTGAAGATATTCTGTGATTTCAGAAACGGAATCAGATCCCAGGATACTGAATTTTAATATCATGGTGATTTTCTATTTTTGAAAAGTGAGTGTTTAGAACATCTAGGAGTTTTAGATCTGATACATTTTATTTGTCTTTAGTTATGGAACTCCAATTACCATTCCATTTGTACCTTTGCATTCTAAAAGCAGTTATTTGGATTCACAGTAACTATACCACTTGTCTCCTCAAGAAGATTCCAAAGCATCTCCAAGTGGCTTTCTACTACAATATTACATGCATCTCCAGAGGCTCTCCAAAAAGATTTGAGGCTTCATCATAGCCCATAATAGGGATCATCTTAAAAACTTAAAATTCACTCAGGGTTGCCTCTTCCTTAAAACTAATGATTCTCTCCTTTTTTTTTCCCCCTCTCCTTCTCTCAGGTGGTTTCCTCACTTTTCTTCTAAACCTCTCACATTGTATTTTTCTACTTTGTTGTTCCTAAGTCCATTTTTTTCCCCCTTCATCAAAAATCTCTCATGTCCACCCCTTAAAATTCTTCACCCAAGTGCCATCCAGATTTGGATACAATGGAGATGAACCCTGTTGGAAGCAGCAGGATAAGACACAACGGCTCTGCCCTCTCAGAAATAACAAATGACGTGCTCTCTTTGGGTCTGTGCAGCAGTTGGGAGAAGCGGCGAAGCTGGCACCTTTTCACTGCACCGTGGCAGAGACAATGAAGAATTGCCTCTAATTCTTTGTGACACAAAATAAGACAGGAGAGGAAAAATCCATGGCCACCTTCATCTTAAGTTCCTTCTTCCTGCCAGAGCAGGGTTATTGTGGCGTTTCCTGCATGCTGTGGCTTAAGAGAGGAAAAGCAGAGGCATTTAAAATACCAAACGTTCCCAAGAAACAACTAATAGTCCTCAACAGTGTCATCTATGGGTCAAAAACTCCTTAAAAGAATAAAAAGTAGCCTTTAAAGCAAAGGAATCAATACGTGTTATAAACACTACATTTCCTTTGAAAGTTTGTATTGCTGTACTTTCAACTGCCAGCATCACTTCCCAGTACCAAGTGTCCTTTTCTTGTTATCAAAGCAAAGAAATATTTATATCCTCAGGACTTCCATCTGCAAATTAAAAGAAAGCATTTAAAAAATGTAAACTATAAATGAACCAGTGACTGGAATTTATTTCTGAAAACACTGCGTCGAGTTACTAACAAGTTTCTAACAGAGTCAGCTCTTTTAAATTATTTCCATTACTAGTGATCTATTGACAAGTAAGCTCACCTTCTTTAATTTTTCTGTTGCAAACGGATTTCAAGGTGTCTGTTCTTGTTGCACACTGCCTCCTATTTTCTTCATAATTTGCAAATACACTGTAAAAATCATTGGGAATTTCTAGCTGAAGTGAAGAAAATACGCCAAAGATCTAAGCTCAACAAAGGTGGCCATTTCTAACAACTTATAGCAAACACAAACAACACAGCTGGCAGCTGAATGCTACAAACGGGGCCCCATAAACAGGGCTCAGCGATTTTGTTTAAGATCACAAGCTCCCAACCAACACTTGTGCCACAGAAGAATGTCCATTAGTTGCTATAAAAGCAAAATTGGTAGGGCTTTGTGATTGAGGGGACAGCCCAACAGGCACACAGGAGCTGACAAACACCAACACACTGGAGAGTAGTATAAATTCTTTAATTTGAGTAATTGCCACTCTTTTTTTTTCTCTCTCTCCCTAATATAAAAGCACATTTCATTTTAGTTAAAAACATTTTCTTCTGTGCTACACTGAATCACTTTCACATTTATTTTCAGGTTTAGCTCCCAGTAGCCTCTCTACATAGCATCCAGTATGATCTTATATCATGAAGGAGAAAGCAAAATGCCCGAAACAGTAGCTAGAGCTGTTTTGTCCCACTGTTGTTTTCTTTAATCTTTTGTTCAGTGTATGGAAAGATGCTAACCTTTCTGGGCTATCTTAACCGCGGTGATGTGGGTGCAAAGTAAATGAGATTTAGTAGATATGTTTCTGTTGTCATTACTGAACTTCATATGCTTTGCAATGTAGGCAACATGTTTTATTTCTGTTAACTTGAAAGAGGTTTCTGTCTTATTGTTGCAATTTATTAAGGGCAAACAATCTAGGGCTTATAATAGGCCTGTAGGCAGAACAAAGCCCTTGTCAAATGGAAGGGTTGGCTGCTCAGCTGGGTAGCATGTAAATGTGCAAAAAGAACTGTTCTGTTCAAAGACACTAGACATGCTTTTTAAATAAAACATCTCCTATAATTGAGAGTTGCCATTTAAGTGTTGTGTCGGAAATGTTAATTTTTTAGAAAATAATTTAACTGAAGAAAGCGGATTCTAATGCTTTTTTTTTTTTTGGGGGGGGGGGGGGGGTAAACTCAGAATAAGCAAACCCTCACATACCACTAAGGTTACTAGAGCCCAAACATCATATGCTTCTATACTGGCAGTTTATTTTCATTATATATCACTGTGCTACGCAAGTTAGAATAAGTTCACTGTGTGAACTTGATCTTATCCACAGCATATATTTGGGTTTGGTTTTTATACAAGACATTGACGTAGTATCATGTCTCAAAAAGTAAGACAGTTTCTCATCATACAGCTCATTTTAAATTTCTCATTATGTGCCTCCTTTGCAAGAGCTGAAATTAAAGTGACAGATAAAGATAACAACATAATAGGCGTTTTTTTGAGCACTGTTCCACTTGGGCACTGATAGTCCTTTTTTCCTCTGCTGCTGAAACGTATAATCAGGACAGTATCATCAATTAGATTTTTCACTTTAACTTTTCATAATGTTTCCAGACTTCGCTATTTGGCAAAGACAATTGGGACAGATTTCTTTATTTTTTCCTCTGGCCTAAGACTCAAAACCCCCCACTTCCCAAACTGTTACCACCGAAGAGTTTATTAAATGGCTGAAAAAGACAGCTGGTCCCACCATCTGTTAAAAATTTTCAGGGGCCAAATGAAACAGGTTACACCTTTAGCCATGCCAAGTCTTCCAATACCCCCTCCCTCTCACAGCCTGTGGAGGGCTAATCTGAATTTCACGCTCTGATTTTGCTATTGCTAATGTCTGAGCTTCTTATGTGCGCTTCTTGTAGTTGCTTATATTAGTTCTCGAGCAGCAACAAAAGCGATCCTCTCCTTTCAACCTCGCTCATTTGCAATCAACGGAATCCTGGGTCTATGGTCTCCTTTACAATAAGATACTGTACCTTGAAGGAAACCCACAGAGAACCTAATATCAGACTTCTTGGAGAAACAGTGAAAACCCAGGGTACATTTCTGTTGTTTTGCAGCCACTTTTCTATAAATGCTAATGGAAGTAATTCAGATGTGCCAACAAAGGCAGAATCTGCAACACACTGCAGGTGTGAGGGGGCTGAAACAAAGGGGATGCTAACCCTAATGGTATTTCTTGTCATTAACAATTCTTTGATGTTCCTACTCCAGGCTCTCTTTTATCTTGTAGTTTTTCAGCCATCTTTGTTAACATGCAGTGCAACTAAATCTTTTTTTTCCCCTAACCTTTAAAGACATCTGCAAAATGTTTATGCTAAGTTAGTTTCCATAGCATCTTTCTGTAACTCACATTGAAGTAAAATGAGATAAAGCTTGCAAGGTTATTATTAAAACATCAGTAAGTTCCTATCATTAAGTGAAAGGAGCAGATCAATAAAAAGAAACTCTTAATGTTACTTTAATAAGGATGAGTTTCTCCTAACATGACTGGGGATTAACTTCGGTGTAACAGAAGTGGTGTTTATAATATAGCAGCTCTGTTGATAAGAAGCAGTTGGTTTTACTTGGGCTCATTAAGAAAAGACAAATCACAAATATTTCAATTTTAAGAGATCAGTAACTTCCTGTACTAAAGAGCCTTTCACAATGAAAGATATTTAGGGGCATTTTAATTCTCCAGAAGGGATTTTTCTACCGCTAAGTGGGCAATGGCATTCAGTCAAGGTGCTGTAGGTGGAGTTTCTCTGTATCCATCTGTCTTTCCATGACTTACAGATGGAAAAACGCTGTGTCTTTTAAAGTGTTCAACTCAGTAGGATGACAGTGAAATGAAATGAACAATCGAAGCACATAAGATGCCAACCTGAACTACTGCACAGCACTACCAGCAGACCCAGAGCTATGCTCTCATCCCACCGGTCATGTCCTGTTAGATCACGTCCCATTCTATCACAGTCTGTTGCATTATTGTTGCATGCTGGAATGTTAAATGAGCAACACGATCAATCAATACCAATTTCCAATTGGAATTCAACTGTAAATCTGCATTGAGTTCAAAATGCTGAAGACTCCAACACAAGTAATCACAAGATACAGTTTCATGTAGCCTTTCATTTTGCTTTTCTTTCAAAACTTCATTTCTAACAGATCAATGTTATGAAATAAATTGTCTCTGCTTGCATTAAATACAGGAATTATCTTTGAATGTGAAAGTGAGCTTTCATCATACCAATCCTATCAAGAATACAAAGAACACTGGTTACATTCACTATTTCTCTTTTAGTTTACTTTCATCTCGAGACACAGAGACAAAGCAGCGGCAGTGTCCTTAATATACTGCCTTGTCCCAAGTTTCAGCTGTGTGGACTGACAGATTAAGCAGCCTCTCTTGCTTCACCAACAGCATTCAGCAGTCTTAGAAATCTGTATGAGAACTGGGGATCTTAGATTATCAATTTTCTCAAATTATTAGATTATCTGTAATTATGCTTCTTAGCTGAGCTCATTCCTGCGGTGGTAGAAATTACAAAATCAGAAGTTTCTGTTTCAAGGATGTTGTGATCTCAGTAGGAGCTGCTCTGTCAGATCAGCCTTTACCTAACTGCTCCAGTTGCATTAACTGCATTATTTCTTGCTTGTACCTGGGAGCAGCAGTAAGAACAGAAAGCAGTGAATAAACTACATCACACCATTTGTGAAAACACCTCTTCTACATTCCCTTCTCCTTGCTAAGGACTCCAGCAGCAATTCCGTATCATCACCTCCCAGAATAGAGAGCTCTATGAGAATCACATCCACCAGAACCACAAAGCCCTGCCACCCCATCCCAGGCTCAGCCATCCCATCTGCACATCTCACATCAGAATACCCCTCTTCTGCTATTGTTTTAGACAGATATCTTCACCTTACACTTGCCATGATCCATAGGATGATAATTTTGGGACACAGCCTAGACAGGTTTCCCTCCCTCCCACTTCTGTGCTCCAGCCCAGCTGACTGCCTCCAGTCTGTGTTGTGGCCATACTGGTTTTGCTGAGAGCTTCAAATCCAATATTCACTGGAGACTGTTCAGAAACTGGGACTTCGGTCTTCTGCAGAACACAAATGTTAATCTACCTACTTGCCATCTCCATTTCCCAACAACCTTACAAAATGCTATTTAAATTGTGGAAAAATAATCTTTCTCTGCAACTTAGTTAAAAAAATAGGGCTCTCAAAAAAAGCAAGGGATTTAATCTACTGCTAGCCTGATCAATAATATGTAATCTAGTTTGTGGAAACATAACTCCAAGATGTGTTTTTCACTTATCTGTTCCTATGTCCTCTAGCATCACAGCACGAATGCTACAGTAAACATTCCCCCAGTAACACACTGCATATATTTATTTTTCTGACTGATACTGGATTTATGCGTGTAATAAAATAATTTCCAATAATTCTTGGGAAATTCATTAAGATGAATCATGGCATCAGCCTGAGTTTGAAGACACAGTGTGCTATTATTTTGAATTGTTGGCCTCTTCCCTCCACAGTTCCAGTCCCAGCACAAAGGAGACACAAAGCCTCTCACTGACTTTATAACCTCTAGCTCAGGCCTAGAGGGCTGCTCCCAGGTCTTGGCTTCTTACAGCATCCCGTGCCGCTTCTGTCAGTCTGAAATCCTGCTTTGCTGTCATGCAGAAACATTTTCTGTTAACTAAGCATTCTGCTACAACTCCTCTCAGGGGTGAACTGTCTTAAAGAAAAGGCACACTAGCAAAACATACTTCTGATGCTAGCAATAAAATTGACATTATTTTTAATATCTCGTTATCTGAGTAAAAAGGAGGATAGGTAAGGTTATCAGATGCCATGTCTTGTGCATATACCAGAACTAAAACTACTTAGTTGTTTCCTACAGAGGATGACACTTCTGTGCCATATGGCCTTATTTTAAATCGTATGTACTATTATGTAGCTGGTTAACCAGAAGACATTAAAAAATGCCAGAGTTTGGTTGTCTCCCAAAATTCTCCTTCTGTTTTGAGAAAAAAAAATTAGGAATGAGAAGTAAGAATATGGTTGACTTCAGTTATTTATTTCATTGCTAACTCTTTTACAGTACAAAAGCAAAATCCCTGTGCATGTTCAATTCTTTTAAGAGAAAGGATCTAAGTATTCAAATATAACCTTAAACACAAGCAAACAAACAAAAAAGGCAACATTTAAGCTTGGGGCTTAAATCTGATTTTACATAAATACAAATCTGATATAAAATAGCAACTTGTACCACTCAGATACTTTGACTTCCAGTCCTTTGCTTCCACTACAAAATTACCTTCTTACTCCCTGTCCATAATGTCAAATATCTTTTTGCGTAACTGTGTACTTCTTCTTCATTTTTGCTGAAAAAGAAACTTGTGAATTTCTACTTATGAATTATAGAGAATGTTATGGACTTGAGCTCTAAAATGCGAGAGTTGATCATCTGTTCTCATACATGTGAAACCAAGTAAAGATCAATAGATACTGAAATGAGAGCACTGAACATTAATGCTGTGGGAACTGGGCATGTATTGCATATATTGCTCCATCAGAGACAGCCACATTATCAGGTATATGAAACACCTTGATTTCCTACAGTTTACTGAGTTCAATATTGAATAACACTGCTAGATCTATAGACACTACATTTCTTCTACTTTTAATTTTTAATATTGTCTACATTTAAAGCTGTGTCTGTTTTTAAACAGAATAGAATATGTAAGTAAATAAAAACATTTTCTATCACTGTAATGGATGTTGGTTATACCAACAAAGGTTAGAAATCATTGAGTAAAGACTACTGTTAAATAAGATACAGCAAAAGTTGAAGAGACTTAAGTATGGAAAATAGCAACACGAAGAGACTTCTTACAAATCCTTATGGTCTGTAGCCATTTACACGGAATGAGAAGTGCATCAGAGGTGTGTAAAAAGTAGTGTGAAGAAAATAACTGGTAGCTCCTTCTTACTCACTGACAATGCTGTTAGAAGGTGCCCTATTCCATTAGAAAGGACCACGTTTAAATAAATTCATTCTCTTTAAACCTCAAACAAAAAAATCCACTTTGTTTGCATGTGCCATGCACAGTTCTCATAACCACAACATACCAGAAGTTAGGAACTCGGTGGAATTAAAAGATGATGGGATAATTACTTGGAAGTACAAACACAGTTATATAATATAGAACAAAATATTACGTGAGAATACATTTCTAAAAGCATTATGCAACTACAGTAAATAACACAAGACAATCAGTAGCTGTTCAGTACTGGGGGAAAAGTATCTACTGCTTAAAAAATGTGGTCATTGCCACCAAAAGGAACATCAGCTTTTGGTCTGACTGGTCTCAGCAAAGTTTCTAGTTTTACATTATATAGATGTATATTTTATAAGCTTCTAAGTAACAGCTCCTCAGATGGTGCGATGGGGATTACTTAAAAGATCCTCAGTACACAAAAGCCCTTTCCACCACTCTTATGGCATATGGGTGAGGGAGGTCACAGTGGGGGCAAATTTAAGAGGGCTGCAATTTACTCCTATTCTAAGGTCCCTTTATGTTACTGAAGTGATGTAAATGTTTAAGTGAGAAGCAAGTTTAAAATTACCAAATGAAAGGGACTAATCTCCAAAAGCTCCCTGCCCAATGTGTGTTGGCACAGAGAGTTTTCATGCTGCCAGAGCTGGAAGGCAGAACTGGCTGCTAGTGCCATTAGGGTCTGCGGAAGGGTCTACTAAAATCTCTTGTTGGTCGTCACTCTTTACTCTCCCATTCACTGAAATGTGTTAAATGTATTACAGACACGGTCTATGAAATTTTCTTTTCCATAACAGGATTCAAAGTCTTTTATAAAATATTAAGAACAGGATGTTATGAACTATTAAGCAAAACACATTAATATTTCAGGACAATATACGTGAAAGAAAATAAATCAGAATGCAATAATAAATAATAAACCAATTGAGAAAATCTGAGCAGTTTGTGCTGATGTGCTCACTGACCACGACCATCAGACTGACATGTCTCCTGCACTGCTTCTCCCTATTTCTTGGGGCACATTATGCATCTGTGTTTGTATCCCATCTCATATATTTTCAGAACTATCTTTTTTAAAATTCTTTTTTTTTTTTTTTTGCACATTTAACTGTGAAAATCTGTTCTGCCAACTGGTCACCAGCAGCACAATGTTGAGGAGATGGCCCTTAATAATCTAAAGGGATACATGTGCACTAAAGTAAAGATGAAGAAAACCCACCTCAAGAGCGTTACGTGGTGAGTATGAAGTGAGTCAGCCAAACAGCATATGAAGAAAGGGGTAAGTTATGAAACAAAGCCAAGCACAGACCAGCTTTATGCACAGTTCTGACTCAGAACACATAGCTCCGCAGTGGTTCTCAGATAGTAACTTCAAATAAAAATATTAGTGACATTAAACCAATGTGAAAAGTTATATCAGATGTAGATAGTGGCATTTCATATGACAAGGAAAATGTTATATTTTACCCTTTCCATTCAATTCAAGAGTGCTCAAAATATGACATAAGATCTTTTGAAGTCCATTTCTGATGACTAAGATTGATGCAAACTCAATAATAGGGAAGAAGAAACAGAAGAACCTAAGGAATGCATCTAGAGAGCGTTTACCTTTTGTTTGTGCTTGTTATTTAATATTCTGAAGCCGTGAACTTGGCCCATTCAGCAAAGCACTTAATCATAACCTGAAATTTCATTGGTTTCAGCAGGACTTGGGTTTCAGCTTAAGTGCTTTTCTGAATTATAAATTACTTTTTTAGCTCTCTTTACTTCCTTATGAAATTAATACAACTCATCCTCATAATGCGTTACTCAGTGTAAGACAAGCTTTTGGTTAATAGACACATGATGTAATATCTAACTGGAAGACTTGCTTCTGTTTAACTGAAAAAATTGATAAACTCTCACTATACATAATAATGATGTGCACTGCACTAAAATATTATTTTCCCAGTGAAACTTTGTTATCAGAAAGGAGAGATGAAACCACAAAGCACCAACACTGCTAGAGCTCCCTAAGACCTATGCCAATATAAGAACATAGTTTAGTTATGGAACTGTTTTTAAAAAAAAGTCATTTTCCATCCAGATATGTTGCAGATTAATGGGCCTGGAGAATGTATGCATTATGTAGGAAAAGATGTTATTTTTGATGAGGGATCATAACAAATACTTCTTGTTATATTCTGACAAAAAATAAAGAAAACTGACCTTTATGTATGAATTCATATAAACTGCCATTCATGGTTGTAGTGCATCTTCTAATCTACATCTGCAGCTACTCACCAATTTAATGAGTCCTTCAGTTTTAAAGGCTCTAAAGCCCACACCCGGATGTACAGCAGAAGAGAGTAAGGAGTGAACTAAAGGACTGTTGCCTCTTGCAACTATTGTCACGCTGTGAGAGAAAAGTGAATGAAAGCTTGTCCTTGGAACAGAGTCCTCTTGTTCTCATCTGCCCTGTCCTGACTTCACTACTGGGTTTATTCGATGAGACAAAACTTCTGCTGAACTATCTACCTTTAAACCCTATTCCAGCCTAGGAATGCTCTGGCCACATTTGCCTCTTGTTTCCTATGCCATTTTTCCTCATCCTGTGGTCAAAAAGATGGATCCAATGAACTTGGATTGCAAGAAATTCTGTAGCACTCCAAATGAGCATGGACTGCACCTCCACAAGGAGGAAGGTTTGTTAGCACAGGTCATGGCACTCACTGGAGGGGAAATGAAAACAAGCATCAACATTAGATCTGTATAACAAATGGTCAGATTTACTCAGCATCATTTATCAAAAATTAAATCTGCTCAAAATGATTTTTTGAGGCAGTACACATAAGAAAATTTTATTTCCATAAGTTTTTACAAGAGATGTACAGAAAAGAAAGAATTGTCACAGATCAAAACTGTGGGTCAGAAGCTGAAAGGAAAGCAAAGTAATCAGCTTTTCCACAGAAGTTGTTACCAGCAAAGTGTCTCTGTTCCATAGGAATTAGCAATGGTTTCACTAGGAATTTGGAAAAAAAGTGAAAAGCAAGTAGAAAAATTTGCAGGTGACATTATTTCATGTTACATACAAGAGAGCTGTGGAAGTGGAGGAATCACTCAAGCACAGAGATTAAGCCCAGGTTAAGCAAGATATGAGATACTTGCACAGATAACAAGAATACCTAGTCATAACGATGGCTTCAGTCAAAAGGGCTATATGAAGCAATCTGAAGTCAGATTCAGTCATCTAATATTAGCATTAAAACTGTTTTGCTTCTTATATTTGAAATAGTTTTTCTATTCATTCTATTTATTCTATCTACGGTAAACTAATGCATCATAAGAAAAAATACTTATGAAGTACATTAAGACACGCATTACTTTAGATGAATTTACTCTGCACATTTTTGTAATATTAAAAACCATTCACAGCATGCAAAGTTATAAATGATAGAGTTTTAATATTAAACTAAGGAAATATAGAACATTTTCACCGTAACCCCAAAAGATGCTTTTTAGTACAGTGTTCTTCTAATATAGATCAGTTCCTTGATCTTATTTTCCACACAGCAGTTGTGCCAGCACAACAGACGGGATGGCACAGGCTGGAAACAGCAGCTGGGGGAGTGGGGAGGAAGGAGCTGGATCTGCGTGAACTAACCTTGCTGCTAAGGAAATGTGCTGGTTAACATCAACACGTACAGGTAGTGCTGCTTCCTTTACTGGAATTGCTTACAGAAATACAATTTGTCTCTGCATAACCAGATCTAAATTACTGAAAGGAAGTTGCTAACTGAATGTCTATTTTTTTTAATGGATTACATAAGCAAGCACAAAGTTAGAAGAGATTACCGGCAAGAAAATACTCTTACCAGTGTTAGTCAACAGAATAAGTTCAGCTTTGAGCAAAAGACACTCCTCTTGAAGAAGGAGGAGATGGGGAACTGAGACAGCTGTCATCTTCAGGGATAGATTCAACAGCTGACAGTGATTTGTAATACTCATCCTCTCCATCAAGCACTTTGATTTGGCTTGAAAGAAAACAAACAACATTTATTAAGTTAAAAAATCAATTATGTCAATATCTCCAGAAACAGAAACTTCTCTATGGATGCAAAAATGAAGGGTGCTAATACAAGAAAGGAAAAAAAAGGCTAGAGTGATTTGATCAGAAAAGTGTAGCTTTTACACGTGCCTTTTATGTTTCTTCTGCTGCTACTGCTTATGATTGGAATCTGAATGGTTCTAAGGATCAGTGAAAGGCAATACAGTTTTTCTTTTTTAGCTATACAGAATGATAGACAAACTGTTTGCATCAAATGGGCATTTCACTCAAGCAATGGGGCTTGGTTTTTTTTTGTCTGTACCATATATGTAGTATTATTTTGGTAATGCATTTCAGCTGACAGTTTACTGTGCATATGAACCAAAGAACACATCACTAATTTTTGGGCAAAGCCTTATTGACACCAAGGGTCTTTCATTTTCTGGTGAAGTATGCTGAGCACTGAAGTCTCATATCAGTACTTTTGTTCCCAAAACAGGAATACAGACTTTTTAAAATAGTGGGGAGAAATTGAGTTAATCAAATTCTGCTCAGTCATGCAAAATTTTGGGCTTTAACCTTGACCCAAAGACCTTGTATTCATCTGATTATATTCAGAAGATCGATTAACAAGTGAGAAAATATTACATAAGCTTCTAATGTAATCTTGGAGTAGATGCCTTTGCAAGATCCTGTATATACTGGTCCTCACCAATCTGTGTCACCAGTCAGTGAAATGTTTTCATCACTCAAAAGTAGCCAGTTGGACTTTCATAGACTGTTTTCAATTTGTACCTATTTCCAGGTGGTAACTGTCCACGTGACAACAAGAACTGACTCAGCTGAATTGAGAAGAAGCAACACTCTCTTGGGATGAGGGGCCTCTTAAAACCTGTTCCCCCAGGAAGGCTGAAACCCACTGTGAGTGAAGAGCTGCAAAGCTGGTCATATTCTAGGTTAGAGAACTTCAGGTTAAATACCTCTCATCTGACACCACTCATTAGGGGCAAACACATTGTAAAACATAAAGGTTATTTTTGTAGGAGTACTCAGAGAAAGCTGGGGAGCTGTTTTGAAAGAATCAGTTCTAGTATCTGCAGACAGCACTACATATGAGTTTTACATTTGCTTCTGTAGAAAACGTCCAATGTCAATGCACAGAGATATGTTAATTGTTTATTTTTAGAAGCCTCTCTAGAAAGTTTTGCATATTCTGTAATATCACAAAGGACTTCTTCTGTTTACAGTTGCTTAGAACTAAGAAGATAGATATTTACCCAAGTTTTCTTGGCTTCCTCTTGCTCCCTTGATATTCTAGAGTTCCCTGTGGAGAGGGCCAAGAACACACAGTCAAAGCAAAGCAGCAAGTCGTTAATTTTTAATTCAAAGTGATTTTGTGTTGAATGCAAGCAGATGCTGATAATATCAGAAGTCACAGCATAATTTTTTTGATCAAAGGGCTCAAGTGAGCCTGATGAAGCATGCATCTTGCTCGTCTTTGATAAACCACATCAATTATTCACCGTGAAGGCAGACATCCTGACATGAAAGCAACAGATAAAGAGCATAAGCACATGTTCAAGACGAGAGCAGAAGAACGTGGGGGTGGGGCTGGAGGGGCTGAAACAGGTATTAATAACAGAATTATTAACTGGAAACAAAGCCAGTAAAACAGCTTTATTGCCACTTTGAACTCACATTTAACTGGTTATAGTACATGTTGTCCTCAGGGCTATTCAGCATTTTGGGCTGCTGACATCGTCGACGAGGTGTTCTCAGCTTCTGTTCAAGACAGTTTTCTGAACCTACAGTAAGATAATACTATTTAGTTTTAAGCTGTGCCAGGTGCTGTGAACGTCTTAGGATATTTTAGTCAGTAAACAGTCCTTTCTTCTGTCCCATTTGGTCCCAGATCTATTAGCAAGTCTATCCTATTCAAAGTGAGCACAAGAAACTTGGGAAGTCTTTGTTTTCTGTTTTGAAACTTAGTTCAAACACAAGTTTTTAAGCATAGCTTCACTTTTACTTTTAAAACCCTTTTTTTTATGCTTCCCTCTGTACAAATCACACAGCTCCGTATTCCTTTCACTCTTTATCTGAGTATCTTCTGCTATCTAAGCAGGAAATGAGGATACTGTGACCAGCTAGGGATACATCCTTCAACAGCAGCAAAGACGTTTTTCTACAGTAGGAGGTAATAAAGCTCTTTGACTTATGAGACTTACTCTATTATCACCATTTTTATTATATAGAAAGGCTACTTTTTGATGTGGCTCTCTGCTTAATCGGAGTAATCAAACTAGTTTGGAATTACACTTTCTTAATATAATTTGTGGTGTGCTGTAGAGTAACAGTTGCTTAAAGCCATCTGGAAAGCAGAGGCTAAAGATGAAGGAAATACTTTGGAAAGGAAAGATTCTGAAAAGAACTGACAGCCTTTTTATTTTGATTTGTCTTTTTTTTTTTTTTTTTTTTTTTTTTTTTCTTCATGTTAAGGACGAAAGACATTATGGTGCACTGTATTATATTTCACCAGGAGTTTCTGCGGCACATCCTTCAGATTACCAGAACAAGTGCTTTCAGGACAAAACAGAAGCACTATTTTCTGAAAGACAGAGTGGTGGGTAAAGAAAGCTCATTCATTTTCCACATAATTCTCTCAATATCTTTGACTTTTCTGACATTTCCCTCCTAAAAATTATTTTAATGACAGTGTGAACAGAGAGTTTTTGGTGGCACATTTGCACTCCGTACTGCATGGGAAATGTGATCTGACACAAAGGAACAGCACAAAGATCAAGCAGTGCAGGAGCTCCTTTTAAGCATTTCAAACCTGAAGTCAGTGTGCGTTGTGCAGATGTAGGGCTCACATCCCACAAATCCATGTTTAAGATTTGTTGTTAACAAGCAGGTAAACAAAGAAGGTCTATCACATACTCAGGATCACAGTCTGCAAATACTGCATTTTTCTGCAGTTACTGAGGGAGGTATAGGAGGTGGTTGCACTTGGGCCCTTGCAGCCAGAGGACTGACTGTTCTATATTTTCTTTCACTGTCTTTTTTCTGTCTCCACGGTCAAGTCTCTAAGATATAGTCTCTTGGAAACTATCGAACTGTGGTTCTTGTTGCAGAAGAGGATCACTTACTCTGAGCCCACCATCATCTTCCCACACAATGCCTGGAATTGATGGCAAGTTAAATGGCACCGGGGAGCTGACTGCAGAGTTAGGTCTCAAATTAAAAATTATTTTATATAGAAGGGTTACATTTTTTCATTAATAAAAAATAAATTTTAAC
This sequence comes from Lagopus muta, assembly GCF_023343835.1. Taxonomy (NCBI): domain Eukaryota; kingdom Metazoa; phylum Chordata; class Aves; order Galliformes; family Phasianidae; genus Lagopus; species Lagopus muta. Next base: position 18,643,159 of record NC_064440.1, on the reverse strand, counting down.
TAATATGCTTGTACTGCTTGCTAATTATGATACCCAAACCTTCAGTGATTTATACTTTTCAAGTTCAGTAAACCTTTCTATTCTATCTCAATAGACTGTGACAGCTGACCCCGCTACTTCCATTGTATAACACCAGACAAGGCAGAAGCTGCTCCAGAAAATGCTTGAAGACTTGTGGAACTTGGGTTCCCAAGTGCTATTCATGTCTTTGGAAAGTTTTTTTCTGTTACATTTAGGTAGCAGATAATGGTAACCTTCTCTCTGAAATCTCTGACAGTTTTTGCCAAAGGCTTGCTGCAGCCATGTTCAGTTCTCTCTGTTTGCCGTGAAAGTTATTCAAATTGACCTTAGAGCGTTCTGCCATATCAGGTCAGTAGGCATTCCAATCTTTGCAAGAAATGTGCTCAATTGCAAGGCCATACAAATTCCTTTTTTCAACAATGTAATTCTTGAATAACTCTCCAAAATCACTTTTTTCAGTCTCTCAAGAGGTGGGTATGAAAAAAGTCCCAGGCCTCACAGTTATTCATACTTTCACACATCTCTCTGCAGCTTGCCAAAAGTATACACCACATAAATATTTGTAACTTCTCAAACAGTACTGCAACATGATGGGGGAGGGGGGGAGGGTTCTTGTGTCCTTTCCCCCAGGATGCTGTTGAGGCCTTCATGTTATTTTTCAAAACATCTGTATGGTCTTCATTTTTAAAATGTCTTTTATTCATTAGGATTTTGAAACACTAATATTTTGTTCTAGCTTTTTATATTGATGCTTAATTATTCCTGTGTATTCCATGGGTGGTCTGCAGCTTGTGTCCTCCAAAGGAAATACCCTTTCAGTGGGCCCATTTGTCTTAGTGTTTAGCAGCATACTACACGAACAGTAAAAGATCTGGTAACATTTATCATAAACTACCATATCTGGAGAAAACTGCATTAACATGTGCTCAACACTCAGCAGTTGAATAGGCAGTTTAAATGGTGTTCTATAACATTTTGCTTTGATGGCAAACTTAAAGCATCCAATAGGAAAAGCTAAAAGCAGCAGCATCAATGTCATTACCAGTGCATTATTTGTGTTGCACCTCAATTGCGCCAAGAGCCCAGCACGCCCAGACTCCCAAGTTTCCTACAGATTCACAATTTGGATAAGAGAGTGCACACATGCACTTCCTTCAGGCTGTCCTGTAGCACTAGCCTGAACTAGCCAAGTAGGGTAACTGCCTCCCTTTTGTCCAGAACAAAACTTTTCTTCCAGTGAGCAGAAAATGTTCACGTAGCAATTTCCCAATCTCGATTAATAAATCCTTCATGACAGCACATAAATAACAAAGTAAATCTCCTCCTGACAAGCTTGCTATGTCAGCTGATCTGGCCAGCATAGGACAGACTGAGGTTCTAAGTGTCCTTCTTTCCTTGCTTGAAGCTAGGCAAACATCCCTAAATCATAGAATGGCTAGGTTGGAACAGACCTCAAAGATTATGTAGTTTGAACTCCCCTGCCACGGGCAGGGCTGCCGAGCACTAGATCATTCTGCCCAGAGACCCATCAAACTTGGTCTTGAACACCTTCACCCACAGCTTTTCTGAGCAGCCTGTACCAGTGTCTCACCACCCTATGAGTGAAGAATTTCTTCCTTAATGTTGCTCACAGTGAAGGGAATTAGAAACTGGCAAATGGATAAATTTAACTATAAAGTACGTACTTATAACTAAACAATCCAATGGGGTTTCTATTTAATCCTCTTCTATTACTACAGGCTATTCTTCTTATTCATCAGTTACGGCAGAGACCAGGGGCTTGCACTGCTCAGACGGATTACGAAGATGTGTGTTTTCAAGTAAACGTAAAGTCAGACATTTAAGTTACATTTTTCAGAACTGGGAATTGCACAATCGGAAAATGGCACCTCCAGGAAGACTTGGGAATCCTATGTATATTCTGCTGAGCATCAAGTAGATTGGGAGCAAAGTGGAGTGCTACTCCACAGAAACAAGGCAATGGTTCTACCGTTGACTGCAGAATTGTTTTAGAGAGAGCCCTGTAAACTGCAGAATGTTTTGAGAACAATTTGAGATCTGGAAAATTTGCTTTACAGTCAACAAAAATTAAAATGTGATGTCCCATTGTTTCAAAAGAAGGATAAGAATGTTTTGAAGCAAGCCTAAGCTCCTGTATAGAAGGATTACTGGTGGTGGAGGGCTTTTTACTCTAGGAAACACAGGCCTGAAATGCCTGAAGGCCACGAGAGGAAGAAAAATCCAATTTCAATACAGCACAAAGTGAAAGCAATCAGACAGAAAAAAAAAAATTAGCAGTACGATGGAAATTCAAGATGAGATTGGAAGGTTTTAGAAAAGCTATACTTTAACTAAAGCTGAAGTTAAAAACTATTCAAGATACCAGATGGGTCTCTTCTCACCTAATGTGAATTCATTTCTTTGTGAGTCAATCTGCAGAAGATTTTTTGTAGATTTTTTTATTTCTGGTATCTACTTTCACCTTTCAATTTCCATGCATTTCTTCTTGGTTTTTGTATGGTTGAAACAAATATTTTTCTTCAGTTAGCCATCACATCCACCACATTGACACTTTTCATGAGATCCGAGTTTGATGTTTGAAGTGAATGAGTTTGAAGAAGATTAGCAAGTTTCATATGCCATACCTTATTTAGATGATTTTCTGTTTAGAAATTCATTCTTTCAATAAACTGCAAAGGACTTTCTCAAAGCTGCACAAGCTGGCAGTCAGATATGGGGAAAGACTTTGAAATGCTCTTTAGCTACAAGACAAGGACTTCTGCACCGAGGATTTGGGCCCTGACTGATGCTTACAGAACAGCTGAAAAACCTGGAAAAAAAAAATATGTTTTTCTGATGACTTCCTGTGAGGCGTATGACTTCGCTCTGATACTTAGAGAAAATCTCATTTAGATGTCCCATTTGCCCTGCTTGTCTCAATATTGAAAACTTGTAGACAGACCCTGGGCATACTCTTCAGAGGAACTACAATCATCATGCCTGCTCCTGAAATGAAGTTGGGGTCTTCTTCAACTTTTCATGATTAAGTCCTTGCTTCAAAAACCTCATGATGCTGGTGACCTTGCCAAACACTTCTAATTCTTCCTATCTGGTGAATTCTGCTGAGAAAATGGTGACCTGCATTTGGAAGTTGTAAAATCCACAGATACGAATCAGGTTGTCTTAAGACTGGTACAGCACAGAGAGGGCACTAAATTCTGGACATCTTACTTTTAGCAAGGAATGCACCGAAGGGATCTTTGCCAATGCGTCAGTGCTACAAAGCAGGCTGCATCGTTGACTCCCTTGCTGAAGAGACTCCATCCACTCCAATACATACTGAGGAGTGGAGTAGAGCAGTCAGTTTATTTCTGAAGCCATTCACCCAAAAAAGGTTTGGAAGGCCTTGTATTTTTCTGTTTCAGGTGAACACAAACTTAACAACACAGGATGAGCAGTCCTGTAATTACTCAGACACAGGGAAATTTATCGTATGAGGAGAAAGGGCAGCTCGGTACAGAAAATGGGGCCATATTTATTATTAACACAGTAAGCAAATAAAGTAGATAAGTCAGTATGACCAAGAAAAATAGTAAGCATGTGTCTGATTTCCAATCTATAATATCAGACGAAACATGAAAGTGCAACCCTTAATTATAAGCAAATATTAGCACAGACTCATGGGATCTCATCATAACATCTCAAGGTCTACATTCATGAAAATTTAAGCAATGTTTAAAATCATGTTAATTTGTTCTTTGTTTGTTTCTTTTCCTGCCAGTCTAATTTATTCCAAAAGACTTTGGTTCTCAAATCTGGATATATTGATCATGCCTATGTAAAGCATTGTAATAGCCTGGGGAGAAGACTTTTTGTGGGAAAAAAAATTGTCTTTGTTCTCTTTTGATAATTTATATTTATTTTGATGTTTTCAAGCATTTCCAGTTCTGAATCATTTTTCAAGCAGCAAGTTAACTTCACTGTTTCTCTTGAAGTCTTGGGCAAATTCAGAAATGACCTCACACACAATGATAATATACATTCTCCTCCTGGACTGGCTGCTAAGTGGGTAATTAGGTGCAGCATGCTGATTTCAAGGAACAGCTACATTTTCTTCTGTGCCATACAAGCCTCTTCAAGAAAAGGACCCAAGGGGCTAGTGATTCTGGTCCCACTCGTATCAGTACTAAATGAGAGCGACTGAGCATCGCTTATGCAGTAAAAATGCTGTAACTGATCTAGGCTTTGTGATTTTAATTATTTCAGCTTCATTTTTAAAGAAGAGAAATTTACAAAGAGCACATACTGCTGTCAGGCCACAAGTGTTCACACAAACATTTTCGCTTTCTCATTCTGACGGTTCTCTACCCTTTGCAAAAATTTGCATCACACCTCAATTGCAAAAGGGAAGAAAAATAAAAAAACTTGCTGGAGAAGCAGAGTGAATACTCAGGTAGTTACAATGAGCTATACTCAGTCAGTGAACTCAGTGAACTCCTCTTGTGCCTGCGTGCCATACTTATGCCAGCCCAGACAACACTATCTTGCGTACCCCTGTATGAAACCGCATTGTGACTGTAGCGCACAGAGACTCACAGCACAAGGTATCGGCACACTGCCTGTTACATGTTACCTACTTTGAATATGTTAGAAACAAGGGCAGGATAATGGCCGTAATAGGCTTCACAGATCAAGTTCTGTAGAGTAATCCAATAGCTTCATACGGGAATAATGAAGTTACCAGGTCTATGCCATACATTATAAATATGAAGTATATTATAATAGTTTAAAAAATCCAACAACAACAAGAATAACCAAAAAACAACCAAGAACAGGCGGCTGATGGAAAACACTATCTCTGAAATCAAAGACTGTCAGATGGGAAGAGAACACTACAGCTAGAAGACAGACAAAAAAGGTGAAAAATGAATCAAATATGATACTGAGAAACTAAAGAGTAGAAGAAAAAGAAACAACTACAAATGGTACAGCAGTAGAATTTAAGTTCTGGCAACAGAAGATTTGATTAATCTAGTAACATCATGAGCCTGGAGGCAAATTGGCAGATTTAATATTATTAACAATTGTAATTCTCTCCAGGACACCTCATACTTACCCAGCACTTCAATATGTTCAATAAGGCCATCCACTCTGTTGATATAGTGAGAAATAATACAATTGGGAACCATTCTTGCCACCAAATTCCCTTACTCCTTTCCTCTACAGAGGAGTGTCCAGGAATATTTATAGGGGTCGGTACTTTTCATGCTGTTAGTGGCAGGCATGCATGGAAAGAACAATAAATCACACTTTCTTCAAGGAGTTAGAAGGCCTCAGCTCTTGCTCACTTGCAAAATATCCTACTGGAGCTTGGCTCAAGGGTTTCTAAGGAAAAAGCTGTTAACTAATTAAAAAATATATATCCATTAGTGCTTACGAAGAGAGATTAATTCTTAACAAATCCTGCAATTCCTATGCACTCAAAGCTCTTGCTTGGATTCAGTAGGTAAGAATAACAACTTAGATTTAATTATCTTCAGTGCGAAGTGCTTTGTGGTCTAAGTCTATAGCTCTAAATGTAGTTACTGGATTCACTGAAAACACAGAAAAACTGGAGGGGCACGAAGTCCTATCATAGACAGTTATAAAACAAAACAAAATCGAGCCTCATGATCACCTCAGATCCCCCACACAACTGTGGTGAACTAGACTTCTGTTTATTCAGATGGAGTGTGTTCCTAGTGCCAAGAGCCATAGACTGCTAGGGAAATTAATGTAGCCTCTTTGATGTCATGTGCATCCCAGAATCTGTAACACACTGCTAAAACTGTGAGCACAGCCTTTTGTTTATAGCCCTAAACAGAACCATTTGAATACACACACTGAAAGAGCTCGTAACAGGAGCAATGCGTTTTCTTCCACCCAGTGATTCATTACTTACTGCTTCGTTTTGGATACTGCAGTTCCATGCAAAGACATATGCTTTAGATTATAAAGCACATTAAGCAAATCATAAGTTTTTCAAGATGGTATGTAAAGGCTGTTTTTTGCATCTGTTTGTTGCCAAAGACCCAGATGATACTGTAATTAGAACAACAAATATTTTATGTGAAATCAATCATTTAGCTGTCTCCGAACCCCAAGACAATGACTTTGTCGGGAATACAAGATGCATAAATAGTTAGAATCTTGGCTTTGGTTGTTTTTTCCTCTTCCAACACAATTCTGATCCTTCAGTTTTTGTCAGTTCTTTCAGTTTCTATTGTGACTGACTTAACTATAGAGTGAAAATGCAGAGATAAAACAAAGCATACCAAAGAACTAAACTGTCAGTGACTAACACAGAGGAGATCCAAACCTGTCATCAGATAGCTTCTGCAAGGACAGTCCTGAAGACACGTCTTCCTATAATCATTGAATATACACAACCTTTCATGCGTCCTGCATGTAATAACATCTACAAGAGAGTTTCAGAGGTGTGACAAACAGCCAGCTAACCAATCAAAGCCAAAGAGTTTATATAAATGCAACTTTAATTTTAGGAAAAAAAAATCACGTGAAACCATTCTGAATCGATGAAGAAACGTTAACTGATTATTTTTCTTCTCATCCTTTTATATGACCCAAATACGTCCAATTTATATGTCCAAATACGACCCAAAGCAGTTACAGAAGCTGCTTTTTATTAGTTCTTTTCAGAAGAGACAGTTATTGATGAAAAACAGGATATTCCAGGTATGCTGGAGTTAGTACATATCACAGCACATTTCCCAGTCTTAGAAGACCTGTTTGATCCAGTAACTACCAGGTGATAAGAAATAGCTGTCTCACATTACCACGTGAAGTGATGCCTCTCCTGCTCTTTGAGTGATGCTGTATAATCAATATGAGTGACTGAAAAAATTTGCAGGAGGAAAGCCTACTGAAAGCAATTAAATACAAAGAGATGACTTCTGGATTGGGAAATCCCAGAGCCACCAGCCTAGCATGGTTTGAGGGTGTACTGGGCAAATCTCTCTGCTTGCCCTACTTTTACACTGTACTCCAAGTTTTTGCACTTGGTCATTCCTATAGAGAAAATTAAACTAAACAGACTATGCTCCTTGTTAAGTTTTCATTTGTGAGGCTTACAACTTTGAAACAATCAGGTAAGAAATCCACTCCAAATAAATGCAAGTAGCCCAGATCCCCAAGAAACACCTGAAGATCAGAGTCTTCAGCGCAAAGGTGATCTCAAAATTAACATCTCATATTGTACTACGCATGCCTTTTTGATCACACTACATGAGATTAGCACGAGCTTCTGAAAAGCAGCAGGAGAATACTCATGCAAAGAGAAATAGGCAAACCAGGCATTCTTTAATTTTTCTAGACATGCCCAATTTTTTATTTCTGTAAGCATTAGTTTAAGATACTAGTCTTGAAAGATAAATGCTTGGAAGACTATACAGCCCAGAGATTTGCTGTGACACAAGCTTTTCTCATCAGCAGTGTATCATAGCTGGGACTCAGCCTGTTGGTGCAGTTAATATATTTAGTGAAGTTAAGAAAACAGGATTAGAAAGAACCTCAAGTGACTGCATAGATTTCCTCATCTTCCAAAGTAAAATCACATACCATGATGAAGATATGAGAAATTTTCAAAATTGCTCAGGTGCAAGAGATCTTTAAAAAAAAAAGTATCATGACAGCATCATCAATTTCAGAAAAATCCTCCAATGTACAGCTGGATCTGTTAATGCACAAGATATCAAACTGTGGATTGTGGATCTCTCAAGAACTATCATGTGCTAATACGCTTCGGATAATTCCCTGGACAGTTGGCATTGGTTCCTCTTATTGATGCCAGCCATAAATCATAGGGAGAAAAAGAACATAGAAATTAATACTGTGGTTAACTTTTGAAAATAAAAAGTCAAAATACTCAGTACATTACAGACCAGTAACAGATCACAAATACCTTTCTAACACTGCTTCTCTACAGGGCCAAATGCTGAAGCTGCCAAAAATGCATCATACAAATGTAGGGAGCTGTGCAAGCAAAAGTAGGACAGGAGGCAATCTGTAAGTTCACAGTCTGTTACAATGTGGTTCATAACATGCATGTGTTTCAGAGTTGCTGTCCTAGCATATAGCCTGGATGCTTTTAAAAGTAATCCCTCACCTTCTTCCATACTGTAATAATAGCATTTTTATCCCATATCCTCAGAGATTAAGCCATTTGATTGACTTTGAATTCTGGACACACAGGAAATTTGTATTAATTTAGCATAATGATGAGGCGCAATAAAGGCTCTGTGAAACCACAACAGCACAGTCTCTAAGGTTTTGTTCGTTACAGAAACACAATTTGCATATCTAAAGGCTTGAAACCATGGGTCCATATTGATACAAGTAGTATCTCAAATTTGAGTGTAGCAGATTCAGCATATATTTCAAAGAATAAATGGTAGAAGACCAAGATAAAACTCTCAATAGATTTCTTCATTAAGAAAGGTGTTTTTTTTTTTTTTTTTTCCCTGAAATCAAGGTAGTTGGCAGCAGTAACTTTTAAAGGAAATATTAAAGCTTCACTGAAAAAGTGAAAAGCCACTAGTTAAAGATTTGCTTCCTGGTTGCTGAAGTCATTTGGTTTGAGATTGTCACTGCTGGAAGTGAAGAAGGTATCCAGGTAAAACAAAGGAAACTAATGCTATATGGCTGTGTGCTCCAGAGACCCATTCTTTTAAGGGGGTGCAAATTGTTACCAGAACTCCTAACATTAGGCCTACAATTAGTGATGATTCCCAAACAATCTACAAACCAAACTCAGGCCAGCAAATCCCCAGGGAGTATTTTGAAAGAGAAACTGAAGAAGCATGAGCAAACTATTCAGTCAATAGCAGAAATAGAAAAATAAGTAGGACTGGAAAAAAACTTCAGGCATTGAAGGTGCTATTTGAACGAGCACCTAGTGCTTTTATCTCTTTCCGAATCTAAATCAGTTACCATTTACTTGTAACTTATGCTATGAATCTGTGCTATGTTAGAATGCTGACACAAAAACAAAGGGTCATTATGTCAAGACTCGAGGACAGAGAGATGTAGTTCATTAACTTTCATCCAGAAAAGGTAGGTGAGAGCTTCTAGCAGTGGAATGGTCCACTCAGGAAACAGAAGAGGTGCTTAAAGAAAACTGAGGGAGCTCTGTCAAAAGCTTCAGCACCAGCACGCTCACTTTCAATAAAGTAGTTCTAGACTGTGTATTTCATGATTCCCAGCTGTACCATCTGCATTAAGAGTTTGGGAGTGAATTCAGAGCATCAGTTCTTTTCATCCAGTACTTCCCAAAAACATTTAAAAGAAACTTTGGAAAAGAAGTTCAGCTCACAGGAGCAGAGGAAGACATACATGTGTGCATATACAAATAAAGTGAATTAACTGACTTTCTGATATTACAGTGACTAACTTACATGAAAATATGTTTTGTTTTGAAATTACACTTCTTGACAGGGCACAGCTTGCTGCAATACATCAGCCCACCGTGTCTTATTCCCCTCTGAACACAGCTTTGCATGCGAGTGTCACTTGTTTTAAATTAGTAGATTCTACAGGATTGAAGTTATTTTTCTTATGAACATACAACTGATTTTGGTGACTTTGATGACACTTTATTCCTCAAAGCTGAACAAATCCTCCTTTACCAGAGTGGCGATTTTCAGTTTCAAACTGAAACAATAACAGAGATGATTTTTTAAAAACATTTCAGCTCACTCCTTCCTGAAAGGAAGGCTCCTTCGCAGTGTCTCAGTGCAGGTACACAAGATTTCTTGTCACTCCATACCAAATGATTTACAAAATTTACTTTGGGAGTTGATTCGTTTTCCACTTCATAACTACTTGATTATTTTTTCATCTCTTTCTTACAGTTCAGTACTACATTCTTGGCTGGTAATAAACTAATATATCCCTATAGAATAGCTCAAATTCTGTGTCCTGATTCTGCTCTTGGTCTGTGGATGCTACAGAGCTAACAAAGTTTGAATTAACACTTCATTTGCTACTGTGCACTATCTCCTTGTGTGAAAGATCATCAAAGGATCACACAGAGTTGCAATGTGAGTAAACTACTACAGTGCAAGTATACCTATTGCCATGCAATGCCACTTCTGATTTGTCTGTCACTGGTACACAAGCAGTCTGGCCATATTAACATAACACTGTTCCATAACATATCCTGCTTCTCAGTAGGACTAATTAGCTTAGGCACGGCACTGCACTCATCCAACTACACTGCCTCCAGGGTCTGATTCACAGCTTTGCAAAACACTGGCATGCGCGGAGTCACTATATCATAAATTTATATTATGGCTTATTCTACACTAACTTTCCCACGGAGAAAAAACCTAAAAATCAGCTTTACCACTGTGAAGAGATTCAAAGTCTACTGTAAGTAATGCTGCAGTAATACTGACAATATCCTGTCCCCAGCAGAAAGGCTCATATCCTGAGAGTGCTAACAACGATGCACACTTTCACCACTAGAATTAGTACCTCTGAAGTCAGCCCCAACATTAAGCATATAAACAAGGGAACAAATGGAAAGTACCATCAAACCACATTGATAATAATGTGGTTTAGAGAAATAGGATTAAAATAGAACTGTGTAATAGAATCTCAAACTCTCCCCTTTAGAAAGGACTGTCTTAATTATTTTGATCATTGAAAGATCCTGTGATATAAAAAGGCCACAAGAAAAGAAAAATAAGTATTTCTCTTATTATAGAAGACATAAGCCATTTTAAAAGTCCAGTACTCCTTCTATCAATACAATACTTGAATTAACTCACAAAGCAGTTTGATTTCAGTGATAAGTGAGAACCATTCCCTTCCCACAAACACACAGTAACATGGAGGAGTACTCAGGTTAACCTCTGATGACAGTTTCTTACATTATATTTTTCAGTAATATAAGCTCAGAAATAACTTTTGGTTTTACAGAAAGTATAATCTTCACATGTAGCTGCTCAGTATTGTCTAAATTAAATGAATGTGAAACTGATGGGTGGACAGAGGCGAACTGAAGACAATCAGCAAAATTTATGTTTTCAAATAAAGTACGAAACACACAAATCACTTTAAAGAGCCGTATAAAATTATCATTTAGAAAAAGAAATTAAATCACAGTGTTGCAAAAAGCAAAAGATATGACCCGTGGACCACAAGTTACAGTTGTTTGCTTTCACAAGGTAGTATGGCAGGAAATTATCTCCTCGTCACGCATTTCATTTTTGATTAGGTGATTTTGCATTATTTGTAACTTCAAAAACCAGCCACAAAAATATGAGGTGCCAAGGACATTTTTTTTCTCTGAAGATACTATTCTCTGTAAGAAATCTGTCTCCAACACCACATACTGCAAAACAAGATTTTCAGTTTTTACTGCAGACACTTGTGTCAGCAATCTACATGAACTCAACGCATTATGTCATTCCATAATGACAGATCACTCAAGGCCTCATTTTCCTTAAGATAAAAGTTATTATTTAAAGATACATTGCTTTGTACTGCATCACCTGGCAGAGCCAGCAAAGGACTCGCATCCTCATCACACTCTTCTTTCCCTCATGGCTGTCAGGGCTGCTATCAATGTGAACAGAGAACTTGCAACACTGGCCTTGAGAAGAATGAATTTTCCTGTCATCTCTGCTGCAGAGTTTAAGTTAGATGCTTAATGATAATGCTGTAAACTTCAAACTACTTATTTCACTGGTGCTCAGCACACGGAAGGGAGGAGACACTCAATCACATTATGAAGAGCTGCATGATTTCTTTCTCCCTTGATACAAGAAGCAGCAGTGGCCGATGCCAGTGTGCAAGGCAGATTCGAGTCCTCAGGCACCAGCCCACGGAAAGGAGGCTGAGCTCTTCTGAGTCTATCCTGTTATGAAACAGCACGGCTGGAGAGGAGTCAAGGAGACTAGGATCTGAGAGAACACACATGGACACCTTTTCTACCTTGATTTGTGGATGAGGAAAATATTCAGAAGTAAATGTTTCATGTCCTGTCATGAATCGCATAATTGAAGAGAAGGCAAAATGCTGTACTTGGTGTAAAACCAAAGTGAGAAAAATAGCGATCCTGCCTGCAGCTGGACTTTCCTTATCATTTCAAAGAACTTTGGGGATTTATATAGTTACTAATTTTTAAAGAGAGACCAGTACAGTCACATAGCATGACATATTGAACTGCATCTTGCAGCATGTGATGCTGTTCTTCCCTTTTCAGACTCCTTAACAATTCTCACTGAGTATAGCTCATGGTAACCTGGGGATAAGAAGTGCTTTGCTACACTCTGCTAAGTGTAATTACGATGGCATGTAGTCATACTTCTAACAATTAGTGAAGACTTAAACTATGGCATTTAACTTGGTGTCCACCAGAAAAATGTAAATATTGTCCATACTCAATGGGAAAAACAAACAGAGTGAGTGACATCACAAGAAGCGTCTTTTTTAATGGCACCCAGAAAGCTCGTCTAGATCATGTTTGAACATGAGAAACTATTACAGTAGAGCACAAAGTCAATAAAATGATCGCACCAGACTTGCCAACATGCATAAGGGTTTTTATCTTTAAAAATAGCCCAATATTTAGCTGTATATGAATGAAAACGCTTAAACATTTCTGAAAGGTGTTCCTGCTGCTTGGCCATTAGCATGTTACACCGCAATAATTTAAATCTCCTTTCAGTTCTGGGCACTCAAGATCACAGCCCTCCTAATTTCTGAAGTGGGAGATAGGGGGAGATTTCTGCTTATGTGGAAGAGAAACATTCTGATAAATATTCTTCTGCACCCAAGTTAGAAGTTAGTCAGACTTCTTTTGTATTCATTTATTTCTTCACTAACACTGGAATTTTAGGGCAACAGAAACTTTTTTTTTGTGAATTCAGGTCATATTAGCTAACAGTTTCAACTGAATTTACATGAAAAAACTTCAGAGATGTTGAAACAATTCATTCTGGCATCTCAAAAACAAAACATTTTGATTTTGTCACAAGGGGACTCCTTTCCCAAAACAGAGGAGGTAGTGCTGCCACCCCTGATATCCAAAAACTCAGTGATTAGGCCATGCTCTTAGATTGTGAAAAATGTAGCTTCAAACACCTCCTTTAACTGATTTGGTACAGAGACCTGAACCCAAACATCATGCTTCTCAGGAGAGTAACCTAACTGCTGGGCTAGAAAATATTCTTAGGTAGTTTTCTCTCAGCCTCATTTGTTGAAATTGTCCCACTTTGCATAAAGTAGTTAAATATTCATTGAAACGAAGATTGAAAGCCAGGTGCTGGCCCGCTTTTCTTTTGACTACTCAAATTGCCACAGTCTCAAGTCTATGCCCTACTTACTATTTCATGCACATTCCACTGATGGGAGAAAGGGGAAAAAGAAAAAATGCTTTCTTCTCCAAACTTCTACATCTGCCTTGGGCATAGCCCATACCACTGAAAATACAGATTAGTGAAAGTTTTGAGCCTTACCTTTGGAAGGACAGTACAGAAGGCAAGAAATTATCACTTTCCAACATGTGGGAAAACTTAGAATAAAGCCATTAATAACAAGAAACAGTATTATTCAAAGGAAAAAAATGTGAGAAATCTGCATCTGTTTGTATCCAACATTTATCCCTATTGGCATAATTAATAAAAAGCTATGAATAAATCACATGAAATTCATTAAATCCACGGGCTTTAGTTGCTGACTAATTGGTAAATATACTCTAGATAAAAATATAAAATGCATGCCAACTCCACATTTTAAAACTTGTTTATGGTTAAGATGTCTCTGCTTCTCAGTTTCTTTACCAGCAGAGTTTGATTTTCACAGTTATTGGTCTTATAGAAACAACGATGCTAAGAACTATGCCAATATATCTTCAACTACAGAGTAGGAAAACAAAAGCACAGCTCTATTGAGCTTCCAGACACTGAGAACCTGGCTTTTCTGTGTTTACAACAATTTTTAACATACCTGTGAGTCTAAGACCTGCTGAAGTCAGCTGAACATTTCAGCAGACCCTTCAGGGTGCTTCAAATGCTTTATGAATGTGGCCTTTAGCACTTCCTTCTGCAGCGTTGCCTCCAGCTAGTGCTATAAGACTGCATCATTGCTTAGTGAAACTTTGGGTGAGTTAAACATAGCAAATTCTGATAGATTAATACTTGAGGAACAACACAGACCCATGCCTGAAGTAGACAGACAATCTGACTGATGGAATTAGACACAAATAAAAACTTCTTATGAAAAACCTGTGCTTAGTTGTGGCTATAGCTATATACCCCAACGCATCCTAAAGTCACAGAAGATCCATCCCCACTCTTTCTGACACTGTGAAGCCTCTGCAACCTCCCCAGCCTCCCACACTGTGCTTTCAGGGGAAACATGAAGAGATGAGGGGGAAAAAAAAAGGAGGACTGCATGCAGTTAGCTACAGATACTATAAATAGGGAGCTCAGCAAAAGGCTGTAATACTTACAATTCCTTTTAATAAACCCATGGAAAGCCCCATCTGAAGGGTCTTTTTGCCACCAACACCGATGTCTCTGATTGTGGAAGGCCTTCCTGACATCAAAAAATCCCAGATGCAGAGAGGCCTTGGGAGCTAGCCCAGTGCTTTGTTTGGGCACAAACTCAAGTTTACTGTATTTACATTTTTCTGAAACATGATTTAGAACAGATGTTATTGGACACCAGAGTTCTTCTCCAGGGTTGGAGTAGAAAAATCACAGCAAAAGAGGGAGACACAGAATAGCTCAATTTACATTTTTAGATGATATTGATCTGCATTGCAAAGAAGGGGCAGATCCTGTGCATCTCCAATTCTAGTTTAATTACACTTACATTCAAACACTAGCATTTGCTTCCTTCTGTTAAGGCTCAAGCAAAATGTTCGTTTGATTATGAACAGCCTTATAATTTAGTGAACCATTCAGAGCTGGAGATGGTTTAGGACCATCTCTGCTTGTATTCTCTATTTCTGCCATTGACTTTGACCTTGACTGAACAACATATTCAAAGCACTTGCACCAAACCGCACTAATGGTGTGCATGTTTGAAACAAAGAATGAAATAATGTTGACAAACAGTATTATGAAATTGATACAGCTTTAATAGTGGCTTAATGAAAGAAATGGGAATACGAAACTCCCTTCTTCTCTAGACAATGGGTGGTGAAATAAGCTGTCCACAATGGAGGGAAAAAGCTTAAAAAAAAAAACATTTGGAAACAATACAATGACATATGGTCCCATATGCTGAATCTATAATGCTTCCTAATTCCTTCAGGGTAAAATGTACTCTTCTCCTGAACAAATTCCAAGTAACTGGGATTTGCCTGTGAAGACTGAAGGAGGGAATAAAATCTGCCCTTTACACACAGACACATCACTGTGAAGCAGCTTCTCTGCAGTCGTCATTTTACACATTGATTGGAGCAGCACTTGCAACTTATTTCCACTACCTTGTCCTACTGCCACTAAGGGCTAACATATGTACCTGCAGTTTTCTTCACTGATTCACGAAGGTAACAACTGACTGCACTACCTCTGTTCAGAGATGAAACGGAATTTTTTTTTTTTTTCCTCACAATCCCTATTCTCACACTCCTTATTGATGCAACATTCCAAACTTCAGGGGCTCCAAAGAGGACATATATCATTTTTTGCAGTACTCTCTGGCCATTAAAGTACATCTTAAATTACCTATAAAATAGTCATTATAATGCTATTTTTGAATTTGCTTCACCATGACTGTTTCAGGAGCAAGTAGTAAGCTGTAGCCATTGGTTTAATTTCTTTGTATATTAATAGTTTTGAAATTGTAAGATGTTAAAAAGTTATAGTTTTTAACTCTTGTTCATATATATAAATAAAATATCTCCGGTAAATACAGCACCCTTGACAACCTGCCTGTTAGGAAGAAGCATCTTTCTATTTTGTAAATAGCTGTTTCTCCAGTCCTCTAGGACTGTCTTTACCCATTCAGCCAAATTCAGCAGTCCATGCCCTCTGCTGCAGATTCTTCCCATTTTGACTAGGTCAGGAGATTGAGCTGCCTGATCCATAACCCAGAAAAAAGGATGATTCTGTGTTATACCCAGATGCGCTTGCAGTAATAGAAGTGACTTGCAAACATTAGAGAGAGTACCACTGCAGTAACTGGCATCTCCACTAAAAAATGATCTGAGAGTTATTTTGATTTTTCAGTTCAGCTGAAGGCCGTCAACAGGGACAGCCACACAAAAGATGAGTTTTAATACCTGAGACAGAGGAAAAAGTACACATCTACACATGTACTATATGTGCTGTCCTACAGGAATGACAAGACTTCCCTCTTTGGGAAATTCACCTACCCTGGAGGGTAGAAATGATTATCCCTCTTCCAAATAAAAGTCAGTCACCACTTGCCTTTCCCCAGTTCTAAAAGTTTGCAATGACTCCTAAAGACCATTTCAAAAGTCAAGCCAAGATGCGTCTGAAAAGTGAACAGTGAAGGGAGAGAAGGAATGTTATCTCCTGTGTATTCATCTCCTAGAAGAACGAGTAGTTTTGTTATTTGCCTCTGCCTTTTTGTTTCTAATCTCTGTAGGTCAAAACACTTAGTGACAGACACCATCTCCGATTTTTGGTGCGTACAACATCTCTATCAGAACGCAAATCAGCACCAGCAGTGTAACAGCCTGTGTTCATGATAAGAGTGACGCCTGCCAGTCTCCCCCCGGTGTAATGTTTTTTGTCTTTAAAAACTTATGTTAACTTGACACTTGGTGCATCAGACCATCACCAACACTTGGAAAAGTCATCTCTCTTCTCATTTAATATTTGGATGTGCTTAAGAGATTGCGTTAAATATTTCCATTGAATGTTTGATGTAAAAATGCTCCAAGGCAGATAGATTTTTTCAGTTAACATTTCAAAATTGCTTCAAGACTGGATGAAGGATCTGATGAAATGCTTCTATGTTCTAATCCTCCAGCTGGAAAATGAAGCTCTATTTAATATTTAAAAGGTCTTTTACAAAATACACAGTACTATTTAACGCTACCTGGGCTATTCTGCAGGAAAGGGAATGGAAACAAACATGCCTGAATACAAGGCCCTGCAGCCACTCTGCAGCTAATTCACCAAAAACCTTTAATGAACGTAACCACATCCTTCCTTACAAATGAGGCCCTTCCCCACAAAAAGCAGAGCCAACACATTCTTGGAAGATAATTAGAAATGATGATTGGGAGTTAAAAGCATCAACTCACATAGGACAAAGATTACCTTTTTCTACATGGACTGAGGCTGGTACTTGTGTGAAAACATCCTTAGATAGACCATAAAGAAGGGGCACCATGTACAATTAATATTTCCTGTAGGAGTTCAAGAAGCAGATGGGTTTATACCCCCACTCATCGTTTGGCTGATTGGCTAAATTGGCTTTACAAACAGCTGGGAATGTTTTATATCAATCTCCTTCACATTCTTTCTCTAGTGACTCCCTTTTCCCTCTTGAATCAAATTTCCTCTTGGTTTGTGAGGGCAGTTCCTAGACAATTTTGCTCCATGTACGTTAGAATGGCTGACACCTGTTGATATATCACCACATCATTTGCTCTAGAATGAAACAGAACTTCAGAAAGAGATGGCAGGTTGCAGAAGAGTTGCAATTTACTGATCTGCTAACTACCTTGTCCTGACCACTCCAATCCAACTACAGCGGATGCTTATTCAATCTCAGATTGTTCTACCTTGCATCTACAGTGGAATATCACTTGCCATTGGATGATGGCCCACAGATCCCAGCCTTTTTTCCTCAATGTGCAGAGGACAAGATTTGCTGTATGGTAATGATTAATTGCTGTATTTACTATAGAAAGACACAAGAACCATAAATCTGCTAGAAGAATTAGTCTAAATAGTGCATAAGACTGTGAATAAGAAACATTTTAGACTTCCCTCCCTGCTCTGTCAGTTACAGCTGTCTCTCAGTATAACTTTGATTAATATATGATATATATATATATATATATATATATATAACTGATTTAATGTATGTATTCTTCAAGCACAAATTGGAGGAAAACCAATTATTTCTATCATTTGGAATCTTTTTCAGGTTGCGAAAGCAAACAATGTAGATTATTCTCTTACTTGTAAGATCTTGCAGCGCTAGCATACGTGTTTTAAGCTTTCTGTTTTTCTGATCTTTCAAAGATAACTCTTCACTGCAAGCACACTTCTATGACATATTTGTATCCTCCATACTTAAATAGTGACAACAATGACTCAGGAGAACCTAAAGGCTACAGATTTAGAAATCATGATGCACTAAATGCATCTTGTGTATCTTCTTAGGGCTAATTTGTCTGCTAGGAATACTAGGTTCACACTGTGTTCAGCACCGAGTTCCAATTCATTTGAAGCCAGCTTAAGAGTGCTTGTTATCATATGGATAACATCCCAAGGTACTTTCACCTATACATCCCATAAAAGAGAATTACAAAAACCTGTTTTAGCCTAAAGACACAGCAAATTTGCTATTCATTTTGACTGTTCTTGTCCAAGTAAGTTTTTAATGGAGCTGAAGACATCTTTTTTCTCTCCCTGTTGCAGTCTGCATACAAAAGTTGATTAAAATCCATCAGGGTTCCCAAGAATACATTTTAAGGCCTAGCACTTCTACAGGCAAGTATTCTTAGGCAAGTTAAAAAAACATCTGCACTTTAGTTTCTTTTATAATGAAAGGGATTTGCCATCTTATAAGTTGTTGGTAGTTTGTAGTTTTGGAGTGATCTGAGATACCCTGACAAAAAGCAATACTGCTTTAGTATTGCAAAGTACTATGAAACCAGAACTTGACCTCCCACATGAATTCAGGCTCATGTTTAGAAGCTGCTGTTGAAAACTGCTAATTCTTATTTAAGAATCAGATCTTAACTTTGCAATGACTTCATTTTCATCTGTATGCAAGATTTTAAAAATAGGACTGGTGTTTCCTTTAATTAGTATTTGATACAGTATTAATATTCCTATTTATCTTCTACATGCCATATGGATTAAATTCTCATTACTTTTGATCTTAATACTTTTAAAATATGTAAATCAGCAGACAGACACCCGCTTTAAAGCAGTGTTTGCACACCACATCTATTATTGCCTTGGGCAACAGAAAATATCTGCATTGCTAAAACTTCAGAATTGTGAGGAAATCTTGAAAAATCAGATATTAAACTGATCAATCTAGACAAATTATATAATGACCAAATAAACTGCAGCCTTTTACATTCAGATACATTTTAAAATGACATTAAAAGTGACCAAAGACCATTGCAGAACATGTATTAAAATGGATTATAAAGCTGATTTCTGAAAGAAGGATACTTTCACAGATTGAGCTAATTCTAGATGCAATGCTTTAGAATGCTTTTTGAAAACAAACTTACCTTTAACCTCAGGCAGTAAAAACAATGATTTGTTTTTGTGTTTTTGGAAGATATTAATTCAATTCTGTCTTTTCAACATCGTAGTATGTTGCTCATTAATAGGTTGCATAGGGCACAGTTTTTCCTGAATACTGCGGTTAAGTAGAGAAGAGAAATCTATGGGAATCAGCGAAACAAAGAACAGGAGAAGAAGATGATTTGGACTGTCATCTCTGTTTACACTTGTAAAGAATCTCTGATAACGTGGGAAGCGTTTGCATCTACAAATTCAAAAATGCTACTCAACAAGTCCATAGAGTAGTATTTATGAATGCACTAGTCTAAAAACGAAGGCTTATTCTAGTCATTTTATATTGGGTCTTCTTATAATACATAATAACAAACTTGTAGCAAGGCTTTCTAACTCTCCTTGCCTACATAATACAGCTGAACTGTATGTCCAAGAGTTTCCAGAAGAAATTAAGAAAGCTTTGAAAAAACTGACTTCCACTCTCTGATTGGAAGGTGGAGAAAGGGCAGTTTGTAGGTGCAACCACATCCGGTGCGCAGCTCCTGCATGCACTATCCATCCTCAACCTTCAAGCTCTGGAAAATCTGAATTGATTCAGAAATACCACAAGAAAATTAATGTTGTGGTTAAAAAAAAGTAATAAAAAAAGCACTGCCCTTTAGTATCAGAAAAGGCAGTTTTAGGGAAACTAGGTTGTGCTGGGTTTATTAGTCACTCTGACTTTTTTTTGACCTCATTAAAAAAATCCATTGAGTTCATGGGACCTTCTCCACTGTTTTAACTAAGCTGTGAAACCCAACACCCTTGTGTATTTCTAGCCCCATGCTTTTATTTTGATTGTTCTAGGAATCTCCATGACTAAAATTTGGTATTTATCCAAGTGTCATCTCAGACAAAAGGGAAAGCCTTAAGTTTGATTACGAGGCCACGTTTGGCACAGTTCGTGCCAAGTGAAAACCTGAGCCTGAGCTCTTCAATCCTGTGGTGCAATGGCAGTGTAGATCATGACTTGACTGGGCCACTCCAAGCGGAAGGTCCATAGCCTGCTTCCAGAGGAGGCAGTGAAAATTTCTGGAGGAAAATAAATCAAAATTTGTCCCTTTCTCTGAACAGTAATTTAGTTTACAGCCTAGTCCACATCAGCAAATTCTATCAATTCTTTATTTCTTACTATTACTTGGATTAATAAAAGTCCCCAGCTAGAAATATTGCTATTCTTTTACCAGAACAATTCATTCCATCTGGCAAACTGCTTTAAGAATTGCTGCACTGTCTTCAGAAACCTTTCCAGCAAGGAGATTTGCTGACATACATCTGCAGTACAGTTACATTTTCTAAGCCTACTAACTGCAGACACAGTCTGTCTGGTTCTGTGCAAGGCAGTTTCTCCAGTGAGAAGACTGCTAACTCTGCTGAACTACAGCAGGCTTTTTCCTCCCCCCGCAGAAGTCCTCCTGTGTAATACTATGATAAAAGCACGCTTGTTTCACAGAAATGTGCAAGTTATAGTCATACACATACACCAAAAAAAAAAAAAACAACCAGCAATCAACATCCTTGAACTTCCATAAACCTGACAAGCACTGCAAACATTATTCTGAAATTTCTATGCAACTAAATCATTTTCTCAAAGTTATTTGCAAAAGCATCATTAGTAGAGCATTACTTATCCAAACATCAACTGCACACCCATAATTGCATTTAGAATAACTAGATGACAGAATGTCTTACATGTTATTTAAATTTCTCTTTTAAGTGTCTTAATGGCACTGTAGAGGACAATGCAGCAGTTAGTTATTACATCTTGAATACCTTCTGAACTTCCATCACAATTACTGCTCATTACTATTTCACAACACAGATAATATAAACTCTTCATCTTGAATACAAAACATCACATAGAAAAGACTACTCCCAGTTAGCAGTTACCTATACTGTTAAACACAATTTACCTTCCAAGCTGTACTTTGAACTTCTAATTCTAAGCAATCATTTCAAATCCACAATTCCTTCTCTTTCACACCGAATGGTCTTATTTAGGCAATGAGTGCTGTGAACTTTAAACAAGAAATGTGAGTAACAATCACTGCACCATGAAGGATTGGGCTCCTCATCATCAGCCTCTGACTGCTGCACTTGTTATATTCAGAAGGAGGAGATGCTGCAAACAAGTCTGTGTTAATAAATCAAGGATCTCTTGGCTACTGAACTCACAGCTCTGTTCTCTAGTTAGTTCACAAGTATTTCATATCAAAGGGATGCAAATGTGAAGGTTTAGAAATAAAGAAACAGCTTTTGAATATGAGGCTAAATAAAAATCCCGACAAGCAATACTATTAATAATCTGTATCACCTTTATCCAGTGAAGCTTTCTGAAAGTTAAGCACCATGCTCCACAGTAAGACTCAATGTTCACTCTCAACTCTGCTCCAGTTAGGGGACTTACTCAGTTCAATGACACAGCACCTACCGAAACTACATCAAGAGTGCTTTGTGAAAAGCGACCCCATTAAAATGTGTTCATGAAGCTATTACAAGTTAAACATTGCCTTCCATTTTTTTCCATCACCAGGATCTGGAAAACTCCTGCCTCCCTCCTTGTAACACCAGGACACGTGGCACACGCACATAAAAATAATCTTGGACTTTCCTACTTGAAACAGCTCTGCAAGCACCTTTGCAACTGCCATCTGAGCTCTGCTGGCTTTATGTCATGGCGGAGTCATGCCAAATAGCTGCGTAGGTTATAACTCATTCCAGACTCCCGTGGTTGGACAGTTCGGGTAAGAGCTGAAGACAACTACTTCCTCATCTCCCCTGTGATGCTACCTACCCACAGGGAAGCAGACAGGGTACTGTGGTAGAAGACCGACTATCTTAATGCCCCACACAGAGAAGGAGTAGTTCACAGAAACTCTCACCTTCCTGACCTGGCACCACAGACCACACATTCACATGAGAATGTGGCACAATCAGAATATCAAATTAGTAAAGTCTATTGTTTTCAAACAGCAGAACTGTTTTAGATTAGTGATGGCTGCCTTCCCTGTGTCCCAGTAAAAAGAGGGCCTTGTTTCAGTTCTAGATCACTCCTGGCAAGCGGGCTGGGAACATGCAAAAGACAATGTACACCAGCTTTCAGCACACTGCTGCCTTCCTGCTCTGAGCTCTGTCACCCACTTACATGAAACAGACCTAGGCCCATCCCACCAAAACTTGTTTTGCTCAGTTTGTTTTTGTCTGAAAGGGTCCTTCAGGGGAAAGAATCTGGTAAGAAGTCCAGCTATGTTTATTCAAATTGTTTATATAAAACACACTTGGTGCTCCAATCTGTGGGAGCAGTATTTTTAAATGCTTGTGTTTTTTGTTTCTGATTTGTTGTTCTTACTCAGTGTTCTGATGTTGGTATGAACAAAACCAATCAACAACCCGGGCATTAGTTTAACTAACGTAAACCAGATACAATGGGCTAGATTTACACATCAGCCATGCTTATTCATGGTGTAGCATGAGGATACATGATGAAGTTAAGCATAATGGGCCTAATTTACAGTTACCCTGAAGTCTCTTCAGAGAGTACGCCAAGCATAGAAAGTATGTTTTCTGCATGCCAGCAGTCTTTGCACTGATTCATCTCAGGATAGGAAGCATGCTAAAGCAAGGCAGTACAAACCTGAACCAAAGCCATTAGGGTAAAAAGCTGCAGTATGCAGGAAAAAAAGTCTCTTTACTCCTGAAATCCTCTCCTTTTTTCCCAGTTTCAGCTACTGAAAGCCATCTCAAACATCTAGATTATAGCCAGATTCCTATGGCAAATTTTGCAAATCTTACCTTGCATGAATGGTTATTTGGTGAGTTACTGAATACTTTGGAGACTCTATATTATAGCTCTATTTTTCCTCAGAAAAGGGCTTTCAGAAAATGATGATCTGATCCAAAGTTCTACTGAAAACTCACACAGCAATGTCTATTTATTATATAGCCAATAATGAAAGTAAATAACGCTCCTTCAGACAAATCAAATCTGCATCTCTTGATTCTTCAGTTCAAATTCAGTATTTCCATGTTAGAAAACATCTCTTGACTTCCTTTGACTCTGCCCTCTCGTGACTCCTTTAAGCACATTTTTCTGGTGTGGTATTTTGTGTTCAAAGAGCAACAGTGTGAGCCTTTGCACACCTTCAGAGGACTGTAGGGAACACATGTGAGAAGAAACTAATTCTTCTGTCTGAAACAAATGGAACTACAAATCTAAGGATATTCAGTAGTATTCTTACTACTGACATTGATTTCTTTGGAGAAATTATTTGACAATATAAAGGGAATACCATGTCATTTAACATTTTTGTTGTTGTTTGTTTGTTTCTAACTAGGACATAAGCAACAACACAAAACAATGTTTGCTCCCCCCCCCCCCCAAGTCTTATTGTGTTACTATTTGACTTAAGCAGAGATCACATTGGGATACTTTTTTTTTTTTTTTTTTTAATAGCAATAGGGAATAAAACCACTGAGCTTGCAATGGCCTGGATCTTGAGAACCCATCAATAAAGGCTGACCTTAAATACTGATTTGAATTTGTCTGCCAACTTGAAGGGCAAGCTGTGCCTTAATTCTCAGAAGCAATCATCAGTTCAACTGAAAGTAACAACGAAGAATCATGCCCAAAATCAAGGCACATCTTGTTCTGCTTCAGATGATCCTCCATAGCCATAGGACTTAAAGGAAAAGTAACTAGCCACCACAAGAAGCTCTAGAAGAATGTGAACTTAAAATTCCTGCCAAAATCTGAAACGGTAGATAAGATGCAAAACAGTACTAGGTTAGTGAACTCAAACTGAAATTTAAAGGCCTTAATCCCTTGCTTAAGTCCAACTTTGAATAAAGAGATTGATGGAAACAGATGAAAAAACCCATAATGTCAGAAGGTAAAATGGTGCAAAAAAAATGAACAATTTTTTGAAGACAAGATCTGCCTGAAAACTAAGCTTGACTTATTTAAAATCAAACTGTTTAACTCACGTGCTCAGTGACTCCTCATTTAATCCACAAAGAAAATTATGGCATATTTCAGCTCAGCATGAATTAGCAATATAATAGTGATTTATTTAGATCCTGTTGAGATCATCACCATTTTTAGAAATATGCCTGCCAAAATGTAGAAGGATTATAGTTGTATAACTCCATTGAATAGGACAGTGAAATACAGAATGCAAGGCTGTAAGTGCTAGAGGTCCGGTGGGAATAATCTCAGTTTTCCCTCTCCCCGTTAATTTTTGTAACGTTGTTCTAAAGTTGAGTGAATTGCTTAAGTAACTGCTATTTGGAGTCCTGTATTTTATTTTGTCTGTTCATTTGTTGTGACATTATGGACACACTTTACTATTAGTAAATGTTAGTTTGTTTTGGATAGCCTCAAAAATTCATAAATAATAATAAAAAGTTTAACTGAAGGTTGCACTACAGAAGGGAAAATTTCCCTTATTCCACCAGGTCTGCTCCTTACATTCCGAGGTTTTGGAGCAATTAGCCCTCTACCTTTTCAAAGGCACACACTTCATGAGCGTAAAGAAAAACTATGTTGCAATAATGATGCAAAATGTTGCAAACTAACAAGGCATAGGTAGGGTTACTGCAGCAAAGGAAATAGTTTAAGTATTGACAATCCTTCAAAAACTTTTTGCCTTTCAAGACTGCATGAAACATACCTCTCCTTCAGTAACAAAGTGATGTATACTCCTTTCAAATACTCTAATGCTAAAATTAAACTTTCCTCTGAAAATCTTCAGCATGCATATGAGAAAAGCAACACTACAGAAAACAGTGGTATACTTCACTGCTGTGGTTACTGAGTGTTCTGTCATTATTGAAATGCTTTTTTTTTTTTTTTTCCCCTCCATCAGTTTTATTTTTTTTTTTTTCATCTCATCTTCTTTCTTCCTTCTCTGTCCTGGTTCTCTACACAAGCTTTCTGCTTTGATGGTGTATTCCTTCTATTCCACTTTTGGCTTGCTTTCTGTTCATGTTGTCTGTCTATATGCCTCTCAGCTTTTCTCTGCATGTGACCTTCCCCATGGTTTCATCTGCTATGGGGAGTGTTTTTTGCCCTTCCAATGGACCACTTCTCCAGGAAAGTGTTCTATTTTTTTCAGTATTTCTGTTAATTTTTTTTTTTTTTTAAAAAAACAGGAAGCTAAACCAAAAAAATTGACTGCCCATCCTTGCCAATCACACTACAAAACACTGCAATTCTACAAATACTAGCAGAATTTAAACTGCAGAATGACTGATACTCATTGTTCATCTGACTGTGTATGTTTATTTTGTGGATGGGAAAAGGAGATTGAGTTTTATGATTTAACTGTGATTTTCTTCAACACGTGTCATGACAAGCTGAACAGCACTGCTACATAAGTAACTTTTGAATTAAAACATGTAAGGCTGTGAGTTGCCTATGATAATGAAGTATGATAATGAAAATACTGCTTAATTTTCTAGGCTGTGAAACAGCTCTGCTTTTGACCGTCTCCGTTGACTGTTTCTGTCAGTGAATGTTTCAAAACAGAGTACAGTTTGCAAGCTACTCTGTCTGTCCATGCAAAATTTAATTTTTCTAACATAGTTAAGCTCCTTTGTGCATGAAGGTGAGGAACTCATCCTTCTTGGGACCCAAATCAATGATCAAAAGGCACAAAGAATGATTCTTAATACAGTAGACAGAAAACTGATATTTACTATAGACTCCTAACAGCTGTTCTGAATACCACCGGCAGGGCCAGATCCTTAAGAGGTTATAAATGGCAGTACTTTTCAATTTATCAGTTTCTTGTGAATGAAAGATTAATTGTAAGCACATGGAGAATAACAGATGAAAGGAATTGATATAACTTGTCTCTAAGTCTGATGAGCAAAATATGAGAGGTGGGCCTAAGCTGGAATCTTCTATCTGTACCCCTTTGGGACACTGGATGCAGATCTGAACTTCTCTAAAAAGAAATCAACAACAAAGATTTTTTGCTACACAAATATCTCTTTTATGTATTTTTAACTATAGCGGCTGGTTGTTTTGAAATTTTAGTACTACAGCCACATAAGCTGCTACTCAAATTAGGTGACAGGACTTTTTTTCCATGGACCTGTAGCAAACTTTTTTCCTCCCTGCAAATAAGCCTTTCAAAACCCACAAGCTGAATGTTATTCATTTGATAGCCATGCTCTTTTTATCATAACTAAGAATATGCAGTAAAGAACAGCATTAAAAGAATGTAGAAAAAACAACTGCACCACTTTGCTGGAGGGCATTTTTGCTGTTTGCAAATCCAGAACTAAAGAAAGAGGCTGGAACAATACAATATTTTTTTCTTTATTTTGAATGTGCCTTGTATGTGTGCACGAGGCAAACATAAGCACAGTGGTGAAAGCTGTCCCCAAAGCAGCACTACTCTCACAAAATCATGGCCAAAGAACCGAAGACAGACTTCACAGCCTATGAAGAGAGCTAGGTCCAGCTCAACACAAAGAACTGATATAGCTATCCAACCTAAAAGTTAAGCAATCACACATTCTCTAAGTTTGTCTCCTTACAAAATGTGTCAGATGGGAAATGTATAAGATGACAGGGTCTTTCACCAGCACTCATGATGCTGTTCAGCTGTTCACAGCTGTCTCCTCCACCCTCCTCTACAGACTTGGCCCAGCCAGGAGGCCAAACTAACACAGCAAGCAAGAGACTACTTTTTGGTTATATAGTGTTTGCCACCTTTTCACAACACTCATTGTTATGCTTGTGCTTCTATGAGAGTTACTCTGTGACAAACAGAACAAGCCTTTGAGACAAAGAATTGGTCCTATGAAGTTTTTAGTAAGACAAATAGAATTCGTTAAACCATTCTTGTAAGTTATTATAACGTTTTGTTGCCTGATAGCATGTAAGAAAGCAGCTTCTCCTTCTCATATTGGCAACGACGACAATTCCTCCTGTGACTGTGGCATTCTTATCTTCCCTTAGGGGACAGGTGTTACAAGCAGGAAAGGTGGAACTGTGGCCTTTAATTTCTGGTGAACTGCCAATGTCAGGCAACACATGAGCACAACTGGCTCTCAGTAATTCTCTCCATATGCAAGAAAGATCATCCTTGCCTGGAGACAGAAGTGATCTCTACAAGCTAGTAATTACTATTAGAAACTAGTATTTGCTTTTGCTATATTCAACTTAGCCATTAGAAGCCAATTGAGATAATTCTTGAGAGAACTGAAATGTAAAACACTTAATAAAGGAGAGCAATGGAACACACAATCATTGTTATTAGCAAAACTGAGTGATTCAGTAAGAATGAATACATTATCTAAGATAATTTCTTTCCATCCAAATACTTCACTACCAGCCCATCATTTAGAGAATGGAAAACCTACTGATCAAAAAGTATTTGTGAATAACTTGTATCTCTAGATGTTTACATGTGCCATTGCAAATATTTTGTCCCAAGTACCTGTACTTTACTTGTCAGAGGCATTATTTTATTCATTTGCACTGATCAGCCATACAAATTATATACTATGGTTTCTATTAATCTGTGTATGACTTTCAGTAGTTAATCACAGTCTAGAATTCTACTACTAGGATAATTACGCAAACAGAAAAAAACCTGAACACATATAAAATATTTAAGATTTTGAAATCTCAATTTTTTCAGAAATTTGTTATAGTGCTTACAGAGCTATCTCACACTTAACGTACCATTCTGTCACCTTCACATTATTTATGCTACCACTTTTACCACTGCATTTTCTCTCAGTACGATCCATGGAGAAATATAAAGATGTAAGCAACTCCAGAACACATACAGCATACAATGAAGATCTGAACTCCATCTATTAAGTATTTACTTGTGGAGGATTCAGAATAGCCAGTTCTAAATTCAAATACCAGCAAATAACCAGAAACAATCTGGTAACTTACACCTAGCAGAAGACATTTTTTCTATCAGTTAATGATGATCTGTTTAATCTTTCTTTTCTTACAAAACAACCTGAAATAAAAACGCTGCCCAAAACTTTCTGGTGTTGAGAAAAAAAATTAAAACAGTATCTGAATTGTCTTTTTCTTTGTGAAACACAGCAAATACCAAATACAAAATAACATCAACTGTGGTTAAATAATCTCAGAGATAAAGCAACTATACCGAAAAGACAAATACAATTTTCATGCTACTGCTCAGTGCTTTATGGAACAATTTAGAAATGAAGGAACAATGAATTGGGAACCACGTTATTTCCCTGGCAATCTGAAACATGCTGCTGTTGCAGAGCTTTAGCAGTGGTGGCTAACTAATATAAATAAGGTTGCTAGACAACTCTCAGAGATCCTTCAAGTATTAATAAGAAATCAGTGAGGCATTGCATGATAAAAAGTTTAACTACTGTATAATCAATGAATACACAGATGTTATAATTGAGAAATATAAAGGAAAGTTAAGCTGAGCAAGGCTAACCCAACAGGAAGATAATAAATGGAAACTGCTTACCTATGTTGTAGGCTCACAAGATTCCCCACAAGGAGGGGTCTCTAAGAAGTGACCCTTCCTTAGTGGCAGTCAGCTCTTAAATGGGATCCAGGAGAGGTGCAGCCAGGCTCCACTCCTTCCTGCAGCACAGGTGAATTGTCTTCACCTGTGCTCCCATGGCTGACTCAGTGCTTGTCTCAGGTGGTCAATCAGAGGTTCAGGCTGTGATTCAGCAGTTCCCATACAACTACCAACAAAGGAATGGCAAAAAAGAGTTCTCAGATAAACCTGTGTATCTTGAAGAGGAAACCAAGACAGATACAGAAGGTGAAATGCAGTTTGGGTCAGAAAGATATCCCTGGACATCATGTTCTAAGGGAAGAGACAGAACTCCTACTAAAACCTGTATCTGTGGCACAGTGTTTTATGTCTATTATTTGACTTCATTAAATTGATCATACTTTTTTTTTTTTTTTTTTAAATGAGAAATACACATTCTCTTTTTATTGCAATGCAGTTAACAAGCTGAATTTCAGCATACTATAGAACAAACAGTGAGTCCAGCTGTCTATAAGTTTTTGAACATGCAGTTTACCCATGCAGTTAACATGCATTTTATTTTATCTCTCACCTTTGATACTAATCAGTCATGACTGCAGGTCAAATCCTTTTGCATTGTAAGCAATCACAATAACCAATCCAGAAGTAAACCAGTCTATAATGAAATTCACTGCCTAGGGCTAAACACAGAGCTAACATGTGTTTAACAAATCAAAGCTTGTATTTATCACTTGTCACTGTTTGTGCCTTTGTCTATTGGAGGGAAAAAAAAAAACAACAAAAAACAATTAAGAAGCTCAACAGTAAAGAAAAACTGAAGAACAGCATAATTTATTTTCAGATTTGTTGGTCCTAGGAATGTAGCCTGCAAATCTTGCCATCACAGAGTTGCAAAAGGTTTAACAAAGCATCTGTGAGAGAACCAGTTCAGAATACGAAAGTCATCAGTGTAAATCACAGCTCACAGTTCAACAGACATTATTTATGTTTCGGAGTCAGATTTTCTGAATCTACTCTGGAACTACATATTGAAGGACTGAAATACTGCAATAGAGGCACTGTGATTCTCACTTCAATGGCCCATGAAGCTAACTGTACAGATCCAGAAAAATGAATATTGGGCTCTCCAAGGGATGGGCAGGTCCCCCCCAAAGTCTCTTGCAGGGTTCTACCACATACAATCCAGTGCACAGTAATAGCTTTACTTGCACCAAGAAAATCCACCTGCATAAACAGCCTCACAACTCAAGGTGTTCATCATTTCTTATAATGACAGAAACAATAATGATTTCTTGAGATATAGATTTATTTTCAGTTTATTTTCTGAAGAGATATCCTAAAAATGTTTTCCTTCATATGATTTCTATTTATCTATTTTCTTGAAGACAAAAATGAATGATTTGCAAATGTGATTTTTGTTTACTATGCTCAAAGTCCAGTATAGATCACACAACTGAAGAGGTCAGTAAAGTGGTGACACTTCATCACTAAAGGGAAAAAGGAAAAGAAGCTGCTTTTTCTCCTGCTTGTGCCCAGTCAGTATTTTATTCAAAAGAAGCAGACACTGCTGTGGGAGGATCATTTCCACAGAAATTCATTACAAAACATATTTAATTAGCAACTCTTCTGACCTAGGATTCAACTTGTCTGCAGTGTGGTACATAATAGGAGAATACTGTGGAACTCTCATAGCCCTTGTACATAGCTACAGCAAGTTCAGTGCCACCAGATCATACTCAGTAATGCAACTCTATCTTCTTCAGTGTTTCCTGAACTAGTGTTTCAGTGTAAGGTTCAGACTGTCCCATGTTCTTGTTATTCTATTTACTAAAAGAATGACCAACTCAAACATGACCAACTCATGAAAAAAAACAAAACACAAAAAAAACACAAACAAACAAACAAAAAACACTCAAAAAAGTCCTACCCCCAAAAACCTCTGAATATGCAGAGAATTTTTCATGTCAGTTTTATTAATATTAAGAGACCCAGTTTCAATTACTGTTTTGACTTTACTGGCTACAGTCACGTTTTTCATGATTTACATTCCTTCAATGTAAAATTAGTCTCAGTGGGGGGCTTAAAAATGATGAAATGAAACTCCTGATTATATGACCCAAAATAATTCTAAATAGATTATAAATTCTTTAATTTAAAATCCTGAATGATAGGATTCTGCAATTAATGGCATCCATGTGTCAGTACCACCCCATTTGCCAATGACAACCAGTGGAAAGCCTTGGCAATGTGTCACACTATGATGCTGTGAAACAGCAGCTTCGGTTTTCATGTAGAGAAAAGGTTAGCTATAAT
Organism: Lagopus muta; assembly: GCF_023343835.1. Classification (NCBI taxonomy): domain Eukaryota; kingdom Metazoa; phylum Chordata; class Aves; order Galliformes; family Phasianidae; genus Lagopus; species Lagopus muta. The sequence continues at coordinate 18,611,781 of NC_064440.1, read as the reverse complement.
GAAGACAAATAGAAAGCTGATTGCACAGAGCAGCTGAATCCCTTGGGTTGATCTCTCACTTGTGGAAAACGGCTTTCTTGGTTCAAAACATCTGTATCTTGATACCCTATCTTGTGTGAGATACGTCCTGACTTTTATCATGATACTTATTACAGTCATGCTAGGATACTGGCTTTCTCTGAGTCAAAGCATAAAAAGTTCCCACTACCGAATAACTAATGACTATTGCTTTGCCATTGCTGCCATCTTTTTTTTTTCTAAAAAAAAGCAGAACAAAACAAAACAATGCACAAATAGGAATTACATAAAATTGCAGTTAAAATTACAATACAACATAAAATTAGCATGTAGAGTAGGACATATTCCCTGCGTTTAAGAACACCTGATGTACAAATGAAAGACATCAAATCAAGGCTGTATTCTAGGGCTGAGACTGAGGCAGCTTGAAGAGTATTTTCAAAGAAAATCTACTTTGGAGCAAAGACCATACACCTAAGTATAATTGCTGTAGCTTGGGTGAGATTTTTTAATTTTGAGCATTCTACTGCCATAGCACCAAAGAAAGACAATACACATGTATCTGTGATTGGTATAGTTTGCCTACTAAGATTATTCTACCTTTAAGACAGAATAATGAATACCTGAAACAATGTTTATATGTTAATACTGTCATACCATTTCCAGTAAATAAAATTTTTAAAGTATGCAAATTTACAGTAATCAGCTATGTAAATCTTTTTGCTCAGTACAAATGTATTCTAAAGGCTTCCCAAAGAAATACATTTTCATTTGCTTTTTCAAATACCTCCTTCGACTTACATTCAGATTTTAACATTACTCCCATTAGAAAGACAATATCTGAAATCTGAAATATCTGAAATGAACTAGCAATGTTAAGCAAGATATTTGTGAAATACTTCAATATTTTTTTAATTGGCTTCTTGACATTTAAGATCTCAAAACACTGATTCAGAGAGCATTTGTCCAAGCATCTTAAGATTACAGTTGAATTTTATGAAATTTACTATGCAGATAGTGATTTTTCTGAAACAATTGCACCTCTTATAAATGCAATTATCTATAGCAACTGCTCACTCTGAGATTTTCTTTTGCTTTTAAAGCATCTTACCAAGCATGAGGTAGGACATAGTACAGCATGGTAGGCAAGAGGATTGCGGTGGTCAATCACAGCACGGACTCTAGTCTTAATTAGAAATAGCTAGTACAATTAAAATGACAGCTGTTTTCTAGCTGGAATACAATCATAGAATCATAGAATCATAAAGATTAGAAATGACCTCTAAGATTATCTAGTCTGACTATCAAACAATAGGTAAGACTATCTTAGCTGAGGTTAAGTTATTTCCCAGTTTAAAACAACTAAACAATTTAAAACATTACAACTTGTGTCCTACTTGCAAGTAGAACTACTGTGGAAGGTCTCATGACTTGTTTGAGACCAAGACCTTAAGTTTATCCTCGTGTTACACTTAATTGTACCTCCTCCTTGCACTGCTGTTTTCACAAGCTAAGTTTAGGACTATAAAATGCTCAAAAATGCCATATAAGGTCACCTTCATTTCAAACAACTCTGAGGTAACAGGCCTCTCTGTGCCCTTATACTTCGGACTCTGTTCAGGAGAATTACTGTGCTTTAAGAAAAGAATTTGCACAAACAAGCAATCTATTTGTGCTGGGAATCTGATCATGCCCAATAAATAAAGATTGCATTTTCTCACTGGTGCCTCCGTCTGCTTTCAGAATAGATCAAGGTTTGTGTTTATACACAAAGAGAAGAACATACACTCCCATTTAGACAAACTATTTTTAAGTAAGGAGAGCAACAGAGGACTTTCAAAGAAAAAACACAAAACAACACGTTTGGCTATTACACAGACCGCTTCTGTCTCCTCAGAATGATATATCTTTTAATCTTCACAGAAAAAGAATTTAGATAAATGAGACAGAATAGGGAGTATTTTCAGAAAATGAAAGCTCAAACACCTGATGAACTCATTTTAAATTTCCTGTTTGGAGTGGTAAATCTGTAAGGATCACCTGTGTGGTAACACCCTACAGAGTAACTTTTTGGGAATATTTTCTCCTTTGCCCACAATGCCACTTATTGAACAGTGTACAGTACTGCCTAAGTTGGGCAACAGCCTTCACCCCCATCAAGCACTAATGCATTTTATTATATGCTTGCCCTGCAACAGAGCAATAAGCAATAATTACTTTTACATGTTTCTTCCAAGCCAGCACAGCTATATTCACCAAACTGCATTTTCTGATTACTTTACCAGAAAGAGAGGAAAAAAAAAGAAGTGCAACATGAAAAAAAACCACCAACATTGCAAGGCAAATATTCAAAATGGGTCACTGATGAGTAGAAGTCCAGCTTGAAACAAGGCTGGGTCCTAATTTCCATTAGTTTTCAGAATATGAAAGATAAAATCAAAGGGCATATTGCATATTCTGACTTTTACAACTACAGTGCAAGTTTCAATACCTCAGCTTCAAAATAGAGCTAGAGACACAGCAGACTGCATAATTCAGAACATCTCAGAACCCTGGCAAATTCCTCTGCCTCTCAAAATTTCAGCACTGCAGCCAAGCATGTCCTCATGCAAGTCACAAAACAAACATCATCAAGAAATATGTCCTTTTCTTCCACATGAGAAAGTCCATGGTAAGAGAGTACCATGCTCTCACACATTTAAAATGTCTGTGTTAGCGTTAAGAGTTATGCCATCCTCTGGTCAATGTAGAAATACTAATAGCTTTTTACAAACCTATTTCCTATTCATTTAGGACAATCTCAGTCATATATACCTTTAAGCCAAAGTTACACTGGGAGATCTCCATGAATCACTTCTTTCTTATTTATCATTTCAAATATTCTCTCTACTTATTTCTTCTAAGAAAATATCACAACTCAGCCTCTGGAAATTATTTATCTCTGCAATATTTTGGTTCTTTCACTACTACCTTTTTGTGACTAGAACGACTCACTTCTGGCTCAATTATTAGTGTTGACTGGACCCTCTCTCCATCCTAAAAACAGAAACAGGCAGAGGTGTTGTTGGAATCCTTGGCTTTGTTGCTAGCCCTTCCCCACTACCCCAGCAGAGCCAAGGGGAAATCCTGGGCAGCACTGAGCCAGCTCCTGGAGCCCTGTGCCACCACAGCACATGCATGCACATAACTTCCACTGCATACAGTTTGGTCACAGTGTTCAGTTTTTCTGTGACCCAGTAAAAATTCTCTTGAAGTGAAAAGAACTTTCATTTCTGCATTGATTACAGGGTGTCAAGATCTTTGTGAAAATTTGATGGTCTAGTTTTCCTTGTCCATTCTACTGACCAGAGTGAGTAACCTATGATATCAGAAAGCTGGATAAGATGCAAACTAGTGCACTTGATAAATACACTGACAAATACAGAAACACGTAAACTCATGTCAACCATTTTGTCTTTCGAGAGAGAGCCCCTCCCCCTCCCCCCCACTGAGGCCTCAAGAAGAATGAGCTGCCTATCCTCCACTTTGAGTGTAACCCTACATATAAAGACTCCCTCCTTTAGCAAACAACAACACTGCTTCAAAACTGTGCAAGAGATCAGTGCAGAACCCTACCACATGCCTTTCTCTGTCTTTGTGTTCCAGGTTCATGGAACTACCACCATGATGACAGAAGAATTCAATATGAATGTGTAGCATAGCAGAGTGATGTTTCATTATGAGAAATCAGTCTCCACATCATTTGAACAACCCTGCTGTCAGCTTTCTGCTTGGTGAAATACAATTCATGCAGCATAGTCTCACATTATAAAACCATGTGTATTGCATACACGTGTTCTTCTTTCAAAAGTAATATTTGCTATTTCACTTGGTTCTCACAATAGGTTCAGAAATACTTTGTACTTGAAAATATACCTTATACAGTAAGACTGAACATGGATTGCATAGGGTGTGAAACCATTGAGTACCTGAACACAAGCTGTGCTTTTAAGAAGTTGTTATTATTCAGCAGGTTTAATTCTCCAACAGTCATTCATGGAAGCAAGATTTATATGATCATTTGAGTATCTTCACACTTTACTGAGAAATTCCTTCCACACTTACTCTTTTACACATACATGTTTCTGAAATAGTTCGGATTAATGTTGCACTTACCTCTTTTTCAATCGGTATCCTTCTGTGACTTCATATTCTCTGAAGTCTTTCTGAATTACTAGGCAATGGCTTGGAATCAGATGTTTTTAAGGCTGTAAGGCTGTAATTCTGCCAATTTTACTGTCTATAATTGTTTAATTTCAGATACAATGTCACTGATGTCAAGGAGACTAGTTGCAGGGTAATGTACAATATCCATTGGCAGTAAGGATGACAGATTTGGGTCCTGACTGCTTTCCTCAAGAGGGTTTACTGCAATGAAGATATTTTTGTTTGACGGGTTTATTGTTTTAGATGTAATAATTTACGATACTAATGCACTCATCCCCTGCAGTCCCACACTATGGATTCAAAATCCATATGGACTGAAGTTCATCAAGAAAGTATAATGGATTTCTCAACATGCTGTGTTTACATACCACTTTGTTTTCAGCATGGAAAACACATTATGCCTGTGCAGAAGACTAAAAACATTGACTTTGTTATTTTGTATAACAGAAGGATCTCCAGATATGTACCTGTCTTCTTAATTTATCTTAATTAATCTTCTTTAATTTATAAATTGTTCAACTGAACGTTATAAAGTTTAAAGACATTAACTGCAGGATTAGGGATATTCAGACAAACATTTGAGAACTGACAAGATGAAAGGTGTCCCATTAAATATATAAATAGAAACATTAATATACAACACAAAATTATAAACAATTCATTTTCAGTAATAAGCTGGGAATTCATGTATTATCATTCTATTTTAATGCTAGTCACAGGTATCACATTATCAATCTGCTTCATCTTAATCTGTGAAAGGCATTCTGTGATACAGTATTAATATTTGCTTCCAGGAATTAGCAAAAACTTAATGATTACAATGACAGAGAAAAGTATTTCGTAAGGTATTGATTTCATGTAGAATAAATATTGATTACAATAGAATAAATGATAAATCAATTAAAATTCAACAACTGTCATAATGCTTTATCTCAAGCTCTTAAACTATTAGTGACCATGGCAAAAATAATGCATAAGCAAATGATAAGAAACCAGATTGCATAGATTTTAGAATTACTGTAGATGTTCCTGTGTTCCTGACTAAATCATAGTGGGTATAAACAAACACGTTGTCTTTCTTTCTGTCAAACATGAGAGATTTCATCACTGTCTTCCTTGTGAGGCTGGAAGACAGAGGAAAGCTAAAGTTCTTGAAAGGTATTTCAGGATTATTAATCATGTTTTCAATAGAAATCATTTTTCAGAAATCTCCATATCTCTCCTCTGTAACTCAGGTAATTGAGAGTTCTTAAAAAATTCCAGTTTGAAAATATGTAGAAGAAAGTTGTTTCCTTAATATTTCCTGGCTTCCAATGGATTGTTAATAAATACATAAAACAAGTCACATGCTGACCATGTGCAGCTTATAAACAGTAAATGAATGATTATTGTTACTCTGTTTTCCTTACCTCCTTTTTTAGGATGTCTCAAGGGACTTGACTGATGGTCTGTGATCGACTGAGATTGGCTAATTAATTGTGAATCACTCATTTTGAACGTATTTTTTACAGTAAAGGAAGAAGCAGCAATCTCATCCCAATCCTTCTGGAATAAAGAAAGCTGTTTTAGGCATTCAAGAAACATGCTGATTTCACTCTGCCATGATAACTTATAGCTGTGATCTCACAGAGAGCAACTTTGTATTCTTCACAACTCTTTGAGAAATGACTAATGTGAAATTAAAGTTACACAAGATTCTTGTGGCTTTCAGCACTACTGGCTTAGCATCCATGTCACAAACATTTGTTTATTTTTCCATTTAACTTATTTATCCCCTTTCCTCATGCAGTTAAATCGTAGCATGCACTGTATGCTGATTTCCTCTCATAGTTAATTTGTATCTTTAGAAAAAAGCTATAGGAAGGTATTAATCTGCTTAACATTTCTAAGTACATCATCCAAGGGATTTTGTTTTTTTAATCTTACATATGCTCAGCAGAGTTACTGGCAAAAACTGTACATTTTCTCCATTTCATCCTTTCAACATCAAATGGTAAGCAGCAAAAATTGGATCAGACTTCAAAGACTATGCTGTGCTCCAAGTCACAGAGCGACTCCTCCATTTCACATATTGAATTCGAGCAGGATATCAAAGTGCTACCAAAGAACCTCAGGTCCTTACTAAAAAAGAGGCTCTAACATCTGTAGAAAGTGAAGTGCACAGACAAATCACCTCAGGGAGCTGCTAGCATTTATTCTCAGCAGCAAATTTCCAGCCTTTTGATTCTCTTATTCGCTGTACCTCCCTGTCTTTCTACAGAACTAAAGTTCTTAGCAAGCAGGCTTTTGTCTCAAAGACTTCAAAACATTACTAACGGTTTCATGTTCGGATGGTGATGCCAAGCAGCCATGAACACACTGCAGAACTGAGGACTCAGGAATTTGAAGTTACAATGCAACGCTATTTTAGAATACAAACTTAGCAGTACCTTTTTTGTTTGTTTGTCAAGACAATCAGGCACGACAGGAGAAGACTGGTTACTTGTTTGCTGCCTAAAAGCAAGATTAAAAAAAAAGGTAGTTAAAATATTGTAATTTCTTCATTCTCATAAAAGGCTCACTGGCATTGTTGACGCTCTTCCCCTTTCCCCCTCCCCCAGACACTAACTATGCACATATGATCAGCTCAGAGAAAACACAGACCGGTCCCATTTCCTTTTGTAAGGAAGTGCATGTTATTAAACACGGTAACTGGCTATGAGCAATAAATTTGTCATTAAAAAAATGTGGATATGTGTATGTGAAAAGTGAGTTTATGAGGATTCTATGAGATTGAAGTAACTTGTTAAAATTAATTTTACAAGATTTAACGTGAGATATTTTTTTCCTTTAGAGGCTGTGAAGATCCGTTTTTCACACAGAAATTCAAACTTGTTCTCTCAGGAAATTTGACAAAGAAGGAAGAAGTGAGACATATGGCTTCATGCTCCCCTAAAACTGTTTGGGTTAAGTAACAGTTCTTACATTAACTTTGTCTGTACCTTTTATTATTTTACCATACAAATATTAAAGGTCAATTTCTCCTCTCATTAAAGCTAATAGAAGTATCATAAAATCTTCTGTAAGCTCTGCTGCTTGTTGGCAGACCTTTGAAGTAAATAGATCTTCTCAATCCTAAATTCTATCCAGAAAAAAACGTTGCTCCAGAATCTTTAGTCATGCAAAATCAAAAAAATATTCTACCAATTTCTTTCAAGAGATAACAAAACTGAGGTTTGTAAAGATTATTTGATAAGCTCACGGTCCTATAACTGGGATTAAAAGCAAGACTTTCTATTTGTCAAAACTTGCCTCAGCCATTACATCATTAATCACCAGCACTGTCACAATCTTTCTGAAAATACAGTCAACTGCAGTTGTATTTCGATGGAAACACATGGAATGTAAGCTTCAGTCATAGATTTCAGATTATGACATACATCATATATTTTTTTTCATGGATGGCAAAAGGCTTTTTCAGGCAGTAAGCTTTTTCAGTTTAACTTCTATTTATTACAACTGAACACCTTTCCGCCTTTTCAGTCACAGTGGGAAGAGGAAATAAAAAGGACAAAAATTGCTTTACTGAGTAAAAGAAAATACAATTTATGTTACCTCAAATTTTATTTTTGTCATTACTTATACGCTGAATATAAGAGACTCATATAAAAATAGAACAACACATTGAACTCTAAAAAACTGTCTGGACACATGCTCAATTTACCTTTTAAAATGTAGCTTCTAAAAACACTTCAAACTGAAATGACATGACTGAGGACTTGAAACATTCTAGACTATTAGCTATTGGATATGAAAACAGTGTATCACCACATGCATGCATCAGCTGATATGTTTATTCTAGGATATCCACAGAGCTTACTGAAATATTTAAAGCCTTATATTGCAATAGAGTTTAGGCTTTTAGATTAATTTTGTCTGAATGTGTTATGAAAGCTCGAGGGGTTCCTTGAATTGTTTCAGACTTGATCACACCAATAAAGACAGTACCACGGTAGTCAAAAAGCTATTTTGGTTGAGCAGAAATAATAGGAAGTATCCATGGACATGGACATAGCAAACATCAAGTTTTTCTGGAATGTTGAAATTTTGTGAATGAAGTTCAGATTTGCTTGTTGGGTTTGAGGCTTTTTTTTTTTCCATTATTCACTGACGTTATGAAAGTAAAGGAAAATATTCTGACTAAGCTGTAATTCATATTTAATGTTGTTTTCCTAAGGATGGAGGGATCCATTTTGAAAACATACTCTAATTTGTACTGGGACACCTCTTATACTGAAAAGAATAAAAATTTTTGAGGACTGTATTTGGCCTTGCATTTGAACATGTAGCACATTGTCTGTAATGTTCTTTTTTGCTGTTTCACCTGTATGTATTCTCTTATATTTAAATAACTACTTAGCAGGATTATTTAGATAACTCGCTGATTTCTTTCAAAATTACTCAAGCATTTATTGAGATGATTCTTCTCCACCTCCCCACACTGCGGAAAATATACCCAATATAATCTAGAAATAATGAATAAACCTCAATTATTTCTATAAGGATGTCAAAATCAAAATCTGCTCTAGAATCAGTATGTTGTAAATGGACCAAATTGCAAAATAGAAACAAATCATGATCTAAATTCAGTATTTCTGGTTTTGGAGTGTTTTCGATCTGGATCTAAATTTGCAGCTTGGATTAATCTCTACATTCTATAAATAATCCAGAGTTTAGTATGGTTTTGCCAGCACTTCTGCTTTGCAAGAGCTATAGCATTATCCAAATGTTTAAAACATGAAGGTTAAGTTCAGCAATTTGCCTTCTCTACATCATAAGCTAACAAAAATCAACCTCTGGAATTTTGAAGCCTTAGAATCTTGATTTTCTATCAGGATCCCAATGACATCATGTTTTTCACAACCAACCAGAAAGCCACGTGATGTGTAATTCTGCATTTCTGCATGATAAACTCTACAAGAGAACCTTTGGGGATGTTCAGGAATGCATCAGTAATGTGCAGTAGTAAGAACAGCCAGTAGTTTCCTGTGTTGTATTATATGATCCTCACTTTCTTTATCTATGGTCAAACTGCAACAGCATGTATGCTTAAATTCTGTCCACAGACAAGCCTTCTATGACTTTTGTTGGGTTCCATTAGAGTTACAGAAGCACTGGAGAAGATGCAAAAGTCTTTAAGTCCTGAGTACTTTTAATGGTACATTAAAATAACTGAATTGAAATAAAATACAAGTTCTTGCTCAAAAACATACTAAAGGAGATCAGATCATTGACCCCATAAACTCAGTGGCAAATATGAAATTACATAGAACCAGAGAGCACTTGTTTTCACTTGGTAGAAGATAATGCAGAGATACGGATGCTGTTTCCAGAGATTAATTCAAATTAAGACAATTCAAATGCAACATAAATGCAGTTCAGCATCAGCTAGTTCATATGAGTGATTGGGTGTTGGTGGCTAACATCTGAAAATGTGGCACCTGAGGATGTGCAGGATATTTTCAGGTATCTTTGACGAAACTATTTTCACTATGGTGAAAAAAAAATTTTTACTTGCCACATTTGCAAGACAGCAGTGTTTGGGTCAAACAGATGACCCAAATGTCAGCACATTTACCTGGAAAGTTCACAAGAGATCCAGCTTCATGTGCCTGGTTTTAATCAGGCAAAACAGAAATTTGCTGCTGAATATTCACCTAAACTGTCATACCCATGTAGTTTTTCCACTTTATCATCCTACTAAGTCTAAGTCTCATCTGAATGTAAAGAGTTTTACTAAAATAAAAACTGTATGAGGACACACATGCTGACCAGTCAAAGCTTTGACTAGCTACGTAGAGAAAGCTGTAGGAGAAAAGTCACAACGATTGTGAGTCAAGAAAAGTAATATTGATATATTGATGTCCATCCAAGTGCCATTTTCCTCTAAGCACTTTGAAATTCATAACATAGCATTTTTTTAGTGTTTTATACACATTATAGTACTGGAACTTTTTTTTTCTTTTTTTTTTTTTCTTTCTTAATAGATCTTTAAAAAGTAACAGGCTGTTATATATCCTGTGCATACAACAGAAAAGATCTTTATGTGATTTTCCTTTTGTATCCTGAACACTTTTCAGCTCCTTTTATATTTTTCAAAACTACTAACTAGAAAGCAAAAGAAATGAAAAGAAATGAAAGGAAATGAAATGCAAAGAATATTTTATTATTCAACAAATCAGTTCAATGGTATGTAAAGCCACAGTGAGGTTGCCTTGTCTAGAAATAGATTACAAGGTGCTGTGTTAAACATCTGCACTATTATTCACCACTATTTCTTACAAGTTTTTTATATGACTGAACAGCCATGCACTAAAACACAAAACCCCCAAACCTGTAGAAGAGAGCCTTGATTTATGGGAAGGAAGTTATCAGATTTAGTCCTAAGATTCTGAACATCACCTGTGAAATGCTCAACATTTTCAAGTCTCACTGAAGTCACTGGAACCTGAGGCCACTGTAGGGAAATTGTATAGGATTAGGCAAATAAGCTGGAAAATTTGTTGGGTTTTAAACTGAGAATTGCCAGTAGTAGTGGCAATTTAGCAGCTCCAGGCAAAAAAGGTACGAGTTTTATTACCTGATTGTGTACAGCAATCAGGAGTGCATGCAAAAACTGAATAGCGAATGTTTTTTATGTGGGCATCTTCAACCTAAATATTTAAAGGCATTTAAACACTGATTTCAATATAAATTCATTGTCTGAATACTTTTGGAAATCTGTATCTTTGTGCTCCATGAAGCCCAAATTCACCTCAACAGCTACAGATCCATAAAATGCTAATGAGCCTCAAGGGATGTACAGTTGAGAAAACAGTATCTAATCCACAAAGATACATTAGGAAAGCAACCAGGAATTCCGGAAACAATCTAATGTAGAAAGGGAAGAAAATATACAAAACAGATGAAGAAAAGTTTAAAGAGGTTGTGAGCCTCCAAGCAAGTTCAGGTGTAAGCTTCAAAACACTGAATAAGACAAAATACTTATTTACATTGTATTTTAATTTTAATTTGGGTTGCCAGACAGAATTGACAACAGACAGGTTATAGGCTCTGTCTTAATGCCATTTTCCAGCAGCCTGAGCCTTGTTTATTTATTCATTTATTTATTCTGAAATCAGACTACTGCAAGGGAGACACTCTGGAATATTATTAACCTGAAAGGATGCAGGTGATTACACCTGGACAAAATCATTTCATGCATTGAAGCATTTAGCAGACGTTATTCAATATAAAAAAAACTAAGTTCACAAGGAAATTAATGTAACTCAGTGTTCTGAAAATACACAGAGAAAGCTGAAATACTTTCTCAGAGGAAGAGTCAGTGTAATTAAAAAAATCATAACAACAACAACAAAAACAACAAAGCAACTTTCTCAATGGATTAATAGTATCTAGTTGCATTCAAGCAAGTCACTGATTTCATCAAAGAACTCATAAGAGGTGTAGCAGGACCTGCATTTGTGTGCTGTGTAGAAAGACTATAAATTAACAGAAATAAGAACTGGGATAAGAACTGAGATTTCCTGATGTCTATTCCTCAGCAGGGGGCATCTCATAGCTCTTAGTCACCAACATCTGCTGATCAAAGGGATTCCTTCAGCCAGCACCTCTCCTACAACACTGTAGGAGAGACAGACAAATAATAGGTGGAGCAGTTCCCTTCTCTATGCAAGAAAGAGCAGGGCAATATTTGACTGAAATGACTCCTCTAGTAAGGAAGATCAAAATATTTTTCCTCTACAAAGAAGGAGGCACCACTATTAAGGTTTACAGCATGCCTAGGCTGTCAGTGACTTGGCCATCTCCTTTTTGCAAGTCTTTTCCCTCATTACAACTCTGCGTGGAGCTCTACAGACACAAAAGGGTACACTTCTACTCTCGAAAATCATGCATTGCAGCCAGTTCTGAAATGCTGTCTGTGGTTAGGGGTATTCTGTGTACTTCTGAGAAGACAGCAATCCAGGGCAAACAGTACTTCAAATAAATCTCACTTCTTTACCTGGGAGAATACTGAGATGACTATGCTGGTGGGGGGACTGCTTAACCTACAGGTGATCATCTTCAGAAAATGGCAAGCTCCTTAAGCGCCAGCTGAGTCATAATGACATGTCTGCTCCTTTCAGATTTTACTGTGTGCAAAATCACTTCTGTAGATAACAGATAGGAAAGGATTCAACTCACCAGTGCTCTTCACAGTCAATATCAGAAGTAGAGCAGCTGCTCATATGTTGAGAATCTGCTACACAGCCAGTGCTCTTCTTCAGTCTTGGGTAGTTTTTGCGAGCAATATATCCCCTGAAAGCTAAAAAACATAGTTACGAATCAGAGAAAAACTCTGCAGAACCTGAAACACAGACTGGCATTTGTCTCTGGAGTCCAGAGCTGAATGGTCTACTACTGGAACATCTAAAATCTGGATTAATGTTGTATGGGATGTAGGATATGGGTTGTGGGACACAGAGCAACCTCATGCAGGATTAAAATAACAGTGTAGGTAACATTGGGAAAGCAGGAGGTGGAATAAATAGAGAACATAGTAAAGAATAAATTGAGAACAGAGAAGTTGACAAAAAGATCATCTCATGCCTGATATTTTGTAAAAACAACAAAAGTGCTCCCTACACAAAAGAGGAAAAAATGCAGTACTTGGAACCTGTCATTATTACAAAATTATGGAATCATTTTTTATTCATTTTTCCTTCCGTTTAATGACGCTTAGAAACTTAACTCAGCATTCATCCTTTCTTTTTGCATAAGGAAAAGATAGAGGAAAAAAATAAAGCTATCCAGATCTCAGCTGCTACTCTTTCCATAGGATGTAATATAATCAATCCCTTCTTCTCTATTTTAATTCGTGTTAATGACTTTCTTTCCAGCCATCACAAAAATGTGCATTTCTGCACTTATATGTGCAATATACAAAAAAAAAAAAGCATCCTAACCATTCGAGCTGTGGTATGCAATGCACCATAACAATCTAACATTTTCAATGCTACTGATGTTTCCAGCGTAAGAAGCAGCAAAATTTGCCTTTTAATGAGAGATTACTAAAATAAATAACCATTCCCTTTACAGAAGGCATGACAGAAGCTGGGCCTGCTGAGGTGTTGTTCTGAATACAGAGCTCAGGTACCATGAGGCTGAGCAACTTTCCACCCTTAATAATGAGACTGGAAAAGTCTGCCTATCTAGCAGAGATGAGGCGAGCGCTCTCTTGCCCCATGTGATCAGGCTTCCAATTCTTAACTATCCCCCACTGACCAGACAAGGAACCTACTCTGCTATTGGCAGCAAAGACAGCTGGCTGGCAGCCACCTTTCTGCAGCTCAAACACGCTGAGCAGCAGTCAGTATATGGACTACTGTAAAGATAAAGATGCACTGAAATAAATGAACTAGTAAGATAAGCATCATTTTTCTCTCTAGTAATTTCTCAGCTTTCAGCAGTTGCTTTGCAAGTGTGTGTGCATGTGTGTGCATAAAACCACCCCCATACCTCTACGATTTTTTTCTGCTAGATACTTACTAATGACAGTATAACTATTTTTTGTCTTTCCCTCATTCACTACACACAGTCCGCTTTATTTCATTTTGCAAACTTCATTTTTACTCTGAATTCTGTTTTCATAAATAATTTCAGGATCAAATCCTCTTCAATGGAAACCTTTCTTAAGCTGGCTTCTAACATTCTTCTAGAATATCTCTGATCTTACAGGTAAATGACTGTGCTTATCCTGCTTTCCCATTGACTCACAGGACAACTGAAGTAGAAGAGTAAACGAACATTTTTCTGTCTCACAAGCTTCATCGAGAATTAGTAGAACTGCATCTTTTCAGCATTTATTAACTGGATCTATAACGTTTCAAAGGAAATGCATATGCAGAGAATTCTACTGGGGGAGCCAGAGAGGTTGGGAAGCTGTTCCATCATGGCAATTTGCATTACTGACTGGTGCTGGTTTTGACACTAAGCACTTGGCTCAAAGAGTGTGAAATTAGCAGACTCATGTTGCTAGTGCTCCACGAACAATCACTGCATCATTGAAGAAGAATGATTACCAGCTGTCACCTCATTTTCACCTTATGCATTCTATATTCCAAACTTTACAGCAACAGTATCTCTAATCCTGATCTTTACATAACCAACGATAGCAGGACCTAAACTCAAAGCAACTTAAGAACATAGGAATTTTAGAACTTTTATCTTAATAGCTAACTTATTAGAGCTAAGCATTTTCTGTGACACCACTGAGGACACGACTTTTTACACTAATTTTGACTCAAAGTGATCACTCTGCCAGTTCCAGCATGCAGCAAACAAAGAACATATTTACCACAGGGAGCCTGAGATTTGGCATACTGCAGTTAAAAATCTTTATTTTAAGGTCTAAGCACTGAGGCATTTACATTGCATGCAAAGTTACACAATTCCAAATAGCAAAAATCCAGGCATTTTCCCTCTTATTCCTATTGGAAATATACAGTCACAGACTGAGTTGTGAAGCACAATGTAGAAAGATCAAAGCTAAATAATCATAGGTCTGTACCTGAGGCACGAAGAAAGGAGATGAAGTACTATTTTAAAACAGCAGAGGGATTCATTCTCAGTTGTAAGAAATCTTGTTCAAAAATATTTCTATATACACATATTTTTAAGATATAACTTAAAATAGTACATAAGAACAACTTTTGAACAGAAAGCTCATGTTTGCTAAATAGAAGGTGTCATGATTGTTTGTAATCAGAAATTGATTTGCTACAAACAGCATATGACCTTCTTAATTTGCCTAGATAAAAGAGCATTCAGCAGCTTAACTACCAACATCTGAGGTGATTTGGAGCCCATAAATCTGATTTTTTGCTTCATGCCAAATTAATTCCACTGAACGGTAAAAAAGATAGGAAGTCATGTCCTTTGCTAAGTCCCATGAATACTTCCCCTCTTTCACCTCTCAGTCTGGATGGATCTTGGGTGATGAATGCTTAGTAGCAGGAAAAATAACTGATGTCCTATATTCTCTGGCAGAAGCATTACAAGAAAGCAGGCCTCGTTACTGATGCACATCATCACTTTGATGTATGGATTTTAATTTTTGTGCATTGCACTAAAAAGTCCTATCTCGAGACTTGGTGAAAAAAAAGAAGTATGGATGACTCAAACTGATTATCAACATCAGTAATGACAAGAAAGAAGTATTCCCAGATCTCTTGTCCCTTCCTGATTTTACCAAGGGTATGAATGGACAGGAGAAAAAAAAAGAAATACAAAAAAAAGTAGAATTATTCACACAAATATTAGCTCAGAGACAGAGATAAAATACAAGACCTCATCCTTCAAAAAACTATTAAGGCCTTCTCACTTTTGTTAACATGCTCCCTGCATATGAGCAGCAGGTTTTTAATGGTTACTTGGTGTACTAGAAGTGAAGACTGACTGAATTGCCTAAACTGGTACAGAACATAAGGAGACGGAGAAGTAAAGTTAAGTAAGGCTGTGCAGCCTCTACAAATACATCTGAATGTGAAATCAAGGTAATACAATGACTCAGCTCAGCTACCATTAAAAGAAACGTATCTCTTCAGAGGTTCTTATCCTGAGAATGCTGCTAAAAGGAAGATGAATGACACAAAATAAAGCTGTATCTGTTACTTACTGCTTGTTGTTTTCAGGAATGATAAAAAATAGATGCATTTCTAGATATAATAATGATGTGCTTAGCAGTATTTGGAACATTTTAATCACATAATTCATATAACTTTACAAGATTACTTGCTGAATACATGTAGACGCACATACATACAAATTGACAGAAAAAATAGGGTTTTCAAGAAATGCTTCCTTTGCTGAAAAAAATCCTGAAGGTAAAATTTTTATTAAAAACTTACAGCTATTATAAATATGAAATAGTGCATTCCAGCTGTTCTCAAGCATTTGAAAAAAAAAAAATAATAATAAAAATAAATTTCACCTGAAGCCCAGGAAAGATATGCAATTAGTGAGATACGCAAACACTGCATGGGAAGAAGTTATAGAAAGCATTCTGCAAAATGTTTTTTTCATCTTATTTCCTTCTGAACATACATCCCCTTTTTTTTTTAAAAAAAAAAAAAAACAACTTTTTTTTTTAGCTTAAAAAAAAAAAAAAAGGAAAAAGAAAAAAGAAAAAAAAAAAAGAAAAAAAAAGAGTTGGGTTCTGCTCTTTTTTCTTGAGTTCTTGATAAAGAATTTTCCAATACAATGTGACATATGGTGAGTGTGTGAGCACGTGTTGGAGGAGGAGATGGTGGCTCAATGGATTAGTCATTTGCCTTTCACCTCTGGAAGCATAGTTAAACTCAGTCCTGACCAGAGTTGCACAGTATATTCCAGATGGCTAAAGTGGGCCTAATTAAAATGAATTCAGTGATGTCACCTCAGATCTAAGTGAATTGTATGCACCACTCATTTGGCATTTTGGCAACATCACCTCACAAATGAAATAAACAGGATTAAAATCCTCCTTTAAGACTTTAGGGACAAGGGTCACTCCACATAGAAATACGTTTTCTTAACTAGACTATGTATCGTTGTAATTCCATTATCTGTTTGTGATATGTATTGTTTTCTTTTTAATTCTAATTAATGCTTCCCTGTAATACAAAGAAACATTAAATGAGACTTGCATGTGAGACACACCAGTAGAGCAACATTTCAGTCAGATGATTCAATGCTCATACACTGATTTACACCAGGTGTGAATCAGGCAAAAAAAAATTCTAAAATAATCTAATAAAATCTTTTTCATTATGCTTAGACATAAATCCAAAGAATTTAAATCCCAATTACAAAGAAATACTTACACCAAAGTGCAAAGAGTTACTAATGTGAAAACTTTACACGAAATAATTCTTCACAGCTCCTCTCCAAATTAAAAACCGCCTCAAAAATACAGTTCGGGAAAGCTGGACGGAGGAAATAAGAAAGGACTTGTGTAACCTGTGTACCATTTCTCATCTCATAAACTCTGTACATTCCGAAAATCTGTAGTGTGGATATGCTGAAGTAAGGCAGCTTTTTCTTCCTCGGCTAATTTAAATTCACAAATATTTTGTCTACTAGCTAGAGTGTTTCCCTTATCTGAAATAATGACCATTTTTTTGTGTAATATTATACACTCAGGAAATGTATCCCCAAGTATATTGTGAAGGGTTTTTTTTTTCTAAGTTTGTTTTTTCTTTCAACATTTCATCAATGGATAGCAAACTGCTGGGCCCACAGAGATCTCCAGACCACCAGCTCATGTATTTGAAAGGCATCTGTTTATTTTTAAAATGCAAATGTAGCCTACCTCAAAGACTGACTTGCAAGAAATGAACAATCTGAACAAGTCAAGAGGTTTCCAATCAGGAGCTGTGTTCCTCCTTTATATCAGGCTATGATCACTTGCTGTCAAAACCACTTAAACAATATCCTGGAATCTGAATGAAGTCCCCCCACAATTAAAATGAGCAGGATAATCCTGCAAGAATTATTCAGGCAAATCATTTTTCACACAGTTTAAAGTAATGATAAGGTCATTTACAAAAGAAATCAGCGCCTTTGAAATGCTGACTTGTAGACAGAGGACTGCCTGGAGGAGGGCCATAGATAACAGTGAAGACTGGCCTCCTAACACTACCCTCGCAGTCTTTGGAACTGATTCTGATGAAGAGAAGGCCCAATAAGGTTAATACCCTTACTTTGATCTCTGTCAAAGCGTACCAGCAAGAATTAATTTACATTTCAGATGAAAAAGGTTGACAGCATGAAAAGGCATCTTGTTTCTGGTATGTGAATGTGCTGTAATAGATCGGGAATTCTGAAAGGAAGTTCTGAGGAAGCTAAAGGGATAAGCCGAGCGGCTGCTTTTATTGGGAAAGAGATGAAAGGAAAACAAATTTCAATATGTGCTGTTCTGTAAAAACATGTAAGCCAAATGCTTCCTAAATTTCAAGGCCTGCTTGAAGGCTGAGGATGGGGGAGGGAGAGGAGAGAGGAGAGGGAAGTACATTTATTTTAATTATACGGTTTTGCTAATGTCTGGATGACAAATGCAAACAATATATCTCTCTGCCTGAAATGATTCATTTAAAAAAAAAAAAAAGCAAAGGTGATCATACTCCTTTTTACTGACAAGCTGCCTTGAAATACACACTAACATTATAAGATGTGCAGGGAAGGCAGAGATTTGGGCTTGCTTTTGTTCCCATGTCACTAAGCACTTTGGCAGTGTAATGTAAACAAGAGAAGGATGTCTGTGTATTTTAAAAGCAGGAAAATGGCCGCCATTCACAAGCATGAGCTTTGATTATAAACACTGAATGACTAACATGTTAGAGAAGAAAAAATGGTGCAAGAAGAATTTTCAAATATGAGGTCCTAGATATAGATTTCCAAAGGCAGAGAGAAACATGCTGGGGACTATTATTATTATTGTACCTCACTGAGTGCAGTGCCAAAGACAGGAGAAGCAGCCAGGGTAATTAATACAGAGGTGCATGTGTCACTCTTAACCCTACAGTTCTAGTGCTCATTTACCCAGACTGATCACTGAAACTGTCAAGTGCCAGGTTACAAAGGAAGGCAGTGTGTCTGTTGGTTGGAAGAGCACTAATAGCATTCCTCCAGCATTAGGCCCTGAGGACAGAAGTGTCCAAATACCAGGATATGTGTACAATCCCACTGCCTCTGCTCTGCCATGTTCAATGCAGCATCTCAGAGATGACAGGAAGGAACAAAGCTCTGAATCTCTTCCATGTGTGTAAACAGCAGAATCAGTTGCATTTTCTAAAGCATTGGTAATATGCATGGACCTCCTACATGCCTAAGAAAGCTAGCTGAATAAAATTCTAAGGCCAAGTATCCCCTACAGCCTCTAAGTAATATTGCTACACACCAGCTTCCAATGAAATCTGAGATAACTCTTCTCTTAAAAACTGTTAATAGTGGGAAAGTGAAGGGTCAACCATTTCACTTTCTTTTTTTATGACAAAATGCCGTTGTAAAAGTCAGGAAATCCTAGTGCAGGTATGGACAAGCATAAATTTAGTGAATGCTCCAGAAAGCAGTTGCAATGGTTCTTTAAAAATCTGGTCATGAATAAAACAAATGACAACACAAAGGAGAGGAAGAAGGGGAGAGAACACTCGTGCAGTTCCTCAGTGCTTGCAGTAATAGGGAAAAAAAAATCTCCTTAACTGTTCTCCATATAATATAATGATCTGCATTTAACACTAGAGATTATGATTATACATAACAGTATGCACACTAAGCTATAAATTACTATTTTAACCTAATGATAATCTGTTCCTTTCTGTAACCAGATTGGTATTCTTCTGTTTTCTGCTCAAAGTCATTCTGAAGCTTATTTTCAGAGTAGGAAACTTAAAAGAAAAAAAAAGTTGCATTTAGTGGGAATGGCTTACGAAGAGAACAAAGCAAAGGAATATTTGTAACTACTCCATTTAAGATTGATTTTAGGTTATATGACACAAAATAGAGAGGTTACAAAGCTTAAGGACCTATGATAGCAGAGGCAGCTGGTAAAATAAAGGTGGTGCCATGATTTATCTGTAAACACATTAGCTACAGCTCATTTTTGATCAGGTATAGTCTCTCACCTGGGGTTGGACAGAAAAGGTGTGTTACACTGCATCATATGGGGGCTGCTTCACTCTGGCAGCATGTGAAAACATCACTGAGTCTGCAGCAGTGGTTCTTAGATTTCTATGCCATATGGTACCCTGCTCTCTACTAGAGACCTGCACAGCCCTATGGGCCTGTTCCTCCAACAATCTCTTTAAAGTTCATTCAAATTCATATTGATACGGCAGCATAGGAGTCTGGCAGAGAGTCAGAGATTGGCCAAAGCTAGCAAACTCAGCAGGCAATTGAAAGGGAAACTTGGCTATGTGCCAAGATCGGTACTTGACAAAGAGAGAAATGCATGTCCAGTGCCTCCAATCCACACTTACAGTCAAACAAATTCAGTACTTCATTCCAGCTCTGCACAAGACTGAGTCAGACTGATTGTGCTGAGAAGAATCTTAAAGAATTAACAGCTTTTATTTGGTATGTTCCAGAAAGGTACTCAGAAAAATCTCAGAAAAAGTGTCATAACTGTCACAGATGTCATTTGATAGTGAAGAACAAGTGACGAGAAGCAATGCTTTTGACAGATTTCGTTTGAACTGTACGTATTTCTCTTTGTTATAAACACTGACACGTGAAATCACCCACAGGCAGAATAGGTATTGGCAACTAAAATAATGTTTTAATTACCTGCTTGAATATGTATAGCAGCATTATTTCTTCTGTTCCTTATTTCCTTGTACTTCCTGCGAGCTTCATATCCTCTCCAAGCTAAAAATACAAAACCATGTGCTGGAAATTACATTTATTTAAGGAAGTGCTACAGAGTCTACAGAGTTAGAGATGTGCTGAAACTTTCATCCCTCCTGCCACAACCACTCCAGCCCCCACCTCCAGCACCTCCTCCTCACCCACCCACATGTTGAACTCTGAGTTCATGACTGTAGTACTCTCATCCCTGCAACTTCAAACACTGCTTTACTCGTCCAAATTTTAATTGTCACCATGTGCTCACTGATGTCCTAATCCAAAAGGCAAAGGTGCATAATAATTGTGCATCATCAGTCAGCACAAGAACTCCCCTTCTCACACAACTTCCCAAATTCGATATAAAAAAGCCTGCTAGATTACTGGCAATCAGCCTTTTGGGCCCACCCCATAACTTATGTTATCTGTAAGTATGGTGCACGTAAGAAGGCAAAGGGAGAAAAGAGGGAGGAGAGCCAAGATACTGCATGTATGTGCTGCAAGCTAGTGTAGACACACCTAACAATATTTTCCATTTATGTACAGGCATCACATCCAAAATATTAAAATATTTTAAATAATTACATTACTGAAAGCTAAGATAACACCCTAGAAGTAAATCAGTAATATTTTTATCAATTAGCTGGAGAGAAAAGTACCTCCTGTTATTTTGATTTCATATAAACTACTATCAATGAATAAATATTATACACATAATTTAACATCTTGAAATGCCAAATTACTCAGTGAAGTAGGAAATGTGAATATTTACCTGACTGTATGGTAACAGCACTATTTTCTCTTTTTTCTTTGGCTTTCTTGTATCTTCTTGCTCCAAGCCATCCCTTGATATAAGCCTGCATGACCACCACCCTCCCTATAACTTCTCGCAGGAACAAATTTAACTGCTCTATATGGTAATACTTTAGAAAAACCTGAAATGGAACAACAAATTCAGTATTATACACAGGTAGCAACACAACCGATTGTATTTTGCCTTTTTGGAAGCCTTGTATTAGCCTACTTCCGAGCACTTTTTCTGGGAAAGCTCATAAAATACTAGCTGCTGGTTTTTTTTGTTTTTTTGTTTTGTTTTTTTTTTTGTTTTTTTGGTTTTTTTTAGCAATTTTGTGAATTAAATAACTTGCTTTCAGTGTGCTGAGGGAGCTTCATTATTCCATTGAATACGATCACTTATTCAAAAAAAAATAAACCACTTATTTTTGCCCTTAAGAAAGTAAAAAGTAAACTGGTGAGAGAGAAGCTTTCACGTATCAATAGTTTTAAAACACAGACTTTCTTGACAGTTGGGGGATAAATCTTGGACTACATTTGTTTTAGACAATACTGTCTAACAACACTGCTTTAAGAGGCAAATACTACGGGTAGTTACACACACTTTATCTCCTTGTTTTTCCTTTGTGCACAATAAAACAACTCAGGATACAACATAACTTTCTTTTCACAGAAGTCAGCCAGACCATTTTAAGCCACGATCAAAGGCTCTTCTATCAAAGAACCAGAAAAATCTCATCTGAAACTCCACAGATAATGTACTAACCAGACCCACAGAACAGGCCAGAGTGTAAAGTTTCAGTCATGTCATGATTAATAGAAGGATCTTCAGGACACTATCACAGCAGGCACTGACAGATGTACCATCTTTATCAAGGCAGCCACGTGCAGAGTGCATTTTGGGGAGGTACCCAATGCACCTTTTCTCCGGTAGCACAAACTCATCTGGATTGGAAGGGCACCTCTGTAACCTAGAAGGGTAACTAACTGGAATAAATTCCTTGTTCTCTTGTTAATTCACTCAGTACTTTGCAAAACACTGTTAGATAAGCTTTGCTACAGGGACGCTATCCTGGAGAAAACATTAGCATTCTCTACCTTAGTTTTTCCAAGAATCCAGTTTTCTAGTTTAGCTTTCTCCAAAATGGTCAGACAGTTTTCTCTGCTGCCAAGGGGAGACTCATGTGCCTTGAAAGCAAGGTAGTAATACCTACAAAGCAAAATGACAAAGAAAAAGTTGACTTGGTAACAAAACATACTTCTACTGCTAGTCTGTAGCTCAGAGATAAAACTCCAGAATTAACGGAAATATTTCTAAGATATATTATTTGTGACCTGAAGTCTGTTTCTCATGAAAAATGACCTTAAAGTCTATTTCATCAGTAGAATCTTGCAGTATGTTAGTGCATAATCAATGAATACACAGATGTTATAATTATGAAATATACCAGAGAGCTTGGCTAAACAGGTCATTATACTAAAAGAGAATAGGTAGAGCAGTTGCTCACATCCTGGGCTTGCTGAAAAATTCCAAAGGAGGAATCTCCAGAAGAGATCCTTCCCCAGTGGCAGTCAGCTCCTAAATGGGTCTAGAAGAGGTGCAGCCAAGCTCCACCCCTTCCTGCAGCACAGGTGAATTGCCTTCACCTGTGCTCCGTGGCTGACTCAGTGCTCACCTCAGATGATCAATAAGAGGTTCAGGCCGTGATTCAGCAGTTCCCATACAGTTAGCTACTGGTATTGGCCATTTTTCACAAAGAAGCATAAGTGGCCTCGATATTAATTGGGAAACAGGGATCCACATAAGAAGACCAATGACTCTTGAGCTTGTAACAAGACCACCCTGTCAACAGCACCTAAGTAATATTCATTTTCAGTATTTCAAACAGAAAGACTGCAGATTCTCAGTTTGTGAAGAAAAAGGCCAGCACTAGTACGGCAGGCAGCACACAGTCTGTATCAGTGATACTGACTGATCATATATGCTGAGAGGCTGCTACCATGTGCAAAGAATAAAGATAGTTTACAGGAAAAACAATTCTCATATCAATCTTAATTTACAGACAGCAGGATGTTCAGACTGCTTGACATCTGAATTTCGTGTTTCCGGGAAAAGGTCGTATATATGCACAATTAAAACAACTGGCACTGCTATCTTATTGGCAAGGATCGTATTAGTGCTGGTAGTTAAACAAAACTAGTCGCTATTTTAAAGAGAAAAATAAAGTGAACTACTCTTCATTTAAATTAAATCATTTTTGATAGGCACAAGGATTTCTATGGTTATGTAAGTCTTTAGGCATTTTGCCTTTTTTCTGTTTGACTGGGATAATCAGTCAATGGGAATTATTATGATAATTCCAATGGCCTTCAGATCAGGCCCATAGTAAACAACCTTGACTTTCGTTTTGTCTGTGATCCCAAAAAGAACAGCTTGAGAAATGTGAAATAAAATTACGGTGCAAAAAGATAAAAAGATAACAAAAAAGAGATGCATACTTGTTTGAACTGAATTGACATGAGAAATGACTGTAACAAGCCATGGTTGTAAAGCCACCATTTGTTCATGAAGAACAGTTTTATAGTATTCAAGTAACTCTATTTGCAAACAATCATGTTACATAACAGCAAGAACACTGGCTAGCTAGTTTACAAGATCAAGGTTATTTTAGCACAAGTACACAGTTAGATAGTAGCAACTGCCACCTCACCTCTCATTTATGAACCATCTGAACCATCATGTTTCTTCTTTAAGTTTCACTTCTGCAGGAGCTACTCTGTTTACATTGCTCTTGAAAGGAATTGGCAGGTTCAGCAAACTAATTTCCTAATTACTAGAATGGGGAAGAACCATCACATAGTCCTTAGAATAAAGAAAGGAATCTGACTAGTGAATCTCACAGATTCCTCTTGTAGCCACATAAAGGCAAGAAAAAATTCTACCTCATACTGAAAAAAAAAAAAAATACTGAGAAGCAATTATAAAGAATGGAACAGTGCAATTTTGTGGGTTTTTTTGTTTTTTTGTTTTTTTTTTTTATCAGGGGAATATGATTTTCAAATATTAGCTCCAGTTAATCTCTAGAGATTAGCTCCAGTTGTCACAAGAAAGAAAAAAGAACCACTAAAATAGTCAATAAAGATCAAAGGGGAACCAAATGATGTCTGAAGGCACTGGAATCTGTCCTGAACTGGAGAGATAGATATTCACCAACTGGAGACACTGCCCACTCTGAATAATGATAAGAGATTATGTGTTACTGAGTTAAGGTTTTTTAATGTAGTCATTTTATCAGTAAGATGGTATTGCAAATTATTTAGCCAAGTCTTTCAAAGTGCCAACAGTCATGGCATTTAGCAGGTATGGAGAAACGTTACAGATTTAAAAGAAAAAAATGCCCATTTCCTCTACTTTACTACTAAACTTAATGATACATGATTTCACAAGACAGCATTCTGACTTGCACTGATAGAACTCAGATATAAAATATACATATCCCAAACAATTTGTCATAGTTTGCAGTTTCAACATGCGCTTGACAGACATGTCAGAGAAGTTGCATCAGTAGGAAATTGCTGATTGCTACATAAACTAGTTCAGATTAGTCTTGGCATTTATACTTATGTGTAACTTAAGTGGCTTGTTTCTTTTCCTAGAGGGAAGGAAACCTTCAAGTCTATGCTATTATCAGCTTTTCGCATGTTCACGCGTCTTTTAAGACATGTAGCTGGGAATTTTAAAATCACTGAACAATATTTAGAGAGCACAGGTGCAATAACATAGTCGGAGAACTCCACAATTTTTAAATTTTACAATCTTATCAGTGACAAGCAAATGCTTTGTTTTCTAACACTGCCTGTTTTCATGCCTAAGTCACTAACTACAGACACACAAGTAATTTGATTTGTGCTTAGGATAACTGTATCACAACATAGCATGTGCCATGTAGGGTCATCTAATTTATGAAATTTAAGATCTTTGTAAGGCAACAAAACAAGTGCAATATTTTGGAGGAAGATAAAATGTTTCACCTTAATGCATCTGGTGAAAGTTTGCAAATATTATACATGGTGAAATGATAATGAAAAGTGTAGTTGTGCAGCCAAAGCTTTGGGCAACATACAATTACAACTCTGTTCATTTTGATTTATTGGCCTAAGAACATCTCTATCATACTTACATTCTGCTGTACAGAGATCACAAAAAGAGCAAACTCTATTTACATGATTTTATCAAGGAAAGAAACTAAATCCTTAAATGCAGAAATGTAGGGCTAGAAATCATACGCACTTCCACATGAGAATAAAGATTCACAACTTAGTTTTTTTATCTGCATATTTGCTTTTGTTCTAGCAGACAATGCAGTAGTCCAAAACACTTTGTCTATATTAACCCAATACTTTCATTTCTGTTTTTTAAAATTAAGTTTATAATTTTTCATTCGTTGTAACATAGGCATGGAAGGTCTTAATGAGCAATGAGAAATTTAGGACTTCTGAAAAAAAAAACCAACAGGTAATTTAATTGTAGCAGACACTACTTACATATTCAGACATTCAAAATATTTTGTCTTAAATGCACAAAAATACTCATGGAGTATTCCACATATGCTGTGGAATCTTCTACCTTGAAGTATTTTGAATTGGAAATGAAGGAACAGTTTTACCCTCTGTTTTGGAAATAAATACAAGACTGAAAGAAAGACTTAAATAGACAAGAAAGAACGATAGTCTCGCTCCCAGGGCAGCTTGCTAAACTGGCTGTAGGTTAAACTAATGCTGTGCCTGGTCTATACATAAGGTACCATCTAAATGGGATCTTTGCACTACTTCACTGCATTTAAATAGAATAAGAACCATAAAGGCTATTACAAACCATTATGCGTGAGATTGGAGACATACTCCAGTATGTTGGTAAGATTTTCTTCTTTGGATGCAAATGGTTACTCTTACTAACACTACTGAAGATCTGCGTGATGACAGAAAAATGATCACCTAGGCTGAAATTAAGAAACTGTAGCATTCCCATGTAACTGGTACTACTGTTTTAAGTACAACATGGTTTTATTTGTTTTGAAATAAAGACAGTAAATTCCTAAGTGCCATACGGATGCAAAACCACATTTCTTTTAAATTATCCATCCTGCTTGAACATTTCCTACATATACTCAACTATAGGTATCCTTAAAGCATTTGACTGATCACATTGTCAGCAGCAGTGAGTAAAAGAGAAATAATTTCACCTCAAAAGAACTGATTTCTCAGCAGATGAAACCTGTTTGAAATTATACATTTCTTAACCATTGGTTCTTATATTGCTCTACAAAGGATCCTGCATGGATGTTAATATTCTCATGCAAAACATATATTAGAGCAGGATTAACTTGGACTTAAGAGTAATTAGAGACAAAAGGAAGTTCATTAGAAGTTGAATTTATCCCCAGATGAACAAATACAAAGCTGGGACATGCATAGTTAAAGTTAAAGACATCCGAGTGTACTGAGACACAGAAAACATCAGATTGCTGCTGTGTGTTAATTGTCTGACTTATGTAAGGTTTTACCTTAGACAAACGGATTGTAAATGATTCAATTTCTCTCCTCTCCTATTCTTAGGGCTGAATTGTGGAAAAGATCAATAAATAGCACTTAAACAGCACCATCAACTATTATAACAGTGTCTCTTACCAAAATTCCCTTTGCAATCCAGGCCTAAAGGCTCTGTAAGTTCTACACACCAAGGTAACAATTCACACTTTTTGTCTTTAAAAAGAACATTTGTATTAAAATATTCTGGCCTGAGGTGGAGAATGGGCGATGACATATGAAAACCTTGAGGTGTGAGAAGGAGAAAATCTCTAACTAGACCCCCAACTACAGAAGGCCTATTCTCAGTATCCAAAAAATGCTTATTTCTTCACAGGCCTAGAAATGGAAAGTTAAAATACAAACAAAAGAACCATCATGGTTGTGAGCACAGAAAGAGCCTGTAGATAACTTTCAAGAATTCCCAGCTTGTATTTGTTGCATCTTACCTCTTTTAGAGGCTTCCCCAGTAAATTGTACAGAACTGATTACATTGGACTCTTCAGTGAGAGTATGAATTGAAAAATGTAACAGAAATGTAAGTGAAAAAAATATCCAAGAGACTCTTAAGAAACATCTACAAAAATTTTCAGTAGAAAATACCTAAAGCATACTGTCAATCATCAGATAACCATAGAATCACAGAAATACTCCCCAAAAAAGCATATTTTGGTCCATTCTGTATTTATAACTTGTAAGGGATTATCAGACTTTTCACTCGTAGAGATTTCAAGCCTCTTTCATCCTGCAGCTGTTTACCAGCATTCTGTGGATGTGAAGAGTATAGAAATAAGATGTGGAAAATACAGTAGTTTATCGTACATGAAGTGTAAAGTGTATGCAGATTAGGTGAAATCTTAAATCCATTGAAAGAAACAACAGACACTTCCATGGCTTATAGAAAATTAAAATAAGGTGAATGGCAATGTTTTTTTCTCTTGAGAGTTTTGATACAAAGCAGACTCAGTGTTAAAAGTGAGAATGCAGTAAGAATGAACTATTTTAACAGTGAGTATTATTTTCTATCTAGCAAGCCAGTTGATTTCTAATTTAATACAGGGCTTCCCTTATTATGAATAATAAACAAGCCTATCACCACTGGCAGAAGAAATGTCACACTGAGATTTTAGAGACTGAGTTGGTGTCAGGAGTACCAACAGAGACCTTATGCAAATTTACACTGAAAATTCTTTTAGAAAAAGAAGAACCAATCATATTGGGATCATTGTTACAGAAATATTACTGGTATTGCCATGAGTGTATGTTCTGAATGACATTATCTGTCTATTAAAGAGGGGGTAGCACTCATTGGAAAACCACATTCTTCATTCTAACACAGTACAAAGAACTTTGATGCAGAACATAAACTGTTAGAGAAGTAAAAAGAAAAAAATATATAATCCTTACATGAAATTTATACAAAACTTCTCAACACATTCCTATGTGCTTATGAGGCGTCTGAAGCCTGACACCATTTAGCACCATGAGACTCTCAAGTGTCTTATGTTTCAAAACATGATATAGCATATGCTGCATTACACAGAAAGTGTATGCAGGATGGGTATATGCAGTAATGACACGCCTGCAGATCACATCAGAGGCCTAGGCACTGGAATATAGGAAGTAGTGTCTCATCTAATGGGAATTTCAATGTACGTCCCTTTCCTTAGCTGCTGTGCACTGCATGGTCACTATGCAGACCTGCAAGCCAGGCCCACCTTGCTGCCTGATCACCTTAATAATCTCTATCTGAAGCTGGGGATCACAGGCTGAGAAAGGGACCACAGAGCTCCACAGAAAACGTGTAAGACAGACTCATGACAATATGGGATGTGAAACACAGCAAATGCAGATGAACTACTGAAAACTTGATAGGTTCACAGTGTTTACAAGGGTTGTACATTAGATTTCACTACTTTAATTAAAATAATCTCTTTGTTTATACATGTGAAACACATGATTCTGTCTTTGGCTACAGTACCATTGTATGAATGAGTTACAATTAAGACCGCCCCTCACCATCTGCTTTTCATCCCAATAAACTAAATTCCAGGTTTGCAACCTGTGAAATAATCTGCTCTGCATGAAAACAGAAGATGGTAAAGAGTAACATTACAAAGCTTTATCTTTTGTTTACCTCCCACCTGATAAACTCTGAATGGTTCTGTTCCCTGCCTTTGACTGTTTTGTCCTCATATTTCCTGCTAAGAGTTTACAAAACAGCATTATTGAACAGGCAGACAAGAAGCACACCTATTTGTTTAATAACATCAAGGGAGAAAAAGTTGCTGGCTCATCCGTTTTGTTGTTAAGTTGTTCAAAAGGATCAAAATACCAATTAACTTGCTTGCTTAGAAAATCTTTGATATCCTCAGATTTACTGACATTTTGAAATTCTTGTTCATACTTGCCTAATGTCTTTTTGATTATGAACAAAGAAGTGCCAATCTGTTTAGCATTTGACCTGTTTTCTCAAACAAAATTTTTATGTATTCAACTACTTAGTTCCTAAAAACACTTGACTAGTCATGGCTGTAAGTGGAAGAAAAATATTTTCTGTTCCACTGCTATCTTTTTTATACATTGTTCATTATTTTTTTTCAAGAATTTAATGGAACAGAATTTAAAAATGATGCATAAAAACTGAACAAAGGAGAAAGAATCACCTGCCTCACTTCATATTTGGGACTCAGTCAAAAGCCTTCTATGCTGGTGGGCAAACTGTAAATCACCTCACACGTCTCTTACATTGTCTTTCTTTTCTGAATGAATTACACCAGATTGGACTTAAAACTTGGGGACTATTAAAAAAGATGTTAAATACAAATTGCCCTTATCTGTAGGAATGGAAAGCTACAGTTACCATCGCTTTTTTTATCATTAATTTTCAAGGTTGTACTCAGGTTCAGTGCATTTTTAAACGAGAAAAATCTATTGATAGGAAGAGGCCTAATTTCTTCTCAATTTACATCAATTTCAGTGAAATTCATCTTTGTTCACTTGTGTGCAGATAAAATTTCAGGCTATTCGTGATGTTGCAAAACATGTAAGTGATCAGAAAAATTAATCTTAAAACATTAAAAACCATAATCAGCTACTTCCATCTAGTATCATATGATCTTTTATTTTTTTTATTTTTCAGTAGATTCATTAACTCTGTACTCTCTGATCTCCAGTACAGGAGATAGCAATAAAGGGTCAATACAGCCATTTGCTACTTGTTCTTACTTTTAAGGAATCAACTGCTTAAAGGTACTGTTTCTATTTCATTATTGAATTATCAGCCTTACAGACTAGAAAAAAGTAAATAATACATAGAAAAATACTTAGCTCTAAAGGAAGCCATATAAAGACTGTATAAACAGATTGTCACTATAAAGACAATTGCATTTCCTGAATCAGATTTGTAACTTCTTGATACACAGATCCTTTCAGTAATCAAAATGGTATAAAGTAGCCATGATAAGGGTTCAGGTCAACAGATATCTGATTGTAATTCATGGTGAATCCAAGACACATGACCACAAGGAAGCTGTTAGGAGGAATATTCTAATTTGATAACTTCTGTGCACACAAATGTTTTTTTCCAGTTACACCTGCATTTTACATCTCTTCATTATTAGGCTAATGTCAGTGTACAGAAATAAGCTATTGACATTCCTACTAACTAGTCTTGCTCAAGAGCAGAAACAGTTTTTTCAGTTGAATTTTCATACTTCCTGAGTTGATAAAAAAAAATAAGGAAAGGTTGAGGGGGAAGATAAAAAGAGATGAAAGGTTTGTAAAATGGGGAAAAGGAGAGGCAAACATTCTTATATGTTATGTCTCTACATGGGAACTACCCCAGTAGTGACACAGATTTGAAATTATGCCTTACATTTTTCCAGTATGACTTCTCTACACACTAAAGGATGTAATAAATCAAATCTGGTATGTTATTCACAAAAATATTTTAAACCATTTTTTACAATGTTTTATGTTTGAAATCTGTATTGATGAAAAATTCTCTGGACTATTTCTAGCTTTTTTTTTCCGATTTAATTAATGTTTTCAAGCTTGAAATTAATACTCTTCTCAGAGAGTTGCTGTTTTTTTTTAACAGTTCTTTTATATCAGCTCTTTCTTAAGCATGTGGATCTTATTAAAATGAAGACCAACTGACCTTTCAAATCCTTGTATTGTCTGAGCATGATACCTATGCACATGTTGCTACTGCTGCTGAAATCATAGGGATGGTCTTGCTACTGAATACTAACTGCTCACTGCAGTTCTCCCTCTCCTTCTCTTGATCACTCTTGTAGCTTTTATCTGATAGTTACTGCTTTTATTAGAATAACACAGACCATACATGTACAAACCAATATTTTTAGAACTTCTCATACTTAAAGATACAATATATTTTGTTGAATGGAACTTTAAAATGACAGTCATGCTATTGAAGTCTTACCTTTTCACAAACTCTTCAAAAAGGATGCGATGAGAATATCCTTTTTGACGTATTTTGACAGTTTCCAGAATTCCAGTATATCGTAGCTGCAGTAGAACTCTCTCATGAGAAAATGTTAGTGCTTCTCGATTATCATTAGGTTTAATGCAGCGGATAAAGTGAGGCTGTCCAACAACCATTTTGGATAGAAGATCCATGAGGGAATACTAGTGAAGAAAAAAGAGATAAAGAGACTTGCCTAAAAAAACCTGCAATTCAGTTATATAAGTAGGAAATATATTTTGTAAACAGTATGGAATGATTGATTATATGTTAATTTGTCGTGATAATGCTAATCGGTATTCAAGTTTTCATTTTTTTCAGCTTTTGGCTGAAATCCAGAATCTATTAAAAGCTTTTAACTGTCAAACAAAAATTATGATTCTAGTTCTACTTACCCTATTCTCTTCATCTCTCCTTATATTACCTTCTTGTAGTTTAAGAAAGCTCATATTGAAATTTTGAATTGAAAAGTGTCCCAACTATAACTCTGTTATAGGCACATTTGATCAAGCAGTTATCCCCAAGAGGAGAATAAGCTTACTGTAAAACAATCATGTAAGAATCACAGAAAACCATGGAGATGGGGTTGAATGAAGCTACTGGTTTAGTACTTTGCACACAGAGAGCACTGAATGTATCCATATCATTTCAGGCACATCTCTGAGGAATCTTTTCGTCAGAATCACTGCTACAGACTGCATATTCTCCCAGAGTAATCCACTGAAGTGCACATTATTGTAACTACTCAGAATGTTCTTAGCATCTAGCCTGAATATTCCTGCTGAAACATGGGGCCATTACTTCTTGCCCTAATCAACCCAAACATTGAATACAGTTTATTTCATTGCATGAAAATATTTCTGCTTCATTCTTACCTCGTTATCCCACTGATCAGAATTTGCTGCAAATACACTCAATCTCAATGCTGCATACAATTCCAAGCTGACTGGATCTGAATGTGGTCACTTGGTTGTAGGCTGCATTCAGACAGCAGATGAGAATTTTCAGACTCACTATCTATTTATTTTTTTAGTCTCTTACTTTCCTCTTTGATCTAACAACTCCACATACATTTCAGAGATATCTGTTGTTCTTACAATCAGTATATTTGTTTACAGTTTAACTGCTGTACCCTAAAATAGGAAGCCATAGTTTGTCGCTTCATGTTAGTTGTTTCCTCAGGGTGTCGCATAACTTCCATTGTGTCAACCTAGAAGACAAAACTCAAATGTTAGATCTGTTGCAGAAACACTGCACAGCCACCCCACCTCATTCACAAGAGCTAGGCTTGATGTTTCTTCTGGTCATTCTCTCAGGTGACCACATTCCTAGCATCTTTGGGAAAGATACACAATGAGGAGTCTGCCAGCCAGCAGTGATTCTCTCATTAGTACTTTTCTTTAGTACTTTAGTTTGTGAGCTACATCATGGCTGTCATAGGCAGCAGTATCACTTTTTTCTTTAATTATATGCCTTGAGACAGGTCAAGCAGTAAGCACACCACATTAAAAAAACTGCATGTCATGTCTCCTTTTCTCTTTAAATTATGCCTCAATACATATTTCATCAAGGAAGCAGCAATGTTGTTACTCTGTTTAACATCTTGGTGCTCTCAGTCGCTACACGAGACATGCTTGTGAGTGCTATTACACAAGGTAGCTAGTGACAGAGGATGGAAAAACACAAGCAATTTACAGATTCCTGCTTGGCCTCTGGAAATAGTGTGGACATTTACTTGACTTCAGTACTATCAGCTCCTGTCTAAATAGCTTGATATCTTAAACTCATTCACAAAGCAAGAAACTGTATTTCACCTGTGTCTTCCTATATATTAGACCACTATTGATGCCTTCATTTACTAGATCTTCCTAGACTGACACTTCTGATCGGGTTA
The DNA here is from genome assembly GCF_023343835.1 of Lagopus muta. NCBI lineage: Eukaryota > Metazoa > Chordata > Aves > Galliformes > Phasianidae > Lagopus > Lagopus muta. The sequence continues at coordinate 18,578,395 of NC_064440.1, read as the reverse complement.
GGTGACAATTTCATACTTTTTTCGTGACAGTATGTTGTTAGGCCAATGGAGAAGTTGTCAAGATGCAATACCTTATGAAGCCTTCCTTACTTTTATCATCATTGCAATGAACTCCATTGGGTCTTACTTTCTATATAATGTTACTATTTCTGTAATGACCTGGAAGAAAATTATAAAAAAAAACTGCCTCGTTTTGCCTACACATGTAAAAATGTTCTCACAACATAACAAGTGGCAAACAGAATAGGTAACCACAGAACATGCAAGTCTTTTCCTAACTACTGTTGTGTCTACTATTAATAACATTAAAATGCCATTTTGATGCCAAGGATTTCAGCAGTCTCACTCAGCTGAACTGCTGTTGCATCAAATGCCACTTTTTCAGCATTTCTGTAGAGCTCACAAGGGTTATTTTTAGACAGTATATGCGGACAGCAGACACATTGCTTCTTGTGTATTTTACTTATATTGTCAGTACAGCTGTTCTTATCAACATGAAACTAGAATTTATGAATGAGTATAACCATGGTTATCATCACAAGCAGATTGTGTTGCTGTACTGCAGCTCAACAAAATCAACCAGCATCCTGCTTGCATGGGGCATTAGCAACATTTTAGCATTCACTTGCTTTGTGGCAGTTTACCATCTGCTCTGACCAGGTGGCATTTGTATAAACCAGATAATGCCATTGTCAGCACCTGTGCTACACCTCCTGGACTTTGCTCCATATGATCATTTCCAAAGCTCACTGACTTAAGACCACTCTTCTGAACATTAACATAATTGCTGAAAGACTACAGTTTTCAATAAAGTAATTGTCTCTTACCTTCAGGAGATATTTAGGAGACTGCATGAAAAATACAAAGGAAATGAAGAGCTAAATAGTAATAGACCAAGAAAATGGATTTTGTATTGGAGAAGAAATCAAAAGAGAAAACTTGTGAAGACAAGATTCAGAATACAGATGGTGCAAAGGGAGACAGATTTCCACAAGGGTGACCACAACAATTTCAGCATGATTTTGCAATCTCTGATGCTCTTAGCCCTAAGTGGGGTGTATGCACTATTATGCATGAAGAAAAAAAGAGATGCAGTTGGACTTCAGTTTTAAGAACACTAACAGAAAACTCTGTAATATATCGAAGGATAAAAGCTTTATCAGCACAGATAACATCAAACACCTTAAGAGGTCATGTGAAAAATTAACAATTAGTGACCTAATCAGAATAGCAGGCATATCCATGGGCAAGATTTTGGGAATGCTTCAAAATCATCTTGGCAAGACAACTGTTGTTTGAGCTTTGGTATCTAAAGCTCTCGTAAAGGTCAGGAGAAGACAACAACATTACCAGTGAATACTGACAGTAAGCCCATAATAAATGGTAACATTTATTAGAATTTATTAGAATTGTTAGAAGACAGACAATCACAAAGAACACCAACAGCAAAAGTAAATTGTCTGAGGACTGTACTAAAGCCCAATTACCCATGAATTTGAGCTTCTAAATTCGATTCTTGGCTGTCTAGAAAAGCATAGACACCAAATTAGAATTTTGTTGGAGTTTCAGTACTCATGAACTCTTAGTCACAATTTAATAACTACTGTCAAATGAAGGGTGAGCTAATACTCCACCTTTTGGGCAATACAACAACATTAGCGTCCCCTTTTCACAGCTGCTTATTGTCACCAAACTGGTAGAATCTTATGACGCTTAAGACTGTAATTCTTTCAAATATTGTTTACTACAGCCTGCTTGGTTCAAAATGGGTTTTGTTTTGGTTTTGTGGAGGGAAGGGAGTAGGCACTCAGAAAAACAGATGGCCAAAAGCATTTACAGAGAACAATGTAATACAACTTTTTTTCCCAGAAAAACAGGCTAAAACCAGTGCTGTGAGATTCCTTTTCTTTGGAGATGTAAACTCAGATCTGTGCAATCTGTAAGGGCTAGGGCCAACTTCAAAATCTTACCGACAAGAGAGATTTGAAAGTATTTTTTTGATAAATTCTGAAGCTGGGGAGATTTTGCTGTAAGAATTTTAGAAGTTTTCTCTCCAGTTAACTTATAACATTGAGAGTATATAAAGTTATGCAGATTTATGGGAGGGCAATAATCACACATACAGCAGACAATAGACATTATCATAACTGATAGAACATAAGAATATCATGATATCATTCTGTATTTTGAATTACTAGCTGCTTTTTTAAAACTAAAATGAAAAATATTTCAACTGTTATCTCACATTTTTACATGATAATAGTCATGGTGTACAATATACATTTATGTGATTACAGCTGAAATGAAAAGCATTTACCTTAAAAAGACAAACTGTTCTATCACTAAAAAAAGAAATAATAAATGAAATAAACTGCTTATAGTAGTTTTGAAGCAGTATTACAAGAATGATTTATGGTATTATGCCGTCTTATGAGGTCACTGCAAATTATAATTTTCACATGTTGACCACACCTGCTGTTAGCATGGTATGAAAGATGATAAAACCAATAAATACACTAAGCAAAAAAGCTCATAAATTAAAATATAAACTCAAATTTCCACACTTCAAAATACAATTATTATTCTTTTGGAATCATTTTATTAACTGTAAAATAGTAATTTAAAATATTTTTTTCTTGAAGTTGTCATAATTTCATAAAAATTTTAATTAAAGTGGTGGTTTTTTCAGCCAAAAAATTGTAACAGTTAATGTTTTCTGGATAGTGTTGCATGTATTACGGATGTATTTTAGTTCCTTCTCTAAAAATGTGAAGGGCAAATGGTCTTAAACACTACTTAGTACGACTGAATGTGTTTATCAAAGCTTTAAAAGAGAAGTGCTGTATTTTATTCCAGCTGAAGCAATAAAATGCCTGCTTACAAAGCATAAGATGATATAGCTGGATGTGGAAGACAATGTTTGTATAATATTAAAAAAAATGGTAAGGCCATAATCTGTCCTTTAGGACTGAAAGTGTTTAAATCAGGAAGGAAATAAATCTCTTGAATCCAAGTCTCTATTTACAGGTACAGTAAAAGATACAGATGTCTGGGTGACTCATAAGAATTCTTGTATTTGAGCATGAGCTCCTTACGACAGGAGAGAATATAAAGAAGAAATGGAATGCACAAAACATAGTTCTACAGACTTGTGAATAGCTGCTTTGATCAGTTACAACATTAAAAAAAAAAATTGTTTGCTTTGAGGTAAAACAAAAAAAAAGCAACCAACTAATCACATTTTAAGAAGACTAACTGAAGTCAGGAGGGAGCATGGATGTTATCAACTTGAGGTGCAAGAGTTTTCCTCACATACTAAAGTGAACTCAATTGGCTATTAACTACAATAAAATCACCCCATTCTTTTGTAATTATGCCACATATTTTTATGGTAAAATCAAAAAGTGTTTATATTCCATGGTTCTTTTTACTTTATAAAGAATAGCAGTTTTGCTAAGTGGTTCTTTTCTGGTCATTTGTCAGTTACAAAGGCCCTTTGGTTTTTGAACTTTAGGTTAAACAGAAGAGGAATGGATCATTGTTCTGTTTTGCCTTCTTTTTGATTAAACACACTAACCAAATTTTAGCTAATTAAATCTCTTTTTAGGCCAAAAATTGCCAGAAGAAAGTCTTGAACTCACTGAAATGAAGAGAAATGTTGCCATCATTATCAGTATAACTGAGATTTCATTACAAATGTTTAAAGATTAATCATTGGTAAATTGATTTTTCATTGGATTCCACAGAAAAGTCTTCAACAAAACTGGAAACAATGCTCCCAGCTAAGGTATGTTTATTTCTGATATTAAGACATACTCATTTGGTAAGAGCTTCCACTATATACCTACATCAGCTAAGCATCATGCCCATAGTCTCACTGTAATATTTTATGAGAAACTACCCATCTTCAAGCAGAACACTACCAACCTTGATACGCCCAGCACTAAGCTGTGGAGGCAAAGACCTAGATGCTGCTGTCACTCTGGCTCTTGCCTGTGCCAAGTTACCTGTTCAAAAAGAAAGAAATGCATACTATAAAAATTGTTCAATAATCTTATCTGAGAAAACATGATATGGTTAAAAAAATCATACAATAGAAGTAAAAATAGCAGTTCCTACTACACTTCTTATATACCCTGCTCATTACCAACTTTGCAATGATGAGTGTGGGCATGACATGGAGTCCAGGGTTGATTTAAAAGAGAAGAAAAAGACACCAGTAAGGTGGCTCATTGCTGACCTCAACTACTGATCTGATGAAAACAACAACAGCACAGAAGTGTACAGATCAGTCAGTTGCAATCAATTTCTCTGTGACTCTTTCAGAGATTTAAAAGAGTAAAAGATAGCAGAAAGAGCCTTGTTTCCATAAAATCAGTGGATCCTGAAGTGTTTAGACATCATCTTAAGCTCACAAACTAAAGAAAGAGATGAGAAAATGATAAGATAGTATCTTTTCTTGACCTTTTGACATACAGCCTACTTAATCCCCAATCTTATTATCCCTTGGGGTTTTCAAAGACTGACTCAATTCCTCAGGCAAAAACATACTGGTGTCAACTGCAAAACGAGTGCCTTTTCTTTAGTTGTACAGTATGATGTATCTTAAACTTTTTCCACCGTACTTGTAAAAGGTCAGTCGTCATAAACTAGCGTTTCAAAATAAAGGCTCAGAGGAGAGAGGAAGTGATATGGGACTGTGCATATGCAAGACACTCTGTATATTTCAAAGTTTTAGCAAGTCTAGCACAAGATGTCCAAATGTTTTCTCTGGCTATATCTTCAGAGGCTAAACTGTGATTAATAGCATTGAAAGAACCCTTTGAAGCAGGATTGGTGACATCAAAGCCCTAATCCATGGGTGGCAGGATTTTTATAATGAGTGGGAAGCATTTTAACACATTTCAAAGGATTTACAGCATGAATAAACAATAGGCCTCTGCAGATGTACCACACACCTTTCAGAACCAGAACACATAAATAAGTGTCCATTTTAATTTAAATGTAAATAAAGTGTTAACACTTCTTTCAGATGCTAAGTGCCTTGTTTGCATCAACTCCAGTGTTTAGCTATTTGCTTCACAGAAAGCCAGTCACTCTAAACAGTCTTCGGTTTTGATAAACTATATATTACAGAACTAGTAGGGAAGCAGGATAGGGGAAAGAAAAAACGAGAACACTTAATTGCTGGTAGTTTTTTATAAAGGAGAAGAGCACACACAAAGTGCACATAACACTGAAGGGAACTTTTGCTTGTCCCTGTAAGATTGGGAAATACCAATCTGCTGAGAAGAGTTTGGAGGCCAACCCTCAGAAACATAGCAATGACATTCTCTAGAGCAATTCAAACATTCTATATTCATTTTCAAAAGTATTTACCTCTTAAAATGCTGGAATTGTGATTGACACAGTGATGCAAAACTGCTATGTCATTTTCAGATTAAGAGTGTTGGTACCTGACAGTCTAAATCACAGTGCAGAATATCAGGAATGTCCATGATTTTGGAAAATGCTACAGTGTTCAGGTTAATGAGAACTACAATTTCATTCTGAACATCTTGTGTATGTATACAAATATGCATGCTTATAAATACTTGTGTTTTGAAAATGTTATATATGGATACATACAATCATGGTAAACAAGGTGTACACATCTCTCTGTGGTTAAAATGAGGACTTTAATGTGGAAGTCATTGGTAAATTTATTTTTCTCTGTTCTAATTCTGATATTTTTATGTGTTCAAATTAGTCATTGTTGCCTTTTTATTATTACTAAAGCAGAAAGTCTGGAAAGGTTGTTTTTGGCTATGCTTAGGATCAGCAATTCAGGTTGTCTTTATGCTTGAAAGCACTGTACTGTAGAACTGATGACGCTATGTGGGTTAAAACAGTAGATTTGGGAGAATTAACAGAACTGAATCAGATTGTTTGAAATGACAAATGTTAAAATTTTGTTGCATTTTCAACAAGTTACAAAATTCTAATAACTAATTAAAATTTAGAATCATCAAGATTTACCACACTCGGAGCTGACATTAGGTTAATTACTATTGATTACTAATATCTCCAAGCTCTCCCTGAGCTTTTCACGCAGAACTAAAACTACACTTAACATTTCTGATCTAGAAAAACAGGGAATTTTTTTAATTAATCACGTATATTTTGCACTTATGATTTCATTTTTCCTCTTGGCAAAAGTAAAGACTAAGCTAGGAATAAGACCAATACTTATTTATGAATTTTTTTCTGTTCTTATTTCATATGTCAAATTATCTCCATTGTAATTGTTAACTACTCAATTGTAGCACAGTTTGAAAGCCAGAGAAAAAATGTTATCAGGGTTTTCTTTTCCAGATCAAACATAAAATGGTGTTTCAGTAAAAGTTCATCTTAACTAGCTAATGTTCAGGAAAATGACTACCTGCAACTTGCCCAACCAATAAAACTAAGAACAAACGCGGCTTGAAAATTAGTTTACATACTAAGAGATTTTTACCCAGAATTAGAGTGATGTTTATAGTCAGTAAACATTCAGAGTACCTGTCCCTGCATTTGATTTTCATTTAAAAGGTCATTTATTATTTTACACACCAGAAATAGTAAAACGTTATTCCACTTTGTGAATAACATCAATATTTGAAGAACAAATATTTTTAGATAATATCATAGCCAGTTAAAAAAAGCTCCTTGCAAGTTTAAGCTGGTTAAAGGTTAAAAGACTGCACTGTGCCTGTCAGAATTCTGGCTTCACACACATTGTATGATCAGCACTTCAGACAAAACACAAGTGACAAGCTCATAGAGCTAAACGAAATACTACCCATGCTAGATCCAATGCCAAAAAAATGGACAAATTAAGAAACTCCCTCAGAATTTTCTGAGTTTTTTGTTTAGTTTTTAACTGGGACTGACCTTACTAATACGTGCATGTTCAACTCTATTCACATGCATTTCCTTTTCAGTTTGGCTGGACTGCTTATCTGAACAATGAAGGCTCCTACCTGTGTGTCTGCAGTGCCAGAGACAAAGGTTTCTGGGATTGATTTGTGTCAGTAGGGGAATCAGCCAGCCCCAACGTTTCTCTTTTTCCCCGTCTGTATAATAAAGTTAGGAGCATCGTTAGTGCTTCATGAATTTTCAGTCATCAGACTCTGCAAAAGGCTCCAAGAGCTTCCAACAGAAAGAAGCAGCAGTACAGAGTCTACCCAGTCACTGCTAAGCTCACTCTCTCTATACTGAAATAAACTTTGCCTTGAAACTGCAGAGGAAAACTCCTATTGCTTCAAATATATTCTCATTCCAGCTAGGTGAGAAAGACAGAGATGTCAAAGAACCATATCCCTTCCGCTACACAAGTCCAAGTAGGAGAAGTTCTGAAAGTATGTCAAGTATTTACATAGCACAGAATGAAGATGAGTTGCCTTTTTCAGGTTGGACTTTGGAAGCACTCTCTAGATTTTAGAAAAGACAAGTCTGCATTCACGGATTCGCTCCTGCATCCCTAGCACTTACTATGTGATCTGGTAAAATTAGTGATTTCTCAAGCCATTGACTCTCCACACCAATCAGGAGAAGTTCACTCTCTGGCTGGAGGTTCTGATGTTGCTTAACATTTGTTATTACTCCACTATTCTTAGGTGATGTTTTCTACAAGTAGTGTCAACCAAATATTACTAATATTAGCACTATAATTATAACTACATTTTGGTTATGCCTGCTATAGAACATTCTTCCCTTCCAAAGTAAAAGCATGCCAAGTAAGAATTACTGTATGCTTTAATACAACTTCTAGTTCGTGAAGCACAAATGACTTACAGGGAGAGAATCGAGTGACAGTGTCACCTTACAAGCTGTACAAGCTTGTAATATGGCACAAGCTGTACCATAGATACTACTATTATAGAGAGGGCACAGTACAAGCTCTTTCCTTATCCTCATATATTTTATTAATTTCATTCATGCTTTTGGTTCAGATAAAGAGGGGTTACTTGCAGATACAGTGTAATATGGTTGGAAATGCTACCATGCATTCATATTTCATTGACATTACTTCTAATCACTGCTAAGCACTTGCACTCCAGAAGAGGTGCAGAGTCAGACAATGTGTGACACACAGAGATTCTTCTCTGTCTTTCAGTACATTTCATCTAGCCTAAGGAAGTTGACCGCTTATCTTCATAATGCATTTTCATGTCCTACTACAGTAAGAATAAGCTTTTCTTGGCTTGCCTATAAGTAGATACATGTAATTTTTTTATTGGGTGATAATTTGAATCTGGTCACTGACTACCAAGACTGTATTTTTGAGTTATAGAAGTCACTTAAGCTAACCTTGTGCAATAGAAAATTAAGAATCCATTTTTCTCTTATACTATATGTTTTACACAGGAATGTATTTATAAAAATACTATGCAATATATTGATCAATACATAGACACTGCCACTGCTGCTTATTCTGAAAACAGAATTTCTTTATTTCCCATTTCAAATGAGTAATTAAAGAATAAGAAATGGTATTTCCAAAATTGGATCCATATTACAAAATAGAATCCAATAACCATGAAAATTTAGTAATAGCAAGACCAGCCTAGGAATAACCTAACTAGAAGCAAAAAGATATTCAGTTTTTTTGGCCATGATTGTTTGAAATGAAAAATCTAAGCCATAGTGAACTGACAGCTTCTGATCACAAATCTCAAATCTCACTGCTAGCATGAAGTGGACATAGATCATATTTACAGTTACTTAAAAACTTTACATTGCTAGACTCTCTACTGCATACACTGCAGACACTTCAGTGGTCACTTCTCACTTCAATAAGGCAGCCACTGGCAAACACAACACAGTGTTTACTGCAGCAAATAAATCTGCTTGTAAGCATGATTCCTGTCTTGTTTAAATGTCATTTTAACACAGTAGGTTAATAGGCTCCATGTAGAATGGGAGAGAATAAAGACACTCCTGACAGCAGCTGAGATGAAATGAAGGTCAGACTGTCTACTTATATTCCATGGTATGTAAATGTATGGTCTTCAGTATAAAGGTCTTCACTTTAACCCTTACCTAGTAAGCTGTATGGGAACTGCTGAGTCACGGCCTGAACCTCTGATTAATCACCTGAGGTGAGCCATGAGTCAGCCAGAGGAGCACAGGTGAAGGCAATTCACCTGTGCTGCAGGAAGGGGTGGAGCCTGGCTGCACCTCTCCTGGACCTATTTAAGAGCTGGCTACCAGAGGGGAAGGATCTCTTCTGGAGATCCCCTCTTTTGGTATCTTCTGGTGAGCTCAACCCAAGGGTAAGCTCTTCCACTTGTTCTCTTTTTGTGATCCTTGTTTTCTTTGCCTTACTCTCTTGATTATATTGCGATTATAACATCTTGATATCTATTGATTATACACAATTATATTGTGATTATAACATCTTGGTTATACATAAGCACCAAGAAAGAATAGATTATGGTATGCAGTTAATTACTGGGAGTGACCAAGATGCTTTTAAAAAACAACTTTGATTGCTAATAGCTACTTGAAACAACTTGTCCAATTTTCCAGCTAAATTAGAGGTGTGCAGCCATCTACCCAATAGCGAGTGTGTTCACTGAAATGCAGACATCTTCTGAAATATCACAGGCTTATATGTGATCATGTGATTCTCAGACCATCACAGTCCCATGAAACAACTGCATTAAGGGAGCAGAGCACATATGCTACCATTTGATTCGGTGATAGACATGTTTCCAGGTGCAGGGCACTGGAGGGACACATCTGGAAAAAACAGTGGCAAAGAAAGAATGGATTACATGTTGGACAAACTCTATTTGGCCACATCCTGATGGACAAGGTTAGGTATCTCAGTCCAAGCACAGGATTAATGACGGAGTGATAAACAAGCTACAGCTGAGAACTGTCTGAAGCAGCAGTGAGACAAAAGCAAAAGAATGAAAAAGTGTTTGGAAAAAGCTTTTAAAAATTATGGTATAAACAACACTGGACTTATCTACTGCCTGATGCCCAGCATTTTTAGGCAGGTCTGCAGCTTGACTAGTTGGAGACCTGAATAATGGGCTGAGACTGACAGGCTGACTGTCCTCTGACGCCACAGCTCAGGAGACTGAACAGATCAGGCTGTTTTTGTGGCCCTCTTATCTTCTTTATTATTTATACATTATTGGAAGACATTGATCATAATTTTTCAGGTATAATTCTTAGTAACTTTCATCCATTTCTCTGGAAGTGTAAGATTTGATGCTGTTATATGTGATCAGATCGGGACAACAAAACTTGAAACCTTGGAGGAACAGCAGGAAATTAAGAATCCTGCAGTAAAGTACCTCATCACTAACAGGATGTTCACCACTGCTTCAGCACATTCCCTGATTCCTGTAACCACATCCACAGTCCAGATGAGAAGGAAAAAATGTCAACCTTAACATTGAAGAATGTTCTCAACTTTTAGAGTTACAAAAAAAATCTAAACAAATAAACAAAAAAACCCCACACTTACTCTAATGATGTCTATGAAGACAAATTTATATTTTCTTCTGCAGGAATCTGATAGAATATATGTTGTATTTATTGTTATTAATAGATAGCAATTTAGATCTGGTCTCCATCATTTTATGCATTTGACATTCTTTATTTTGCACACAGTGTCAAGTTCTGGGCTCCCCAGTTCAAAAAAGATAGGGATCTCCTAGAAGGAGTGGAGGGCCACAGAGATGATAAAGGGACTGAAGCATCTCATGTATGAGGAAAGACTTAGTAATCTGAGTCTGCTCAACTTGAGGAAAAGAAGACTGAAGAAGGATCTGATTAATGTTTACAAATATCTGAATGGAGGCAAGAGGCAAGGGGATGAGGCCAGGCTCTTCTTGGTGGTGTAAAGCAATAGGAAAAGGAGTAATGGCCTAAAACTTGAACACATACTTTGTAATAAAAGACAAACCCACACAAAAACGTTTTGGATATTCCAAACAGCGATCTTATCTGCATATTCCACAAATCTATCTGTTCTACAAAATCACTATCAAATTTAAAAATAATCACTCTTATGAGGCTTGATTTTGGAAGCTACTGAACGCCAATGATGAACCAAGTATCTCTGATGGAATTTAATGTTACAGAACATAGTGCCTTTAAAATAACTACTGCATAACGCTGTCTGAGTATTTCTCTATTTATATTCTATATATGCTGCTCAGTGAGATCCTACTGCCCACTAATTAATATAAAAACCAGTAACACTCCTCCTCAATATCAATATATCAATATATTTTAATCTTAATAAGAATACAACAAAGTGCTAAAATCATACTTAGTCACTACTACAAGATAATTTTCATTGTAGAATTGAAAAATTTAGAAAAATGAAAATTGAAAAGGTGTCTCTTCTGAAAGAAAGGTGAAGAAAAATTGTTCTCAGTATTTGTACTACAGAGGATATCCTACTATGAATTGCACCAATAAGCACATCAAGTTCTGCTCTTAAAATGCGCCACTTGTACTTTATTTGGAGGGTTCAAGCTGTAAGAACTTGCAGAAAAGAATCCATCTTATGCCTTATGCCCATTTTTCAGAATGATGCAATCTGTGAAGTAGCATATTAAAAAGATTGGAGTTTTGCTTGGGTAACATCCTTTACCAAACAGAAGCATGTTAAACCTAACTCGACTTTCCCAGCTGTGGTGCTTTCATATGCAATTCCAGTGATTCACTGACACTATTTATAGAGAGTTAGTCTCAACAGTAAATAATTGTTATGCCTTGGATTAGGTCTTAGCAGGACTGAGATGTTAACTTTCATCTGATAGATGGCTCTCTTTCTAGATGAGTTTCATTTTTAGGGCTATCGTGTGGCATGTTTGGGATCCTATTGTTTACAAGTCTTGTATCTGTGTACTGTATTTGCCCCATGACATAAAGCCTTAGGATGAGAAGAAAGGTATACTGAACTGTAAAATGCTGAACTGAACAATGATATAAAATGCAATCAAACTCTACCTCCATAGTTAACTACATTTAATTTAGTTTACTGATGTCCCACATCTGCAATTCAGTAAAGTTCTCAATTGTTACGTTGCACATCTGTGGTCTAAAGCCTCTCTTTGCACACAACACACTGGCAGCAAAGCAAAACTGATTAACTTTTATATGCCTTTAACATATGGACCAGCCAGAAGTAGGAAAGCCTCTGTTCTGAACTAAAATATACAGCTTCCATTAACCTGATCCAAATTCTTAGAAAATGTAAATTCTGATTCATCTATAAGTAGTGAGACTATAATTACAATGGCTTTTTTTCCAATTAATTTGACTTAGACTGCCTGCAGTTACTTCCTAGAGGTGAAAATACTAACACAAAAGTGCCATTATAAGCAGAATTTACTGCAAGATAAATTTGCAAAATTAAGATGTATTTAAGATTTTCACTCTATTGTGATGTATCGAATTAAAAGAAAAACTCTCTAAGCCCAGATGAAAACACGCTGTATTTCAGTAAACAAGTCTGACTTAGACCAAACCAGAAGCCTCTCCATTATCTAGTGCCAGAGGAAGTTCTTGTGTTCAGTAGGAGAGTGCAGTAATGTGTTCCATTGAAAACACTGTCAAAGCCTGAAGATTGGCCAAGATTTTACCCCGTGCCCAGTAGTTTTCTTTCATTGAGCTGAAATAGAAAATGCCAAAGAATGGTGAAATGTAATTCTTTAATGTGATTTTGCAAAAAGTCTTAGTTCTTGTGTGCTTAAAGTGCAAAAAGAAAGAATGGGAATAACATGTGCCAGACTTTCTCAGCATGTAGTCTGTTTGCTTTTTTTTTATTATTATTTTTTAATGGGATATACATTGTTTTTAATCATTAATTTTTTTCTGACAGCTGTATGTAGGGCACGAGGTGTAAAAGCACAAATAAACAAAAAATCAATACTGAGGAGAGGAAGCAATCTTTCAACAGGTTAACTCTAATTAATATATTTTTTTTAAAAGCATATTTTCCTCAAACTTTGATGAAGATTTTTCCCTTGTTAAAATATCCTAACTCTATGGAGAAGGTTTTGAAAACTTTCACTTTCAGTTCTCTAGCTCACGTATCTAGGGATTTTGAGCAAGATGATCTTATTAACCTCACATTATATCTAAATTGTACACTGACTGTGAGAGCAACACCCAATGCTACCAAAAGCACCAGAGGTGATGCTGTTATGGCCATACTCTTGCTCAGCTCAGTCTAATATACATAGCCAAGCCCAATCCCTACACAGCCTCAGAACTGTGACAGAAACGTTTCTGTTGTGACTCTGTTTTGGGAGTGGAAGGCCGGAGTATTTTTCTTTTCCTCCCTCCAGGTGGCAACTCTCTATCTCTCCAGCAAGGATCTAAGGTAGAACAGAGTCACCTCTAGGGTCTGTGAATTTTAGAGGGGAAAAAAGTCTGCAGGGATTATGTTTCAAAAATAAGAGAATGATATGCTTCAACTTTTCTGAGGAGCCTGCACCTTCATACCTCCCCACAGTCAGATCATTTGGGGAAGATAAAGTGAGCGCAAAAACTGGGGGAGGAAGCTACAGCCACAAAGACCCCAGGGGTTTTAAAAACCTCAAGCACTCTACTGATATCGGCATTTAAATGTGATACTGCAAAAATTCTGAAGTATCAGAATGGAGTCAAATGGTCTGACTCCTCACTACTACTGTAGTGAATGTACCAAGCACTCCTTAATCTTTTCCATTAAACCCACTTCTCTTTCAAGTGGACTCTTCTATAGGTTGCATGATTTCTTTCCTCTCTGACGCTTTAGTCGTGATAGCAATAAACCAATGCTACAAACAGGAATGCCTTATAAATGGGAACATGCATATTCAACTGGAGTACTGGCAGGCTTTTTAAATGCTCTGTTTCTCTTTCTTATTTGGAGTAAATTTCATTTTAGTTTTAGAATATACAGAAACCTCAGCACTAAAAACTGTGCTTGTAGAAAAAGTGACAAATCCAGCAGCAGTTGAGAGAACTGGGTGGTTAAATAAGAGTATATTCATTCAGGTCCCTAGAAAATGCAATCAGACTCCAAACTGCACTCAGTGCATCTAATTTTCCACTGAAGGAAGAAAAAACAAGTTGGGCAATCTATAAAATTAATCCCAGAATGTTTAAGTGCTGACATCTATATCACTAATTCTGCGCACTTTTAACCATAAATCGCTATTACAAATGTGCATTTAAAGCCCTGCTGTTAATTTCTGGCCTTTTAAACTACACAGTCTTCTACTGTGAAACAGAAGCATTTGTTAAGAGGGGATAAGTATGTTTGATAAATTACAGGGATTAATGTGATCTTAAATTAGTATAAGAACTTGGTCTTTTTAATATTTATTTTCTTGCAGCTGCTAAGTTTTTGACAGAGGAAGAAATGACAGTTATATAAATATACTTCAAACACTAGGTCTTCCCGGAGTGGGAAAGGCATCTTTTTGTTCTTACTGTTATTTAAGAACTACGTTTCAGTAACTCGCAAACCCGTGTTAATAGTTTCATATTCCCTCTTGCTTCTGGGATAGCACCACCTAGTGACTCTTAGGCAAATTGAGAGAGCCGCTTGGCAAAAACCATGTATGCTGCAAATTCCAGAGCTAGTTGCAAGCAGATGTGAGAATGTGCTGTCACTCATCTTCAAACAAAACACCAGAGATACTGGCAGAAGGCTCACTTCAAGTCAGGGTTACCTGGAGGGATGCAATATGGCTTCCATGTAAATTATTAACTTTCACATCAGTCAGTAATCTACTGAAAGCTGAAGAAAATTGTATCTAGATCATGAATCTTAATCTGTGTATTTTCTGGCTTTAGAAATGAAGTACATATTGAGTGGAGGGAATAAGGCTTAAAGGCAAGGGCAGAGCATGATGGGAAATTTACACGGTCACTATTCTTTTGTTTACAAAAGCTTCTTTGTAGAAAGTTAAGTGAATAGCATTACCTTTCTTCACTGCAGAGATGAAGCAGCATTGCCAGTTATACCTTCTGTCTCAGCCAAACCTTTCATTTATCTTGCAAGCTGCCAAAACTAAACCTGGCAACAATCTGATTTTAGAACACACAGGCCCCAAAACAGGATGTGGGTGCCAATTATATTAGACAGCTGGAAAAAATAGAGCAAAATCACAAAGATGTTCAAAAAACAGAAATGATCTAAGAGATTCAAGTTATTCTTAAAGCATCATGCATAGGAACATATGCATAATGATTTTTACCAGGATGTCCCATATTGACTTGAGAGAAATATAGATTCAACTTGTTTCTTGTACTCCATGGAAAGGTAAACTTCCTATTATGGGAAGCAGAAACCACTCAATTCATTTAAATAGGAAATAGGAAGAGAAGAGTAGTAATACGCCAACATGGTAAACATTCATTGCTGCAGTGAGAAGTATTTCCTTCCTGAACCTTTTATGCACGTTGGGTAAAATTCTCAGTTTAGTCCTGCTGTCACTGAAAGCACCTCTAGAAAGCCAGAGGCAGATAAGTTTGCATGAAATCAAGCCTACCTACAGTATTTGCAATAATTTTGACTCATAACTGGGAGAAAATACCTAATCTGTTTCATTCTGACATCAGCTCCAACGTAGAAAATGGCTGGTAAAGAGGGAGGTGAGGCACATTTGACCCAATATCAGCTTTATTTTTAGCTTTGTCTGACCCATCCAGCATAAGAAATCCTTTCTATGCTAAGGACCCAAATGTCAGAAGAAATAGACTCAAAGATTTGTGTTTCCTGCTTAGGCAATAAACTATCCTACTCTATCTTAACCTACATCTCCCTTCGTCTAAGCTTGTCACAGCTGAAGGGAGAAGCAGATTCCTCAGCGGATTCTCACCTCTCAGGGTCCTCTAAAATTGTAATTTGAAGGGAAATAATCCAGAGCCTTCTAATTACAGGAAAGAACAGATTGGTAGGAATCTATCGTATGTAGAATATATTATATATAACAGATATTTTGCTATCAGTTACACATGTGCAAAGAATGTTGCTCCAGATGTTCTTTTTCTATGTAGAAGTCTCAAGATAGATAGAGGGCAATACCAGAGGCTGTGACTGAACTACTGAGTTTCCAGAAATCACAGACAGATATGCTGCAAAAACATTGAACTGTACCTACAGTCTATACACAGCACTGCCTAGTGCATGTACACTTTTTTTTACCCAGAACATTTTTGGTAGAAATACAACCACCACACTTGTTTATATCGTATCAGACCAAAATAGTTTTGCAATCTAATACAACACACTGTATTTGGATTATTCCTTATTGTTACATCTTTTTCTTATTAATTATGAAAAAAAAACCTTTAAGAACACGGAAAACATTGATTGACATTTTTAATGTGTACATTTCTTGTCTTGTTGGCATGTATACTGCATTTGTACATGTCGGTAGTATTCTGACAACAATCCATGGAAAAAGCAAATTTTATCTTACTATTTTATTTAGCCACACATCTGTGCACTTTGAAGTAAGTCAGTGTCAACAAGCTTAAGATAAACGGAATTTATGAAACCTGGCACATCAGTATGCATACTTTAAAATTTGGAAGAAACTATTTTATGTACTGCACTGATGAATCTAAACAGATGGGTATTATCTCCAAACTAACAACCAACATTACAGGATTTAGAAATTGTAAGAAATGCTACACAAGAATATATCAACTGAACTGAACTTAGCAAAGGACAAAGAACAAAAACACATTCTCATTCTGTTTTCAAAATGAGTTCTTGCCCTAAACACCATATAATCTCCCTTTCTCTGGACTAGCTAATGAATCTTGCCTCCTGGGTTTATGGCAACATACTTTAAAAAAAAATATATCAATAGCACTACTATTTAACACTTTAGATATCTAGGAAACTTACAACAGCAGAAAGAGCTGAAAAGCCGAGGTTTGTACAGAAAGAACTAGATTTTCAAAGGAGGAGGTGGCTGAAAATATTTGCGAAGTAAGCAAAGCTGTTGCAGAAAGTACCTGTTTTGGTTAGCGGGCTAGAAAACAGCTGCTGAAGAAGTTTGTTCTCTGAGGTTCTTAGCACCACCACTATGTCAGCAGGAAGAGTGTCTCTATTCTTCTCAAGAAATGCAGAGGCATCATATAATACCTAGCATGGGAAATAGGGTCAGATATGTTGCCAAAAAATATTCCACAAAAATAACACCTGCAAAGGACTTGAAAGTGTACAGCTAACACACTGTCTTCAACATGTGAACCATGTTAAAAACAAACCAAAAACACTTGCATTAATCACATTTACACAGTGGAGATCAAATTGGGTTAAATTGGGTTTTAGTCATGTTATATTATGGTTTGTCACATCAAACTATGGGATGCATGAAGTAATATAACAGAGATACCTCATTAAAGCTTAAGTCAACAGTTTACACGTGAAATAAGAAATGGTTCCCAGGCAGTCAAAATTTATTTATTGCTTGCACCAAACTGATTGGTAACTAGTTCTGTTATGGGAACAGGAGTAAGTTTCAGACGTAGCTCAAAATCAAGAAGCCTGTTAAACAGGTTAGTGAATGTTAGTAGAAAAATTAAACATTCATCATTTCTTTCCACGTGCTAGGGCACATGAGTTTTGATTATTTACAGTGGACAATTTAATTTTGCTTTTTAAAAAATTACTTTTATTACATTTTATAGAGATTAATATCTGGCTATTTGTTATCATATACGAATCTGTTACTTTTCTCCTTCTTTATTTTCTTTAAGAAAGCTGCTTTAATATTTAAGCTGGTTTTATTATTACCAGCAATATTCCTTTCCAGCCCAATTCCACTGGAGTCCTTGTGTTTCTAGAGAAATTGAGTGCTTGCCTTCACAACTAGTCAGTAGTGTTTTTATGACTTGGCCATTCAGGAACAAAGAATTTATTAAACTTGTGTGAAATGTTGCAGTTATTCTTAACAGGTCAGAAAGCTGGACTAAGTTTACTAGAGCATATCGTAACATTTTTGACTCTTTATAATAAGCCACAGTATAGACTTTACTAATAACTAAATAAAACACTGTTATTTTATTTTCACTTTATTTGTGAATGAAGATTCGTGCACCTCACAAGCATAGCTCATGTTACATGAAACAATCGGACAATCATTCCCATATAAAGTAACAGGTGAACTGCTGAGAGCAAGGTAGGTGCTGTGGAGTATGGAAGTCATCTGTGCTAGCAAAAATTACTCAAAAATTACCACTCAGTCTTTCCAGTGATCTCTGTTGGATTTTAAGTTCTATTGCAGACACTGTTACACACTGTCTTTACACAAATACGTATGTATATATGATCAGACACAGAACATCTGTGGTATTCACACAATGTTAAAAAGTGCATAGCCTGTACTCGTTCCAGAGTTCCTTTAAAAATATCTTAGTGACGGTGTTTCTGGTGCCAGACTTCTTTCAGGACAAAAAGTGGCTTCTGTCCATCTAATTTTTAATAGAGCCCTAAGGATAGGTTCTAGAATGGACTACTTCACACAGAAATTTTATCATAGATTCTTTGTTTCTTAAAATTTTATCATTTTATCTATTGAAGAGAGGAAAAAGCAATAACTCCGGTTAAAACAGATAATGACTACAAAACTATGATTTTAACTAAATAAAAATCACATGACCTCACCTTTCCAGCATAGTGGTGAATACCAAATGACAATTCCACTCCTTTTGGTCTCCAGAAGTATTTGCATCGCAAGTTATCTTCAAATTTATCTAAACATTTGAGAAGTGAAGTTGATAAAAATGAATTACAGTGATTAAGCAAAATCTTGATCCTAATTAAGGCCTGCTTCCTGCTTGAGAACTCAGATCTACCGTAAGAACATCTACTGTAAGAACTACAGTAAGAACATCTATTGTCAGATTACCCAGTAATAACTATGTGCCATCTTCATGTTTTCTTCCAAGCTGCTACTAGTGGATGGAATAACTCATTCAAAACTAGCCCTGTAATAAGGTACTTCAAAACCCCATTCTGGCAGAGTTTTGTGCACTGGAAATAGAGAACAGGGAGAGTTTTATTTGTTTTGCTTTGTGCATCATGTTTTAATTATAAGTCAATATTTTCAGGTTGGGACCATATCCCAATTGCCTTTGTATGCCTACAGAAAAAAAAAAAAAAAAACAAAAAAAAAACACCTTCTCTCTAAAATTTTTCTGTTTCTTTCAACATACCTCTGAAGAGCTGACAGAAAAAAGGAACTAGTGCTGATACTGTAAAACTTGGTACTGTATTTCCTTATCTGCACATGCAACTAGAAATTCACGGCCAGAATCATCAGACAAAATTATCTTTTGCTTTATGTAGGTCAGAAATTACTACAAAAATATTTTTTTTTCTGATATTATAATCCATTAATATTTTATTTTCTTTCTAATAATATTCTTTCTATGTTTTCTTTCTATTAATGTTTAATCGAGTTTGAGAATCCTTGTAATTAAATCAAAAATAATTAAACTCAGAATGTGAGCAGGTTGAAGTACAAGAGAGGGGGCAGATTTCGAGTTGGGAGGGTGGGAATTAGGGATAATCTGGCACATAAAGAGTGGGCAAAATATCTCAGTTGCTGTCTCCTTGACACTTTGAAAGTGCAGTTCAATATTTGAGATTAACAGTTTCATAGAATCCCCAGGGAGGCTCACAGCTTTAGCACACAAATAAGGACTGGAATGAAACCATCCTTTGGCCTCATTTCAAGTTGCAGCCCAGAAGTGAAAAATCTTGTACGTATATCATGCAATTTACCAGGCAGTTGTAATTTTTCTTTAAGTGTTTGAATCCCTGCTGCAACGTTTGATTGAACAAACTGAAATTCTGTTACGTACTACAAGGAAATATGAAGTTCTAGTAAATGAAAGCAGGAAAACATTTTTAAACATAACATGCACTACGTGTTTTAAAGTTTGTGCCAGATTTGTTAAGACATGCGTAAACTATGCATGAAGGAAGGGAAATATTCAGCCAGATGGCACACAAAAAATAACACACACTTTCTAGTTATGATGAGATAATCTGCAGTGAAGTAATATTTTCTAATTGGATAAACATGGGCCTACAATCCTGGGAGATCTTAGTTTTACTCTCAACACTAATGATAACTCACAGGGTGGTCCTAGACACAAGTTCAGCTATGTCTCAGCTTTTCCTTTTAAATGCTGATAAAAGCCTCTTGATGTATCTCATGTACAGGGACAACACAGAGGTTATTTCCTTAAAACATTGAAAAGACAAGCTCTTGACACAGTATATGCAAAATAACTTCTGCAATATAAAAAACATGTGAAGCATAGAAGCACGGTGAAACATAATGAAAAATACACTCAAACTGTCAAACAAAATGGTACAGCCTCAGTAGGACAATTAGACCAGAAAAGCTTAAGTAAAGATATCACATCAGACTCTCAAAATACATTAGTTGTTTGCCAGGACTTTTGTTTGCTCATACCAACTAATGTTAGGTCTGTTGCCTGAGGAAATCGACTTTCTTCATCTAGTAGAGAAAGGAGACCCATGGGTTTCTGGAGGAACATATCTAGAAGTGGACGATTGTCTTCATACTCCACTGTAGCAGCATCAATTCCCTCATTCTGATATTCCATCTACAAAATCAACAAAGTTTTAATATTGAACCACTAGGACATTTATGATGCATAGGAATAATCTATAGGCCCCACAACATTATTTACAAAACAGCAACAACTGTGCTGAAAGATGTGAACATTACATACGTTTAAATCCCACAACCACTTTATAGTTAATAATGTATTCCTGAATATAATCTATGGGTCAAGATGACAGATTCAACTAAACTTCATGAGAGCTTTATTTACCTGTTCAAGTGCGAAAATATGTTGATTGAAATAAAACTGGATCTGCTCATTAGCAATATTTATGCACAGCTGTTCAAAGGAATTTCTTGCGAAGTTCTCAAATCCAAATATATCTAGTATACCAACATTCATTCCATTTTCAGTATTGCTGCACGTGAAAAGTTAAACAGAATTCAGTATGGGCAACATCTAGTTACAATCAAAATAAACATGGTAACTAAGATGGCACAATCAATTCAATTCGCTGCAAAAACATAGAAGAAAAAGTGTATTTGAATTTATAGCAATTTGTTGAGAATCATTAACACTTTGGGTTTTCCGCTTGTCTTTTACAAACTCCCATGAAGAAGAAAAAGAGAATCACAACTACTGAATAACAGACTTCAGAAATAAAATAAGTGGTTCCAATAAACACATCCTGAACCAAACCTACTCACAGATCCTCCAGGTAAATGAAAGGTGCCAAGCTCTATTAGCATGTTTTTGCTACACCCAGTCAGCAAGACAATTACCAAATCTGCTGCTGCTACAGCAGGATTATTAAAACATCATGTGTTAGCTTGCTAGATTATGTACACTCAGACAACAGTAATCACTGGAAGTACAAGTGCGGATTGTGTTTCTCCAGGATATAAGAAAGTAAAAGTAGGGATCTCCAAGCTATCTCTAAGACAAGAAAAAGTACAACCTATTAACTTAGAGCCTGGGCACAGAATTACACTAATAATGCAATACATAGGTTCATTCACAGTCTGTCTGTACATAACAACACATGTCATGCAGACATGCTCTGAAAGGCAGAATGCTACATGCTAAACTTCTCACTTCGGCTCCTGCATAAGACAAAGAGACTCAGGTTACAGTCAGAAATAGCAACTGTTTATATTCAGTGCAATGAAGGGGAACTGGAGGTCTAAAAACTCTGAAGATACCTTTCACTATCTCAGCACTGTCAAGGATGAGTGAAATTACCTCTAGTGGAATTCAGAACTAGCATCCTTAAGTTATATTTGCAATAATTATTCCACATATGTCCTACTAAAGCACTGTTTTCCTCCTTGCTTTATCCAGTCTCCCAGCATGGAAGCAAGAGCACTGTAGTTAGTAAAGACATTTTTACACAACCTACGGGGTTCTCTTATTTTAGAAATCTCTACAGGAAAGGAGCAAAGCAACCAGATCACTATCTGACGATGAAAACACCATCAATTACAACTCGATCTGTATTTACAACTAAATTACAATGACAGAAGTACTGGAAGGACTCTGCAAACATACTAATGTTTTCAGCGCACTTCAAATACTTACTGGCCGTTGGTATGATCTTAATGTTCTCTACATGCAAAGCATCTATTTAAAGAATTTTATATAATTTTAATAATCAATTTTCATTGACTTCAGTAGCTAAATTTCACTCAGTTCTTTGAGAATGTTGGGTTAATGTCCTGGAAACAGAATACAGTATCACAGCATGAAAGTCATTTTGAAGTCTTAGCTAAAATAAACACAGTATTTCTTCTGCAAAATCAAAAAATATACAAATGGATGAACCCATCAAAGACAGATGCACAGTAAATACAAATGATTCAGTGATGTGTAACTTGCCATATATTTTTATCTGGCTGAAGAAGCGTATTAATGCGATTTACGATCCAGCTGAAGAGTCTGCCATAAAGAGCTTTAGACATGGCATCTCGCACGTCAGCTGCTTTGTCCACAGTGTTTGTTCGGATAATAGTCTCCCCCCGTGTTACAACACAGTGGGAGGTTAGGGCCTCTTGCAGTTCTTCTGACCCAATACTTAGCAGTGCAGCAGCTGAAAGACAGTGTGGAATATATATATAAATTATGACTATTCTGAGGACATCACTAGCATAGCCTGTTACCACAAGTTACAGATTCTCACAAATACAGTCCAATGGCATTTGTAGAGTTGATCATGTTAAAACGTAGTTACCATTATGTAAGGCTTCTGGGTTTGGAACTTCACTTTTATCTGTTTGGTGTTGTGAAGAAATGGCAGCAAACTCAATGTTTCCAGTATTTAAGATACCAGTCAGAATTCTGTACACTGAATACACTTCCTGTAAAAATGACAAAAAGCACCCTCAAGGAATCCAATCAAATATGTACATAAAACTTAGTTTATGAAAGAAAAAGGTGAGCATTGGATGGTGATTAAAGTTTGTAGATTGTCCAAAGATCTAGTTCTAATTGAAGGAAGTTGTTATTTACACAGAAAGAAGATTCTACAGAAATGTGAATGGACTTGCCTCAATACAAACTGAGAGCTGTGACTGGTCCTGGCTTCCAGGTGTTTGGTTTTACTTTCATAATTCATTTCTGTTATAAGAGAGATTCTGTGGCATGCTGTATATTCACACAGCCAAGTGGGAGCCTAAGCACAAGCAACACTGGAGGTTGTTTCAGGAAGGTCAACAGTGGTTTAGCAACTGGATATCTTACCTCATCAGTGAATCCTATACTTCTAAAGCAATGCTGAATTGCTTCAAATTGTCTTCCATAGGAATCCTTAGTAACAATATCGTGCATTACTCTTCCAGTTTCATTATCAATATATCTAAACAGAGTGAAAGAAAGCTCTAAATAGGTGATAAGTCAGCACAACCTACAGTGACTATAATGCAAATACATCATTAATTGAAAAAAGCATTTATTCATATCTTTCAATTAAATATTTTAGTGCTGATTGATAAGATGTTTTTGTTTCTGTTGCAGTTCCTTTTGGTTATTCTTTGTTAATAATCTGTTCAGAGTGTTACTAACATTTTACTGCATGATCTCAACTGATACAGAACTCAGAATACAGAAGCCATAAAGACTAGGTGCTCTCTAGGTACAAATACCAATTGAAAAACACAAGTTCAAAACATATTTGGAGTTCCTGAACTGGAACTGAAAGCGCAGGGTAACTGTCCTGATCTGAACGTATGATAAAATATTTATGCAGTAATGTTTCCTCCTTCTCTTTAAATGGTTCAAGTTTTTAATACAAATACTGTAATTCCTTATTGTCCATCCTTTTTTTTTTTTCTTTTTTTTTCTTTTCTTTTTTTTTTTTCACATGAGAGGATTAAAAAAAGATCCTTCAGGGATACAGAAGGATTATGACAGACTTGAAGAAATCATACTGAAAGCAAGAGCTGTTCAATAGATAATTATAATGAGTAGTCAAAACATGTGACTGATAGTTACCTGGGAGGCTTTTTTTCAGGAAGCCTATATTCAGAAAGTTTCTTCTGATGATAAAGGCCGGCATAAATATAATAAAATATATGGAAATTTTTCTCTCCCCTAAAAAAAAGAAAAGCACGTTCTATACAGCGCATATGTTCATATTTGCAGTACCTTGCACAAGGTAAAAGCAAAAGTCTTTATCATGAGCTCATTGAGACAGGTGTCAAACGATCAGGGCCAATACTAATGGAAGCCCAAAGATAACTATTTCAGCTGTAAAACAGAAAATCCAGATAATAACATTATTTCTTAAAACAAACAAACAAACAAACAAAAAAAAAAAAAACAGAACAGGTTTGGCTTTTGGTCCAAAAGAACCAAACTATTCTTGTCATTAATTGTACTGCACAAAGGATTATTGCTTCAGCAGGAGACACTATTGGAAGCACTTAAATAGAGTTTTTAGGGAATTAAACAGAATCTAAACATTACAAAAATGTGAAAGGACAGATGATCAGTGCACCTACACAGCCTGTTTTATAACCCTTGACTTTTCAAGTAGATACTCAGAAATCTTTGCCCCCATTACAGCTCCTGTGGGTGTGAACATCATTTCCAGATATTTTCCGAAGCGACTTGAGTTGTCATTGATGGCAGTGCAGGCATTCCCAAATGCTTCAACCAGAGGATTCACCTGAAGAATTTTCTCACGCAAAGCACGATTATTGGCCTTGACAGAACAGATATGAATCAGAAGGACCATTAAAAGAATATATTGCCTACTCACAATCCAATCGCTGCTTAAGAAGCATAATATCCCATTATCCCATTCTTATGGAGTTAGATACTCCATTAACCTTCCTATTTACATAATAAAAAACATACACTGAAGGATAAAACACCTACAGGTAAGGAAAACCATACTCTTCCTTCTCTGCAACTCTTTTATCTCTGAAGCTTCATAAAATTTAGTTAAGGCGACAAAGCCACCAAAAACTGAACAAAAAGAATATTACCTAAGAAAACAATCATACCAACACATACACTTGTTAAACTTACACACTTGATTTCCACACTATTTTGCAGTAGTAACACTACTCAGAACATTTAAAAACATAAGAGCTTCCAAGATCAGAGCCAAAGCAAGATCTGTTATGTTTTACTGTTCACATGAACAATGTTATATAAGTCATTAACACTGCAGATAACTACAGGCACTGAACATTTGGAATTTGTCACTTTCTCCTACAGTGAAATGGCTTGGTGCAGGTCATACCCTAATGGCATGATTCAGGGCTTACAAATGCTTGATTACTCTGTCCCTGACTCAAGTGGGTTAATTCACAAGAACAATTTTTAATATTAAACATTCAATAAAGTGGAAACGCTAGGGAGTGGGTAGCATTTATTCATTGTTTTACATAATTGCTAGAAATACCTTTCCCAAGAAGGTCAAATGTTGGACGATCAAATGGGCACTTTCTGTCTTTCCAGCACCACTTTCCCCACTGATGATAATGCACTGAACATACAAACAAAACAGTAAGTGTACAGTTCACCACATGGTCAATAAATAGATTCTCATCTGTTGCCCCTATCTGTTACTTAATGTTTAGTACCAAGACTGTAAAATATCTTAGGAGTAAGATCTGTCAAGTCCTTTCTGAAAGGTCAGTAGAGGCTCACCGCAATCATTCTTTTATTCCTTAGATAACTGAAATTAAGGTTTGAGGTCCCTTCCAACCTAAGCTATTCTATGTTTCTATAAACTGTATCTTGCAATGCCTGACAGAAATGTGCGTACATGAGAAAGAGTGAGTAAAATTCTAAGCTCTAAGACATAGAAAGGAATGACCTTATCTACAAAGCTAATGCATGCTATGCACATACACAGCCTGTAAAAATCAAAAGATTGCCACTGCTAGTTCACGTGACTTAATTATCAGTGCATTTGAGCTAATTTCATGAGTTCACATAAATTAATGGAAAACCAAGGTAAAGCTGTATTTAATACACTAACCAAAAGTTTGTTCCTGGCACTGAAAACAATGATAAGGTTTGTTGCTGCATAGAGATCATCATGTACATGATGCTGATATTCAGACTAAAACAACAAACCTAAACATTTCAGAAAAATATGCGTATGTTCATTGAGTGATTCTGGGAGAACATGTCCATATTCTTCTTGATTTGGTAGACTGTATATAACACACAGTATTTTATAGGTTATCCAAAGGCTTACAAACTCAGGGATTAGCTTGAAGTTACCTGAACTACAGTAAATATAAAAGATTTTGCTGGGAAAAGAGGCAGGGTTTTAGAATACTTGATACAGTGATGACTGATGCAGAACTAAGCTTTGTGATGGTTTGGAAGGGATAACATTTCTCCAGACAACATTTTTACACTCCCACAGAAAGATTATCTATTATTCCATCTCCATCCTGGAATATATGGAGGAATTTCAGCTGTTTTTTTGTTTTTGTTTTTGTTTTTTTTTTTAAATAACACATGAAGCAGCAAATAAAACATCAATGTATTTATAGGTTTGTGTTACCTGAAATTGTCTTAATCTACCTTAACAGGGAAGTCACATACAACAGTTTACACAGTTTAAGGCCCATGAGTTCCTGCATTACTCATTCTAGCCAGAACACGACTTGAGATTCCCTAGAAACATTAGACCTATAGTCAATTTTCAGGCTTCAAAGGAAAATACAAGGGAAGGCTGAATGGATAAACAAAAAGAATAAATACATTTTTTCTCTAGCTACACCAGGGATCTAGTCCACCTTTACCTGAAGAACCTGCGTAACTTCTCAGTTAATGGAGATAAAAACCATTGCAAATAGCAAACTATATAAGCTAGCAGACATGCCTGGATGACTACGAGTAATTATTAGCTATCTTTGCATAAAGATTTAGATCTAAATGCAAATTACTTCCTAAGAAGATAGTAAGGATATTTTATATTAAAAATCTGCAAAGTTAGCTTCATGTGCTGATGACAAAATTGATTTTTTTCTCCAGATAACAACACACAATTATTAGGCCCCAGTATTCATGTGCATACAACACATCACGTTAGAAAGACTGCAAAATTACAATTTTAAGAATGTAATAAGAAGGAATCTAACTTCTGCAGCCAAATATTTCATTCTCATTAAAATAACTGCAGGATGTGCATACTCATTACATTCCTTCCTTGCTTGTTAAATTGCTTTCTGCTTTATGCAATGGAAGAGCAGTTCAAGCTTGGTCAACCTGCTGAAGTATTGAGACTCCCTTATTTTACACAGGTAAAAATGATTATGGTATCTAAAGCAAGACAGGCTAGAATCAAAGTGTATTGCAACAGCCTGTGACTGCTGTCAACTGCCAGCACTTCATGGGTATGCAGGATACTCTAAGGTTAGGTAACACTTCTATTTGACCCTCTTAACCTTGTACATGATCTTTTCTGTCACTACATCGTTTTCAAAAGTCCCAGTAAGATTTTGCTGTTTTTCATATACAGGAATAAAAGGCTTACAGAAAAAAAATCTCAAAGCACAACATAACAGAACTTAAGCTATATCTATAGCAAAGTGGCACTACAATTAATGTGATATCTATAACAAAATTAATATTTTTACCTGATCTTTGCTGAATGTCACCATACTTTGGTAGGCAGCATCTGCAGAGGCAAATATGTGGGGGGGATTGGATGAGCGCTTCATACCATGGTAAAGCTTAGAGAACTAGATTAAGAAAAAAAAACACAGCAGTAAAAATACAGAATTTAACAATACAGTTAAGATCTGAAAAGGAGAATACTGAGTATCTTCTGCCTGCTAACCGACAAAGTTGGTAGTGGCCTGTTCTATTGCAAAATTCTGACTGAAGAGTGGTAATTCTTGGTACTGCCAATGTCAACATTTCTTTTACAACATGGTGAGGAGACCTGTATCACGAGGAACAGAATTTCAAACTGAAGCATTTAAGCAGGGTAATATCCAGGTATTACCAAAGAAACTGCACAGATAAAAGAGAAGCTGGAATCTGTTCCTCTGCCTGCAGCCCTGACTTAGGTACCCATGGAGACTAAGATTTATGGCTCTACCACTCTTCATATTCATAGAGAATTCAGCTGTCTCTAGCTTTACAGCATTCAATTCACTGATTTCTTTTAAGCCACAACTGATGGCACAGGACATGTAATAACCAGTCAGAGCAATTGTTTAGAAAGCAACAGACTCAGCATGAGGTAGTTCATATGACTATCTTCTGTTATCCAGAAGAAAGCCCTAAATGCCAGACAAGAGGAACAGCTGTGGCTGGGGCAATCTTAGCACTCCTGTGGAATTTATGTCACCAAGCACAAAGCAATTAAATCAAACAAGACTAAAGTAAAAGTAAAAATAGAGAACAATTTATAGACATAGTTCTTAGAGGAAGAAAAGACTGAGGTTTAAACTGCACTCCCATCATGTGAGTATTTAGCAAGTAGTGTTATTACAAAATGTAAAGCAAGTACTGTACACATCTTCAAGTGTACAGTACCTCTCTTACCTGTGGAGAGTAAATGCTGAGATTCTGGAAAGGGTTTAAGGCTATCAAAATATCTCCAACATATGTATAAATTTGTAAGTCAGCATAACGTTTCTGCAGCTGATGGATAATTGTATCCTGAGATTACAAAAAATTTGATTGTTAAGCACTATTTTCCCAGTCAGTGAGATTTTTGTAAATATACTGAGAACATCAATTAAGAGGTTTGTACAATAAGTATTACTAATTGTTTCTCAAAAACCAATATCACAAAAAAAAAAAAAAAAAATTCAAACTTTGCACTAAAGCCATAAAACTAAGTTAAATGTCACATCCTACTACCAGATTAACTTGTACTTTATTTCCTCAGTTCAAGTAAACTTTGTGAAGATAAAATGGCCAAACAGACTGCTTCTGCACTTCACAGTACATTTCTATTTATTTTTTATTTGACCATGAAACACGGATAGTAATTTTTTAATGATTCATTTTTTACTAGTAGTAAGAGACTGTTTTAAACAGGATGCTAAAATAATTTGCTATTATGTATTTTTCTAACTGGCATACAAGTTAAGGATTCTCAGAAAAGAAATTTACAGATACTCTGCACATAGGTGATATAATGAAATACGCAGCTAATGTTGTTTTACCATGTTTTACTCAGAAGCTGTAGATACTCTGTACATTCATCAGTTTTAGAAAAGTCACTTCATTTTAGGAAGCTCAGAAAATATTTTAAACCAGTATCACTCATATTTAGCCACTTCCACAGAATAGGATTCACTTCTATTGTTTTTACCTTATTAAATAGACTATTACTAAAGAAATGGTGATAGCAGATAGATTATGAGACAACTCCTTTTCCATGCTGAACAAAAGCTTCCAAGAAGAAACACTTATCATTATGCTAAAAGAAGCCTAAAGAGCAGAAACAGGGAAAATGTAAGGCAGAGAGATTGGAAACTGAAGCTCAGAAAATACAGTACCTCATCAAGAACTTCTAGATTTACCAGATCATCATCTTGAGAGTACTTGTCAGCTCCATCCACATGGTAGGGTCTTCTGGTATGTATTCGTTCATGCCTGGAAGTTTAACAGAGCACCAGTGTTATAAAACTTTATTGAATACAGCTAACACTATGAGGCAACAGAAAGTTATGGGTGAGTTTTTGCCACACAGAAAACTTAGGTATGCTCTCTGAAATTACTATTGTTTATTTGAAATATTCTTTCATAAATGCAATATATCAGCTTGCTGTGCAAAGTAATATCCCTCTTTTTTCACTCAGTATATACAACCCTGATCTATTTATCAATGCTCATAGATGAAGATCTATTTGTAGACTTATTACTTCACATTCATGCAGAAAAGTATTTAAAAAATGTCATTTTCCTTCTTGCTTTAAGTTAATAAATCACCACTCTGTTTAATTAAATCTTTATCCTATGTAGCCAGCCTGTAGTTTTACTATCTAATGAAGTTATAAGAAGTAATAAGTAGAATAAAATCCTCCCATACCTTGGTGTACAACAAGGTGCTTCCCCAGAAGACCCTAGAACTGCTCCAGAACAGTTTTGAACCACAGCTGCCATCACATTCTAAATTGTGTGGATGTGCAGTCAGCTTGTCCTCAGAGATTTAAGCCACACAATAAGTAGCAGAGACAAACTGTCACATAACCCCTTCATAATCAGATTATACTGAAGGAATCTTCGAAAATGCTGCGTATAAGTTTCTGAAGTGTCTGTATTGTTGAAACATGTACAAATCGAGAGGTTGTAATATGTTTTCCATGGAGAAGGTGAAATATGAGTGCTGTAAGTGCAAGTAAGCTTTTCTTTACAACAAACATAATCAAAGCATAGTAGGAGGACACCCACCGAGATACAGTCTGCATCCTGCTGAGTAACATTTAGCATTGATCCTCAATGACAGTCCTGACAGATTGTTTCTACATTAGTTGCCACATAGAAAGTAGGAATCACATGATCATACATCCAGAAACAATGCTAAATATTAGATCAAAGAATAACAGAATGATACTGTGATGTGGCAGAAAATACTCTTTATCTGTAATGTTGAAAGTTAAGATGAAGATGCAGCAAGTCTTTTTTTCTTTAATCTTATCTTCATGGAATTGTTTTAAAAATGAGCATTTGTCCTTTTATGTGCATTTCTACATTTGAACTTAGATTTCATTCAGTAAATAGACTGTTTTCATAGCCGAGAGCTATTATAGCATCATGTACAGAGGAGTTATTGCTTGGAAAGTATCTAAGAAATAGGAATGTGAAAAGGGTAATGTATTTACTAATAATTGTGAACTATACTTAAAGATCCTCATTATTTATGCCAATTTTTATTCATGTTTTTTTATTTTCTTTCAGTTACTCCATGAGTTCTGGATAAGTAATCTATAATAGTTTACTTGAATTTTAATTAAGTAAAACAATGCATGCTGTTTTGTCAGCTAAAAAAATAAAATACAAGCGTTGTTAACAGCCCCACTTATATTTTACACCCTACATTTCCAAATAGAAATGGTTGTCTCCTTGATGTACATATGAAGAAATGAAGGAAGAAGAACACAAAGGATCTATTAAAAAAAATAATAAAATACAGTGGTTATTATTTCCAGTGGGCAGTGAAGGTAGTGTGAATTTGTTCAAGGTTCCATTCAGTTAATCCTTCCATCTTCAGATTGCTGTTAGTTGCTTACTTACATTCAAAAACATTACACTTTGCTGACAAGCTAGAACCTCAAGCAAGTAGGACTGTATGCAAGTGGCCTAACATACTACTGCTTTTCTAATTGTTGTTTCAATTTTAAAAAAGAATTCAGCCACTTATTTTGCAACTCAGAAAAATTCTGTTGTTATTAATGCAAACTATTCAGAGATGGGAGTAACTGTCAGTCCAAGAATGAAGGAAATATTTCAACAGTTGCTTGTGTTCGTAATCACAATATTAAATTGCAACAAGTTGCAAGTATGGATTTCTCTAACAGAGGTGTGGAGATGTAGGGAGGAGCGATGCATTTAAACCTAAGCATCTCTAATTGCACAGTGGCTTTGCAAACTAATCTGTTATCTGATTGTGTATTAAACTACTGCTGTTTGTTCTTCTTAAGTGATAAACAAATCAATTCTCCTATTGGAAAGGTGTTGTTTTTGTTGTTGTTGTTTGTTTTTTTGTTGGTTTTTTTTTTTTTGTTATTGCTTTATCCTATGTAAATAAATAATTAAGGAAACAAGCCTAGTCAAATATGTAAAACAGATACACTTGTGTACACACTTTATGCTTAACTCATTTTCCTAAGAACATGATTAGGAAGAGGATTTTAGGAATATAGCATTACATTAGCTTCAAACCTCCTGCTGGCCTCATCAGTTTTCTACTGACCCTAAAACCCACTGATACATTGACAGAGTGAAAAGGAGGAATACAGAGAGTAAACTTTTATTCTTTTCACAATTGTACATCAGAGGCTGTTAAAGTATTTTGAAACAATTATTTCTTAGAAAGCAGAAATAAACACTTTAAAGTGGGGAAATGATTGTAGCTTTGGGGTATTTTTTTCTTCAATAATACAAAAGATCAGCCTTTTTTCAATTACTCTTAGAATCATAGAATGGCTTAGGTCAGAAGGGACCTTAAAATCATCTAGTTCCAATCCCTCTGCCATGGGCAAATTTTAAGTAAAAAGAGAACTGAAGGTGTTACGTTCCAGGAATGTTCCGAGTCATATCTTGTAGGATGTATTCTCTTCATTGCAAAAGTGACAAAAAGGGCTATTGTAAAGTATAGGAATTTATTCCAGAATTCTAGTGATGAGCACTTGAAAAAGTTTCCGTCCTAAGCATTTTCCCTTTGCCTTCTTATCAGGAAAGAAGAGCTAGAAAGGAGAGAGTTTTCTCAGCATTTGGAGGAGGAGCAAGCAGGAAGTAGTGCTACTCCTACTAGATGTCAGTTGTAATAACAGAAGTGCACTGTACATAACTGTATGCTAATACCCTGCAATCAAGCTGACGGTGGGGAAGGAAAAACAAGATGGACTACAGATGCTTCTAAATTGAAAAATCACTTCATTGGGGGGTCCAGCCTGGGAAAGAAATTAGACTAGATCATGAATGTTAGTGTTTCTTGGCAAATTTCGCAGTTCCAAGCTCTTCCCTCTCTACCCCTAACATTCTTTTCTAACAGTGCTTTTATTTTGCATCTTTTTGCTGTTGAATATTTGTTTACTGTTTTCCTAGGATTTATCTTTAAAAACTGTTTCTATACTAGCTCTTCTTTACATTATTGCTGATTTTAAAACTAGTCACACCCAAACTGAGATGTAAAAAAAACAAAACCCTCAATACAATGAGTACCAAAACACAGTGGTGAATGTGCTGTTGTCACATAGAGAAACACAGCCTATTCCTTGTGCATTGCAAAGAATAAATCTTGCTCCTGTACAATAAGTTTCAGCCTGGAGTAAGCTGCCAAACTCAGGTCAGAATAGAAAGACTGACATAGCCTTAGTTACTCAGTATAAATGCTGAAGCTATAACAAACATCCAGTGTAAACTCCAGAAAAAAAGTTGTATTTTGTAGACAGATCAAAGACTGCTTTTGAGGACCATGACTGCTTTGACTTTTTTTTTTTCCCAAAGTTTTCAACTCAGTCATCTGATATTCATACAGATGAAGGCTTGAAGTATTGCATTTGCCACATTAAATCCTGTGTGTACAGCATTTTACAATCAGAGGACTATTTCTGGTCCTGTTTCTCTTGTTTTTTCCAAGTCCAAAAGAAATGACTGACTGAATGCAATTGAGTCCCTTGCAATTAACTGCTTTCAAGCCTAAATGTGAACTGGCAGAGAAGCTAAATAACTATTTTTACTTCCTTGGATGGACTGCTGCTGCAAACCAGCTGGTGAAGCTGCTAAACCACCAGTCACATCCTCTAATATGTAACAAAGTATCCTGAAACCTACCTGCCTTTCCCAGACAACTATACCTTTAGCTTTCTTACGTGAGGTCCTTCCGGCCCCAACTTCCCCCTCATTTTTTTCCATTTCACTTCCTTTTTTTCAGGCCTTTCTTTAAGTTTGATCCTTCCTGATGTACATATTTTTGCATCTCCTTTAAAAGGAAAGGATCTGTGGCTGTCTGTTCCATATAACAGTGATCCACTGACCCAACATGACCCAGGATAGTGAACTCTTTATTGTCTACAGTATACTTGTTAAAAAAGACCTTATCTACCTCAATAGTGAAATTCTTTCATTATTTAAAAAATTGAAACAAGAGATTAGTAGAAGACCTCTTCTTGCTTGCTTCTATAAAGAGCTTATTTATAGAGGAACATAAGCTACCCACACTGAAGAAAAACATCTGAAAGAAGAGAAAGCCATGTCTGGAGCTGGCCTCTTCAAAGCTGCTGATAATTGGAAAGTGGCCATATTAAACCATATTACCAAAACCATTTGATACTTCATCAGTATTAAATTTCAAACATAAAATCACTTATAGGAATTTCAGGCCAGGAGTTATTAATCACTTGTGGAAATACAAAAGACTACGGCTTTGCTCAGCTTCAGCTCCATGGCATTTGGTAAAGAGGGATAACAAAATGAAGGTAATAATTAGGTATATTTCTTAACTTAAAATTATTATAAACTTATCTGCTATTTTGTATAGCTGTTCCATATTAACTGTCCCTAAAGAACAAAAGAGAGAATTTGCACCTATTCTAAAAATTTTACCAATCATAATATAATATTCATAGTCTACGATGAAAAATCCTACAATCAATCCTCCAAAGATCTGTTACCTCATTTTAAGGCCTCCATGTTTTCAATAATAACAGTTGCTAACACTTTGAAAGATGGCTTGTAAGAATAGGAAAACTTTTAGAATGTATTCTAAATATGTATGTAAATATCCTTCCTCTCTGCTTGTAATTCTAAGCTTCTAATCATGTGTTTTCCTTCCTGATGTTCTCTTTCTCTACCAAAGTCAAAAGGCATTTAAGACAGCTATGGTTACATTTGAATTCTTCCATCTCACAAACTGTTGTTATTTTGCTTTTTGAGATTTTCATGTGATTGCTGCACTGCATGGAGCTGTGAGCATTAAGATTGTTTGTAAATCAGTAACTTCTTAATGGTTGTAAATGCAAAGAAAAAATACAGACCATTTCCATTCATCTCATCTCCTTTTGCTGATGGTCAGTATTTTTCAAACATTCAGTTAAATGTTAAAAATTCTCCAGTTTTCCACTACTTCTACTCATGAGTCACTAAAATATTTAAAATTTAAAATTTGAATTTATATTTCATTTGGAATTTATATTTACAATGGAATGCTTACATGTACTTTTTTAGGAAGGTCTTTCTACAGGATTCAAGATTTTATCATCTTAATATGTACTAAGTTTCCCTTTTAGACGCTTCCATTGCAACTTCTATGATATTTTAAAATACTACTTATGGAATGTTTTACACTCCCTTACTTAAAAGGCCTCTGAAATGCTAAAATTTATTCTTCCACATTTTTAAACACTGAAACAGCTGCCAGCTTTACTAGGTTTGGATTAAATCCTGAGAAGCACAAAAAGATAAAGGATAATATTTTACTGTGTTTAGAATTAAACTCCAGAAAACAAGTCCATTTTTTTGCAGTGCATTTTGCCAATGTAGTTAGCACAAGGAGTCATTTAACATTTAGGAATACCAGGAAACAGACTAAACCTCTTCTGGCTAGCTCTTTCAGCAGGCTGGCAATCAGCCCATCTGCTAGAATTGCTTGTGCTATGTATCAAAAAGGCAACTGATCCTAACAAATGAGTTCAAAAGTCTGAAAGACATCTGGAAAGTGAGTAGTTCTCTCTTACTGTCTCTCTTAAAGGATTATATAACACATCAAAATACTGTTTAACAAAAATACAATCTACACAGAGCAAATGTTTACTGCTGATTAACAATTAACAATACTTATAATCTAATGTATATTTGCTTAGAGTCTTCCCATGCTGGGGCAAAAGGAATGTCGGGACAAAACAATTAGAGCTTCAAGTGTTATGCAGGTTTCTCTTTGTTAATAGGTTTACAGCGACCAAAGCTATGGTAGTGCTTCATATAACAAGTCAAAGATAAAGCTCGTGTCACAGATAAACTATTATTTATTTTTATAGGAATAACACGTGAAGTAAAGTTATCTACTGCCATTTCATAAATGGAAAAGCAGGGATATATGGAAAGAAAATGACAGAACAGACATTACTCAGTAACTTAGAGAGAGAATGAGGAATAAAAGAATTATTTCAATCCTATAGCATGACGATAATTCAGTGAGTGCCTAAACATTCTTGATATTTTCCTAATACGCAGTTACATGACCTCTGTCTTGAAGAGCCTATCCTTAGAACACAACAAGATACATATGCACTTGCGTACGCTTCTCTACTTTGATAGAAGAGAATTAATCACAAAGACTTTATTAATCCTTATTTATTGTTACCATATCTCAAACTTTTTTTTATAACTCTGCTTATGACTCTTGACCAAGGTTTGCAAATTCTGTTATGCACACCTTACTGTAACTCAATTTACTGCTATATGAGGTACAAGACTTCAGGAACCAATCATATCTCTTGCGCTTGCAATGTTATTATGCACATGAGGACACTGAATAACATGAAAGCATTTCACAGTATTCATGTAAGTTCAGGACAAGAAAACAAACAATCAAAAGAACAAAAAAACAAACAGGCAAGAATCTGACATCACCTCCTGTGATTTTAAGAAATGCTTCCTTCCAAAATACAACTATATATTGATGGCATTAAGAATGCTCTGGCTCCCAAAATGTGCAGGAAATCAAAATCCATGCATTAAAAAGCAATCGAATTTCATGTCAGAACAAAACAGGAAAGAAAATTTCCACCTTGCTGGAGGAAATTACATATGAAGCAATGTTCTGATATACTAACCTCTTCACTTTTTAGGAATTGAGAAACTCATAAAATAGAATTGACTATGTAACACTGGATATACTTCTAAAAATAAAATTTAATGTATCTACTTCTGTGGCATTTCTATATAATGAAAAGAATATTACATTTCATTACTATATTACTTAACAATATAACATATAATTGCTAGATCATTTTCATGCTATATTAATTAGCTTTGATGATCAAGTATTGTTAGAAACTGGTCAAAACAAACACACTGACTTCATTTATAAAAGGGTTATGAAGATGTGACACAGGACCATCACAACTTTCCCTCCTGAGAGTATTAGAAAGATGCATTGCAAATTGGAGCACTGCTGCTGAAATTTCAGCTTGGCCAAAGATGATGGCAAAACTAAATGTTTTCAGCCTGAAAGATGTTAACCATAAAAAAAAAAGCCTCACTATGTGAGTGGAAGAAGCCTATCCTTACTTTTCTGAAATACAGTGCCTGCTTTCACAGAAACAGGACATATCTGCATCTTACCAATAAGAATAGTTCTGGGGAAAATATAGGTGGTAGAAATGTTTCAAAAAATCTTTTTCATTAACAGCAGGAGCAAATGTCAGTGCTCTTTTTTATTTTAAAAAGATATACCTTACACTAACATAATTTCTTTTAATTATTAATTTCCCACGTAAACAAAATAGAGTGTGAAACTCACTAGAAAGTTACCTAATGGCAAAGAGATATGGCAAAACATTTTATCAGAAAAAAAATCTGATGATGGCAACAAAAGCGTACATTTAGCAGGCTATTCTGTGCTCAGCAGAGAGACCCTCAAGTTCTAATGTATGAAGACCTGTGCCAAATTTAAGATTAACTATTCTGTGCTCAATGAAGTTATAAATTAAGTATGAAAGAAACTGAATTGAGAAGTTTCAGTCTGTGACTCCAGAAGTCATGCCAGACAATTCTGCTGAATGGTGACAGCTTCTTTCTACCTCTCTTATCCCTTATTTCTGGTCACCTGAGATAATCTCTTTTTTACTTCAACTAAATTAGCTAAGGAACCCCTCTCTGCAGTCACTAACAGAGTAGAAAATCATCTGTGTGTTTCTGCTGGCGTTCTACTTTAGAAGCTCTGATCCAGGAGGTTTTGACAACCTTTGGAGCTGAAATGAAAAGAGCATCAGGAGGTTGTTCCTGAAGCTGCAGTAAAATGGAAGAAGTCAGTCAGTTCTTCTCTTTTTAGTAGCAGTGAACTGCTAGAACAGCTCCTCACATTTCTCCATCAAATCTTTAGAACACTTGAGAAATGTGAGCTACGATCTAAAACTGGCCAAAGAATTTTTGCCAACTCCCCTTTCTGAGTGCTGTAGTTTTTCTTGCTCTCTTGCTCCACCTTCATCACTTCTACAAACCCTCAGTGAGCCAAACAGGCTCAGCAGAACAGAAGAAAAGCAGTCCTGATTTTCTTTGCTTTTGCCAGGTTAGCTTTCTCTGATCATTTTGTGAACTCAGTCAACTCCCTAAGACATCAGACAAGCCCAACGGCTACTGGAAAGTAGGACTTGACAATGACCTGAGCCCTAACGCATTTCAGAATAGATCTTTGGGGACAGTGTCATTATAGCAACGGGAAGTAAATTCACAGTGCTGATAAAGATTTCCTTAGAGCAGACGGAATTGCCTCTTTAACATAAACTTCTACCCTTAGAGGATGTTCCAGGCCAAAATGAGCAAATCTATGAGGAGAGATTCAAATGGGATTAACACAGATCTATGATGCACTCAATACATCCTAAAGCTTCCTTGTAAATATAATCACTCAGAGCTCAGACTAAAACATCATACCAGCACTCTGATGCCAGTGTACTGTGGATTGGGAAATAAACCTGTCCAGACTTGTCTGGGAGCTGGAAAGTGGATTAGAAATGCCTTTGTACCTCCTTTCACTGCAGTAACTAGATCTTGTGTTTAGGTGCCAACTTAGACCCTTATGCACATATTGTTTCAAATAGTTAATAATAAAATTCTTAAAAGTGCTTTTAGGGGCTGTTTGTCTCTAGAAGTGTGTTGTGACAAAATTCAAATGAATTATTATACTTCTATTAATATAATTAAGAATAAATGTGTCAAAGCTAGTAAGCCAACTGGATGCCCAGATTAGACCCAGTTGCACGCTTACTGCAACCACACCTTTGCATACAGCGTGGCAACACCACAAAAGTAACTGCCACTTAAACAGCCTGAACATGAATATCACTTGACAAGGGAAAAGTGATTATATTCCCTATCCGCTCAAACCTTCTCCTCACAGATAATGGCGTGGTTAGAAAAGGTGGATTGCACCAATTTAACTGAAAGATTTGGTCCCTTTTGTACCTGCCATGAGCCACCTCCCCTTCCCAAGCTTAACCAGCTCCATATACTAGCAGATCAATAATGCAACTGACATTTTCTGCATGTTTACTACTCCAAACCAGAGAGACTCACCAAAGAATTATGTGAATACCTGAGCCCAGATTAGGCAAGGAGTGGTACCGCCCAGCAGAAAGTGAAGTTGAAGAAATAAGTCAAAGACAAAATACGAGGGGAACCACTCCTGTCAGTGGTAAGGAGCTGTTGAATCAGCTCGGCACATCTGGTCTAACCACATCATAAACTTCATTTTCATTCTCCTGATTTCATCTAGTACCCATTGGTATTTTTTCCCTCAATATCACTGCCCCCATCTCCTTCACAGATTGTGGAAAAATAACACGAATTATAGTCAAGCATAGTCCTTCATTATCTCTATATCAGTAATACTAAATTTCTAACCTTAAGTCTTCCTCTCCACACAATGATCTTAAGTGATGTCCCAAAATAGACATAACTGGGATGGTTCAACTGGAAAGAGAATCCTATAAATAAATTTTTTAAAGCACCACAACTGCTGAGTCAGTAAAGCATCAAAAGATATAGAGTGCTCTGATGTTGGAAGACTTTCATGTGAGACGAAACCCAGGCACCTCCTGATCAGTTGTCATCACTGCTGACCCCCTGACTTCCCTCACAGTAGAAGTGCTGTTAACATCAGCATCCTGATGATTTTCTAGTTTCTGGAAATTTTCAGCATGCACTCTGTGAGATCTATGGCTGTATAAATGAAAGAAAAAATTCTTTAACTCATCTTTTAAGTAACTGATCTATAGTGTCGCTGTGTATCTAAAAAAGGCATCTACTTTTCTTTATCTCTCAGCACCAGGGAATTAATGCACATTTTACTCAACCTGTCACGTGTACACCAATAAACAGAAAAAGAGCATGCACATATACCCAGTGGTATAATAGAAAGGTTTTACTCAGCCTGGGTTTTAAACGGCCTTTTTATTTTGAAGTGGTGATTATACACTCAGATCACTTCTAGAGATCACCAGAAATGATTGCCAGTAAACTTTTTTAAAGCACCACCTGGTCACGTGTTCTTCTCCATGTCAAATTCTGCACTGAAAATTATTTTATAAAGGCATTACAGAATTTTTAAGGCTTTTCACTGCTACTATTTTTCCTAGAAGATAAATCTTTCTATTACAGAGATTATGAGATGACTGTGCATATGCCTCTGGGGAATATTATAATTAGATGGTGATTGATTCTCTTGTAATAATCTTTTGTTTATAGTCCAACATTAACTGGCTGGTAGCAAGTACCCACTTAAAATTTAGAACTTTCCTACTTCTGGGAGTATAAAGCAGCTATTTTTGGACCTGCAGTTGTGTGTAGGGATTTACAACAGGATTCAGCAGCAAGGCAGGTAGCATTACAGAAGTTCAACACTTGTTAACAGAAGAAAAAATTTCAGATGCTTCTAGTATTCAAAATCCTAATTATTTAAAATTTATTCTGTATTTACTAAATTGCTCCTTAGAATACAGAAAAAAAAGATAGATTTTTACCATTGGAAATGCTATAAGATTCTGCAAAACAGAACACAGACTTGGTCTTTTACATGGATATGCTTTTCCAGTCTTACTAAATTTTGCCCCAGTTTGATCAAGTCACAAATAGTGGGAAATCAGTTCTTTATCATTCAGAACAATATGTCGTATATTTCAATGCTGGAGCATACTAAATTTTTGTCCTCGCTCTCTGTCTTGATCAAAGTTGGCCAGTGCTTAAGAAAAAAACTAAGGAGCTAGTAATGGAGCTGTAGTATAAAGTTACAGTGATCCAAAAAAATCAGAAAGACATTCTATTTTCTGCTATTAAGGAAGACTAAGAGAGCTGGGACTTTTCAGCCAAAGGAAGGCTAAGTTAAATACTGTGATTCTTTAATTATAGTTCTACAATATATTGGCTTCAAAGTAAAGGTAAAAGATTTCTCTAGCAACCTGATCTTGCATCTGCCTCTTAGTACTCAGAGTAATTCAGAGGCACAGTGAAAAGCAAAACAAAAGACCAGGAAAGAACATGGTGGGGACAAAATATGCTGAGAGTAGTGTTTAAGAGTAGAGGAGACACTATAACAGAGCTCATAAAGGTGAAATTCTCACTTTCTTAGTGATGAGAAATAAGTTGTCTGTGAGCTACACGACTAGTTTATAGACAGACTTGAGGAAATAAATGCTGGCTTGATCTTGACTCTGTCTCATCCTACATTGTGCAGCCAGATACCAGAGTAATTTGTTGAAATAAAAATTATAGTATTATATTATAGTACAAGGATCATTTACATACTGTATCTTTTATTCGGTTAGCAGCTGGGAAAACTCCAAAACCTTCTGTGCCATCCAAGCCACAGCTGTAAGCAATCTGATCTGTAAGGTGTTACATGAGGAAGGCCTACTCGAGGGGAAGGACACGGCAGGAGCATACAATGGATGCTGGCGTAGCACCCTTACATAATCTCTGATACGCTTTTTTGAGGGAGAGGAGGAACGGAAGTCAGCTTCACCTTGAAACTGTACTTACAGCTACTCTATTATTTTAACTTGCATATTTTTGTTTGTGCTTTTAGCATTTAAGCTACAAAGTCTAATCACATATAAGTATATACATGTTTATGACTTGTGAGTCATGACATTTAATATTCTCCATCAACATTAGTATGTGTTTGTTTATAATAATAAGCTAGAGCTTATCTCATGGTAGACAAATTTCATATTACAGAACGATTGCTGAGCTTGGGAAGGTGTGCTCATTTGCATTTAATTCTTTTTTTAAGACAGTGAAATCCTGCCACCCTCTGGACAACAACTAAACTAAGACATACATTATCAGCCACAAAAGTAAAAACAAACAAACAAAGTCATATTCATTGCTTTTTAACATAGTTAAATTAATTGCTAGACAATAAAAAATAGCAGTTATTATGAAACTACAAACAAAACAATATTTTAAGTACTGAATAATTTACTTAGCATTAGTTTCTAATCAAAAGAAAATCCATTCTTAACCTTTTCTAACAGCAACTTCATTGTTCACCACTGTATTTCTAAAGAATCTGTACCAAAATACAAGTTTCTTCATGCCAAAAGATAAAAAGACTTCCACAGACCAGAACATTTTGGAATTTCTAGCATTTCTGAGATTAAGTCAGGAGCAAATGTGTATAAAATAAGAGTTCAGGAGGAGAAAGAAAGTGAAAAAGAGTTTGTATTTTTAGCTTAATTTGTTGCTTTAAGATCTAGCAATATGAAAGAATATTTCTTGCATTCACATGGCATGCCTCACCTATTGCTAATGATAGTACTAGTCAATGCATTAATATGATCATTTGAAACAGTAAACGTATGTTTGGGAAGGAAGGCTGTTGCATATGTGTTGTACAGTACCTTGTTTTTGCTACAGAGCCCAGTCGCTGCTGTTCTTGGATAAGCTCAGCCAACTGTTTTTGCAGAGACATATCTTTACCATGCACTTGTTTAATAAAGGGATGCTCCAAAAGGTGGGTAACTGTAGGACGTTTCTCGAAATCCTTGATAAGACACCTGCAACAGAGAAATAGTGATCTCATGCAACCATGTTATTTCATTACAGCATGGTTTGAGTTGGCTTACTTCACATGGTTGTTACTGCAATGTTTGTTTTTTTCCACAAATTCCTTGGTATGCAGAGTTCCTGGGTATGCTAAGAAAATTTGCTTCTACATTGGAATAAAGCTGACATTAATACTTGACGAAGTAAATTCAACCTGCAACTATATTACTTATAAAGGTTATGAATCTTAGATTATTTCAGTCTTTTTTTGGAAAACTGTAACTAGCTTACTATGAAAAGTTGACATTGTAATTGCTGTACAGTTAATAGACACCAAACATAACCAAAGATGAATAGACAATATTTCATTCAATTTAATTTTCTACCTACTCTCCAGTGAGAGTTTTGACCAAGAGCTTCAGGATATAGCCTAATAAAATCTAAAGTGAAACTTGTGATACATCAATAGTTCAAACGATTCATTATAAGCTTTATTCTGTGCTAAAATAAATATTTCAGATACAGCTGCTATACTGTGATGCTAAGTTGTTAGCGGAAGAATCATAGAAAATTCTGCAAACCCTCATAATTCAGAATGGAACAGAAATCAGTGTCAGATTTAAATGCTAGTCAGGATACCAAAGTTCAGTCTGTGATAGAAACAGGTGATCAAGTAGTAGAGAGCTGTATCTTATTAGATTAGCATAAAGTGTAACGTTAATTTCTATAATAAAGATTTAAAACTGAGGATGCCATAATTAAACTAGAATTCTCTTCTGTACAGTAAAGTTTAAATAATACAGTCCAAACAGAAAAATGATCAGACTGCTTTAAAGTACCCTTTAATTCTTTGTATTAAAGTTACATTCTGTTTATCTCAGTTACATAAAAAAACATTTTTAGTAATTGAGAATGTGAAAAAGAAAACCTGCAATTCCATATGCATGTCTGACACAACAGCTATCATTTCAGTGAATCTAGTCCAAGATGAGTTTAACTGATGAGATGCATTCATATTATACACTTCAAAATTACATTTCATATTTGCTATTATTAAGTGTCAGATCTGAAGTACTTCCTTATCAGGGGCAAGTATAACAAATAAACATTATCTTTTCACCCCCAAATTCAATGAAACTTTAATACCTTTTGGAACAACTGATAGTCTAGAAGCATCAATGCAATTATTAAAAAAAAATCTAATACATGCACATTAATTGATTCTAAATATTATCAAATACATCAGAAAATGAATAGCAATTTAGCCTCACCTCAAATACTTTACTGAAGTCTAAGTCAGGTCTGAAAATGATCCTGAAATGTCATCTGACAAAACTTTAATATTTTGGTTTCCTGAAAAACATTTTCTCAGTCTCTTCTTGCTACATGTAGTCCAGAAAAGACAGTCTCTAAAATCTGCTGCCAGTTTAACTGCTTTGGTGGGTTTTGCTGTCAGACAGAACTAAGGCATCCTGATAGAAAGAC
The DNA here is from genome assembly GCF_023343835.1 of Lagopus muta. NCBI lineage: Eukaryota > Metazoa > Chordata > Aves > Galliformes > Phasianidae > Lagopus > Lagopus muta. Next base: position 18,534,388 of record NC_064440.1, on the reverse strand, counting down.
AACCAACAAAACCTGTGTTATCTCCTTCCTTCAGAGTACAAGGCTATAAATACAACTCCTGTCCTCCCATGAAGAAAGATCCATCATTGGCCTTTAACAGGTTCAGACATCCTCACCACACACTCCTTTCCTGCTGTTATCCATGTTTTTTTGTCAGTACACCCACACAGACAATACAGTCCATGCCAAACCTGGTTATATTTATGTGCTTTCTGTGAAAAATGAAAAAAGCATCTGAAAAGGAAGATACCATTAATCAGATAGGCAGAAGAAAAGAAAATGCAAAAGTATAAAAAAAATCATTATTTAATGGCAAGTGTTTGACATGCATACGTCAATCTGAAAAGCTCACAGGCTCTTGATTTTTACTAACAGCATCTAGAAATTCACATCATGTATGCTATATTGCTAATATATAAACACTCCTGTTTCATTTGATTACATCTGAAATATTATAGTAATATAATTGAATTCAGGGGAAGACATGGCTGAAGTTAATTTTTAGATAGTAACAATATGTGAGATTAAATGAAATCTTACAAAATTATATGGTTCCACTTTGCATTGCATAGAACACTTTGCATTCACAAGAAATGCTAATATAAAAGTCTTCTACCTTGCACTATGCAGTTATTACAGTAAGTTCTGCTCTGAGCTCTGGTCCAATGCACCTCCAAAGATACCCTATGGACAAGATCCAGAGGTTGCAAGAGAGAATTTTTTCCATATAGAAGGAGATGAAATATCCAAACATCCAAGATACTGCATTCATAGAAGTATTCTGAGAGAAAGGGAAACTCTTTAGGGAAATAAATTCTTAGCTTCTGCATTGTGTGCCTAAAATCCTAGCTCTCTGAGTCTGGCACACATTTTTAATGAGTACAGATAAGTTCTGTCAGTGAGAACATCTTGAAGACTACTTGAGGGATTGATTACCTTGGCTTCTGTTGCATATTCTTGCCATGCCTCTGTCTTCTGCAAATATTTTTTTATATATTTTTTCATCTATATGCAGCTTCTATTTTTTGGTAGCAGAATATTTTTGCAATTTGTGGCCACTTAAGAATTCACTTGAAACACAAGTGAAACTTCAAGAATTTATAAGATGACTAAGCTAGCAACACAAAAGACAGATCCCTGTGATTCTGGGATCAAAGTCTCCATTCTAAGCTCAGAGTGTGCAAAGCTTGTGCCTTTATCAGAAAAAGTAGGCCCTCTCTGATGATCGTTGGGATGCCACAACAAAACAAAGAGCTACTAACTAACATCTATTTTTGGGCCACACTTATGAGCTGGTGAAAAAGGGAAAATCAGGCTGAATGCAGGTATTCCATAAGAGGTCATCTACACTGGAAACAATCTACTACAGAAAACATTAATGGAGGATAGCATATTGATCATTATGATGCTAAATCCTTCATGAAGGTGACTTATTACAGCACTTCCTACATGCCTGAAACAGAACTATGTGAAAAAATTAATCACATGGGTACATGGGTGCTTGTATTCACAGTTGTCATAACTAATCAGTACATTCAATCAACAAACATATTCCTCATAAAGCACAGAATAAATAAATCAAGAAGTAATATGCAACTTTGAAATCTAACATTATTAACATTTTAGAGGAAGAGTACAGTAACTGAGCAGCTTTTATAATGTCACTTACCAGAAAATATTATTATTCAGAATGGCAAAACGAAGTCTCAGTGTGCATTGTACATGTAAATATTAAGAAATAACATCACTGAAGGATTTGCTTCTGAGGAAAGGAGGAAAAACTGTAATATCTTCAGGTATTCATCTGAACTTGATGAATTCATTTTAGACCAATTTTGAAAGTGCCTAAGCTAGCTGTCCAACATCAAACATATTGCAATTATATATAAAACAACAAAAAAAATGCGGTGCACCGGCAGTTTAAGTAAATTTATTTGGGCCATGGAGATTATGCAATATAAAACATACAGGTAAGACTGCCTCACATGGAGCAAATTGAATAGAAAATGTACTGCAACATGAGTTTCACATAAGGTATGATGAAAATATGATCAGATGTGGTTTGCAATTTTTTGGATCTAAAATAACGTGCAGTGCTAGTACAGAGAGATTGAAAAGGAAACAAACACTGTAAATGTTGTTGGTCCTGATAAAAGCTAATTCATTACCTAATTTGAAATTCTAGTATCTTCCATCATGCTTTCTTAGCTGAAAATTAATTTTCAGAATTCATTAGTGTCACTACATTAAACATAGGTTGCAGCCATTTGCTGCAATCTCACATCCAGGCTTCTAAGCACCGTTTCCATTCTGCCACAATTACAGGCAAAGATGAAGCATTTATTAGCAAGTGATAAAAGCAGACTCCCATACATGCAGGCCTGTCTGAAACAACCTCTAAAAATTCACTAGCTGCTTGCACTTGGATGATAACATTGTTGGAATTGCTATATCTCAACAATGTAAATTGCCATTTTGCAAGTAGAAAATCAGATGACTGAAAGGGGAGCAATTTTATCAGCATTCATGAGCTAATATTTACTAATGAATAAATGGAAAGAAATAGATTTCTTAAGAAATGCAGCGGCGGTCTAAATCTCCTGTGTGCTTAGAAACAGAAAACAATTACTAATGTCATTCATTACTGCAGCAAAAGCAGTAGTACAGCAGCAGCAGAAGTGTTTTTTAAAAAATTCTTTTCAATCAGATACATTATGTTTTATTTGGCCTCAAATATTTTCTTCATAAAGAATGCAAGAAGCTACAATTCTTATAGCTCAGATACTTTATAATTGTTCTCTAGCATACTGCTTCCTCCAATTTTTACATTTTAAAAATGCTACATTTTCTGAAGATTTCTCAATTGCTAGCAGTGGGTTGCTGACGCTTGTTTTGTCTCGTGAGCCAAAGAGCCAGCGAGACATCTAGTCACTGTTTATCATCAGCGTGCACAGAAGATGAATATGTTACTTGGAAGAAATGATTACTATGTATCATATTTGTATTAGGCAGGGAACACACAGCCTCTGGGCAAAAGAGAGAAAGCCTCCAATCTGTTCAGCAATTGGTTTGACACACTTCTCTTTGCCACTCTTCTGGACTGTCCCTCTGCCACACTCCTCCCACCATTCATGTGCTCCTCACACAGCTCTCTGTCACTCTTCCCTGCCTTCCTAATGCTTCACTTCTTGCACAAGTACCTGCTGCTCTCTTTGATGCCTATCAATGAGGAAGCTTTCAAAGGTCTTGAATAGTACTTCAGGTCTTCCTGAGGTGCTGAGATCCTCTCCTACCAAATACAGATAAAATAGTTACCGGGTTTCCCGAAAGGAAAAGATGAATTAGCTGGAAATGTAAAGAAGAGATTTCCCAAAGGAAAAAGCTGAATGAATTAGGTCATATTTTCATGAACCTTTCTCTATATGGGAAAAAGAAGGTTGGTAGGTTCTAAGATTTTATTTTTTCCTTTCCCGTATTTTCCCATTAGAAGGCTGTTCCATGGTGGAAGATTAATGAAATCCAGAAGATAGCCCGAATTGGGTTGCACTCCTGCCTAGAAAACCAGACAAGCAGACACTGAGTAAGAAACCTTCCACTCTTTTCACTGTCCTAAAGATGTTTCAAACCAAGCAACTTACGTGAGAGATAAAGAGGCAGAAATTTTCACTTTCTTCCCTGCAGAATTTTTTTTTTTTTTTTTGGCTGTTTTTTTCTTGTTTTAAGAAAAAGAAAATATTGTTTTTGAAGTTGCTCATTATGTGATATCTATCCTCAGTGAATACAAAAATACAAAGCAAAGAACAAATTTGTTCTATCCTTTAAAAGATATTGTCTAATCACCACAGTGCCAAATTTCAGAAGATGGGCTGGAGAGGGATATTTGCTCTCGACAGTAACTTCTCTGTTACTGATAGCAACATGCAGGAAAGGAGTTTTATTCAGTGAACCACTTTTACCTTCTATGTTAAAGACATGTATTTCTTTGCCTTTGCACCATAAAAGGACAGCAAATGCGTCTTACACTGTGCATGGAAGACAAACGTGGTGCCAATACATACTGATTCCCTTCACACTACAGGACTTATTAATTAAGTTCATAATAAAACAGGTCCACTAGAACTGTTTTGAAAAGAACTGTTTAGAAAATTAATTTTAGTTGAAGTGGATATTACTAACATGACCTTTTCACAGGACAGAAGTTGGACAGCTAACTCAGAACTGAGTCAGTAGAGGAAATGACCAGAAGCGATTGCAGGTAAAAGTTTCTCCATGAACTCTCATGGATAGAGTAAAACAAGACAAAACTATCAACAGAGCTTGCATATCTGGAATAAGTACTGAATATTTAAGCAGAAAAAATGACAATTATTTGAGGATTACTACTACCACTGTATTGATTGCTGACTGCTATTAAATTACTGTTCAAATAGGTCATCATTATTTCTGAGGATTTACTGATGTGCTCGGTTTTGCTACCTGTTATAATGCAGCCTCCCTCCTAGAGAAAATGCATAGACATTTATGTTATGATATGTCTAAACAATGCTGCTCACGTAAAATTAAACAATGGCATGTTGGTGTGATAAAACATGCTCTTATCTCTGTACACAACAGACCTCATTCTGCAGTACTGTTTATCAAATGTTTTATTTGTACAGACTTTCAATGTCCAAAGCTATTTACTGTCATAAAAATGAGCATTTGGGGATACTGTAGCATGTACTCATTGCTATGATGGTGCATTATATTCAAAATCAGTCTCCTTAGACACGCTTAATCCTTTCTAGGAAAGGAAACAAAAGAAGAGAACTCAAAACCTCAGCATCTCTAAAGAAAATAATTATCATCTTTGTTGCATAAGAACGTTTGAGATCAAGCCAGTAGCACCCTGGTTGTTTTTTAACTGACTAAAATGCTCTGCATCTATCCAGCACACTTACTGCACCTCCTATCTGCGTATCATATGCAGCTGTAGCAGACACGAATCAGTCACGTGCAGGAGAGAGGTGGAGGAGAGCAGCCATTGCCTGTATTACATTCTGAGTGATGAAGGGATGCGCCTGCTGCCCTAAAGCCTCCTAGGAATGGGTCTGCCCACCCCCCCCTGCTGCAGGTCACTCATTTGCAAAAAATGATCTAAAAACCTGTGACAGCTCTGCCAACAGCATTTCTGGTTTTGGTCCTAATTCAGCAGGACAGACAAGATACAAATAACCTTATCCTCAGAACTATATATAGCTGCCTCTCTGGAAAAACGGAATGCTGGCTCTGAGGATATGTTGTAAGCTAAACAGATCTCCTGTCTTGAATGAGCATACCATGATAAATAACAAGGATTTTGTTCTTCCTTTGCTGCTAGGATGAAAGACTGAATTTATGACAAAGTAGTCAATTACCACATGCATAACATAAATTCTGATGCTCAGAACATGTTTATATCTTTATTGATCTGCTTTTTGGTAGCAAATGTCATAAATAACTAATCTTACCTAGCAATGAGACCAACACTTAATACTGAAATGTCACCAGCACCTGTTTTCTAAACAAATCTTCTTTCCATTTCATTTTTAACATGCAGCACCATAGACTGTAATTTAGAACACACACTTCAAACCTATGAAAGGTTCGCTCAACTTTGAAATTGTAAAATCTGGTGTAGCAAATAGATTTCTCTCCGTTCTACAGATTCAACTATAACAACAGGTTTCCCAGCCTCCTTTGGGCTGAGTAAACATGGCATTTTGTTCTGGCTCATATAGGTGGTTTGGAAGAAAAAATGGGAAATCATGCAGTGGCACCGCCCTCAGTTCTTGTAATGGGTCAAATTTTGCTCAAGTTGTAGCTTTATTAGAAACACCTGAAATTCCGTAAGAACAATTCTAGGAAGCATACAAAAAAGTGTTCAAATGCATTTATTTACTGTACAGTGAAATCAAGGTTTTTCTAGCCTTTTACCAGGAATGAATCTACTCTATTTCCTTGGCCTGCCTTTGCACATTTGGGAACACAAAAAGCTCTTACAATTGAAGCTTTTTTATTACAAACAGTACATTTTGCATTTTGTATCAAACGTTCTCCCTTAGGTCGAATCTCCTTTTGTAATGACAGCATGCAGCTGATTTGAGGCAGATGTAGCATATAGAAGCTAGAAGATACGGAAAGCATACTCTAGGTGCTGACAGCATATTTCTTTTATATCCCCTATAATAGCAGAAAGAAGAAAAGAACAGAGGCAAAGCATTCAGTGCAGTCTTGCCCATTTTCCAGTAAATAAGGACAGCCACTGAAAAAGCAATCATAGATACACTACCACATCAGTCATAGAGGAGTTGAGAAAAGTCTTCTCTCTTACACACCATTAAACTGACCATTTGATGCCCTCTTCTCCAAAAGTGGAAATTCGAATTGTGGCCACACAGATGTGCCTCCACACAAGCTAGCTAGCGATCACCTGGGCAGACGAGACCAGATTAGTTCTACTTGTTGGGGGTCAACAGCAACATTCTTACCACTCCCACGAGCCAGACCTGATCTGGATGCCATGGCCCACAAGATGACAGCTGACATATCTTTTCTCCCTGAAGCTTGCCTTCATCTATCAGTACATTGGAGTACTCCATGCTCAGCTCTGCTTCTGATTACTGGATGCCTTTGAGCAAGACATCCTTTTTTTCCAGTAGAACTAGGAATTAAACATTTTTCTTCATTATGCAAGTACAGATGAGAGGAATGAAGCTTTACTATTCTCCTGCTGCTTAATTAGTCCAGTGTGAAGGAACTATTATCAGACAAACTGGGGGCTATTATTTGTTTTGTGGGGTTTTTTTTTTGCAAGTCAAATTCTTACTGCTTATCATGATTCCACACTTTTGCCATCAAAAACACATTCCAAACAAATGTAGATTGTCTTGAACATATTTGAAACTCTTTCCTTGACAACAAGACTAGTTTAACTAGAAGGGATAAGTTTACCCCGAAAAACAAACTACTTCAAAATTAACACAGACATATTCTACTTTCGTTCCTCACTGGAATCAGTCATGAAGAAAACTGGAGCAGTTTAGGATAAAATTTGGGCTAAAAGTTCTAAACATTTTCAGAAGGAAGTATGGTAGAAAGTACCAATCAGAGGCAAAAAGAAATGGCAACAGTTGGTGGTGGTGGGTTGGGTTTTTTTTGTTTGTTTGTTTTGTTCTGGTTTTTTGTTCAGAATCATAGGCAAATGACAACAGATGAGTGGTTGAAAAATGAGCTTCTACTAAAGCAGGCAGAAACTTTGAGATCATGGGAAGAGGACCTTGGGTGCAAGGAAAAGCCAGACAAAAGGTTGACAGATTAGATACTAAATGCAAATTCTGAGATGTTGCTCAGCTATAAAACACAAGCAGGATTTTGGCACTTAGTTACAAAGAAGCTTGAAGAAAGAAGTAAGGAAAGTATCTCATCAGACAACTATTTCGCATGTTTGTTTGTTTTACAGTGGGAATAGCAAGCCAATGAACAAACAGATGAAAGAAAATGAGAACAACCATCATTCATTGCTAATGATAAGGAACTCAGCAATCTACTGAAAGATCTAGATGCTATGACATTCATAGGTCCTAGCACTGTTCTTTACAGAGTCTGGGCTTCAAACTTCCATTGGAATTTCTCACTTCTTTGTAAAACTGCTCATTAAAAAGCTAAAAATAATTGTATCCATTATGTATGACCATTCATCTGTACAAAAAATGTCTCACGCAATACCCAAAATTATTGGAGTTCTTTTGTCAGGTGCTACAATTTAGCATTTCAAATGAATCTTTATATGGATTCTCAAAGACTATAGTCATGAATAAAATAGAAAATTTACAGATTTGGTGGCAACCTTACAACATAGCAATTTGCATCTTTCTTTCGTTTGCAAACCTCTTAGTCTTTCTAATACTGAGAAATTAATGAATAATGTCAACTACATATCATGCTCTCAGTGACAGAAACAGTAAAATTGTCTTTATGTAGAAACAGAATGTCACTAAACAACTGCTTAGATTGTGAAAAAATTGATATGCACTCAGAGCACTTACAAACTATATACTCCATATGATTTCTTAATTGAATCACTCTGATGTAAACTCAACAAGATGAAATGCAGCTTGTAAGGCTTTTTAAGAATGAGTGCAAAAATTAAGAATATTGAGACTGAAAATTAACTTTGTATTGTATTTACAATACCACTGCTGAAATAAACTTTACTTTCTGATGGTAAATGATGACGATAAATCCTGTTATTTCACATTGTGACTTTACTATTTCCTGAATTCCTTAATTCTTGAAGTCCTTCCACTTCATGAAATACTAATTCAAAGAAGCATAATAGCTCATCATTGGTTAAATAAATTTAAAAGAAGAATGTCTGTCTCTGGAGACACCAATGCTCATTTTAATTAAGATACCATTTTGTGATGTAATGTAAATAAAGGTTATTGTATCCTCCTGCTTCAATACTATATTAACTCTTCTATCTACCCCTAGAGATCAGTCAAGATTTAAACTGCCAAGAACATTATTTGTGGCAATCAGGCTAATTTTAGTGACTTTTGAAAAATTCATTTTATCATGAAGTCTATATTATTTAATGAATTCTGAACCACTTTATGTCTGAAATGGTGGTAAACATTTTAATCTTGAGAGAACAATAATGTGTACGCTGTTGTTATCAAAAAATTAACTTTTCAAACATTTATAGACAGAACGTACTCTTCAAAAGCGGTATTTTCTTTGAGCACAGAAATGAACATAGGTAGAAGTCTACCACTTGTAGGAGCCAATCCTCCAATAATTGGTATGGTTATTTATTCAGCCTTATAGAAATAGTAATCTCTATTGAAAAGTCTTTAAAAATAAACAGATAATTCTTTCTCACATTATAAGTGGACCAGCCAAGCTCTTCATGGACTATTACATTAGTACAGATAAATAGAACTTTACTGACATGTTTAAACCTATGTAATATGCTGTGTGTATCTCAGTAGATACCACGTACAAATTTATCTGTCAAATATGACTTGGCTGAAGTTGTATCTTCACAATTAAAAAAAAAAAAAACCAGTTTCACAGACAGTGAAAAACATTCTGGCATTTCAAGAAGTGACAGGGAGGGGAAGGGGTGAGGGTGGGGAACGTTACAACGACCAGGTTTGGAAATCTTGGCATAGATAAAATTATTGTGTCAATAAAACTGAAGTCAGAAATATGCTTAGGAACAGATGAATGCTTGTTTTTTTGCCAGTACAAGGTCTGGCCCACAACTTGAACCAGATAAGCTTGTTATGCAAATGGCATTAGCCATCCGGAAGGAGGTAGATAATGAAATTATTCCAAAGCTAACCACTCATCACAGCGGTTACAGAAACATCAGACAAGGTACCAACATATGGATAAAAGGCAGTATGGAATTCATACAGCCATTGCTTTTAATTTATCATAAACTAAGCTGTCACAAGGCAAGCATCATCAAATATATAACTAATACACATAAGTGAGCCAATTATCCATAACAGCTAAAAGATTTGTGTTTGTATTACAATTGCTGCATCTCTTCATGTTAAGAGATTGCATATGAGTATGCTTCCCTACTTCATTGTATGTTAGTGTAAAAAATTAAAAGCAAGATCTGTAGACTTGCAGATGTTGCTAGTGAGAGGAAGTAATTAAGCAAAAGTAATTAAAAACAAATATACAATTGCAAGATATCAAAAATGGAAAGGACAAGGTTACAAACAACATATGTTGAACTGAAGGAAAAATGTTAAATCTAATTTTTTATCCTGTTCTCAGATTCAGATGAGACTTCTAAAAAGGAAGACCCACTGGTGCCAGAGTTCCCCAAAATATAGGGTCCATAAATACTGTAAAAAGAATGGTTTTCTGTAACAGAATGTAATTCATCCACAACACAGTGACTTTCTTAGTTAACCACTGATTTCACCACAGATTGCAGCGTACACTGATGAGTAAAAAAGGACCTGTATAATGGAGAAACAGAACTTAATTCAATCTGCTTCAAAGCGATGTACTTCTACTACTTACACTGGAAGAGATCCTGGGTCACACTGCAGCAATGATAAAAACTGCTTCTTACTGCAGGCTAAACATTATATCTTGCCTAACCTTCCTGGCCAATTTAAGCATCAGCATTATGAACTGTAATATTTTTTAAAATTCTTTATAAAAGTTACATTAATCTTTCTATTCTTAACTTATTCTAAAATGGGAAGATACTATTACAAAACTGACTGACACAGTTGTTAGGTACAGATATTGTACTACTCCACGAGAGACTATAGATACACTGATACACAACAGATTAAAAATGGAAATATACAGATATTCAAATCTATCTTGAAAAGTCAGTATTGGTGAGCAGTGTTCAAAGTATTTAGTTATCTGGAAGTAAAAACTTCACAGTGTTTAATAATATCACATCCAGAAAATCTTTAGCACCTGTGCAACATTTGTACACTACTTTTTTAGACTATTTGTACAACTTTTGTTCATATGCACGTTGGGTATACAAATTACTGAATATTAGTAAAGTGGAAAAAAAGGCAACTGTTTTCTTTCTTGTCTTTTGAATTCTTATTTTAAACTGACCAGCAGCCATTTTCACTAACCCTCTTTCTCTTTGACACAAAACTCCTCTGCAAAATCATCAAAGAAATCAGTTATCAGTTATATTTATAAACATGCTCCAACTCTATTAAGAAATCAAGAAGCAAGCTAACTAAGGAGTTCAGAGAAGCTGTGAAACAAATTACATGAGAAGATGGAACTACTGAATAGCTTTCAACATCTGAAAAACAGTGAGTTTCTGAATAAGCTAATTTTAAATCAAATAATACTCACTGTGAAATGAAATGGTTGAATCCTCTGCACCATTTTTCAGGATGCAGCAAAGTAGGAGGAGGGTTTCTGAAAAACAAAGATTTGGGATTTAGAATCTTATTGTTTACAAGAATTTTCTCAGATGTATTCAACAAAAATAATACTGTGCCCACTAGGGCTAAAAAGAAGGTGGAAAATGTAATGTCCTGAAGATGCCTGTTCATTTTTTCTTGCTGCTGCTTTTTCATTGACAGTTTTGCTCTTTTCATGTCCTTCTCCTTTTATGTCAATACCTTTGAAGCTGGCAGTGAGTATTGCTCATAGTATGCTTAGCAGTATTTCCCTTTTAATTCAGTCTGACTCAGTAAGGATCAACTTAGATTGGAAGATTAACCTAGTCATCACACTCCTTAAGCACTTTACCCCAGATTACTGATGCTGACCGTGAGTTTTTTAATGGTTATTGTAATAAGAGATACCAAGCTGTCAACATTTTGTGAGATTTCCATCCAGATTTCCATCAGTTTGGATGATTTAGGAGATAAATCCTCCATGCCGTAAATGCTATTAAAAATGGATGTTATTTTTAAAATGACATTTAGTGCAGTACTGTCTCTTCCACAAGCATTATCTGGAACTCTGATGGGTTCCATGTTACTCGGCATATGATTCCTTTCTGACCATTACAGTTAAATTACATAAACATACAGAGTAAGGCCGATAGGTCACCTTAAGTGGACTAAATTTCAGTGCACCAGCCAATAGCAAGAAGTAGTCATGAATGACAAACTGTGTTATTACCTCCCAGAGGTTTCTTCAGCAACCTAACTTTTAGTAAGTATTGCAGACTATTTAAAAGTCTTAAAATCAAACTTTTGTTCTATAAATCCTTATTAACTTACTTTTTTGCTGCATTTGAGGGCTCAGTTCCATGGATCACATATTATCGATGTGACAAAAAAATCACATATGATCTATTCAAAAAACAGAAACACCCACTAATAGCCTGGACTGTATCATGAACTGTCTCATTTATACGAGGGACGCATTTGTCAGCAAGACACTGCTTGGAAACATCTCACAGTGCAATAAGGCAAACAGCATAAATGCAACATAAATTAGTGTTGACCTGCTTAGAGGTCTTGAATTTTTCAAAAACTGATTCAAAGTAGTTACATTTAACAATTACTCTCAAAGAAATCAATTTAAGAAAAGAAGATAGATACCATGTGGGTTTGTCATAGTAGCATCATTTTTGTTCATCTATATCTATTCAAAAGAAATGCAGTCATCTAATTTCACTGCAGGCTGTCGTTTTCTGAGATGAGTGTGTTATTACTTTTCTGCTTTCTTATAGAAGACTCAAGGAACACAATTTTCTTTCTGAAGTGAAGAAATTCAGAATGTTGGAGATGCATACCCCTTATCAAATTTACATGTGGGAATCATTTTCAGAGCAGCCTTTGTGCGATGAAAAAAAATCAACTCTATACAAGAAAGGTAAAACTTTCCATATAATGAAAAATTTTTATCAGCTTACACAATCCATATGCATGACCTCTGTAAACAGCTTGAAGGGTCTCTTGGCCAGGATAACACCAGGTCTGTTGTCAGTGTTTATTTTGCAGGAAAACTACTCTGACAGGAAAACAAATCTGATAATTGGTATTCTGAAAAGTACAAATTTTTATTGTATTGCCTAGAAGTACAATGTGTTTCTTTTTAGAATGATACCAATACAGTCTACTGAACATTTGTTCAGTATTTATATCTTAATTTCACTGCAAAATATTTTGCTTTTGCAAAAGCTCAGTTACTGCTCACAAAGCATGTAGTTTTGCCTTCCCTATTCACACTGTTTTTGAAGTCTTGCCATTGGTGGTAACAACGGTGCTTACAAGTGTTTGGAGACACTATCAGTCTCACAAAGAACTTCTTCAAAAAAAGAAAAAACAACACAGGTACTTAAATGATTTGCAGATGTTATGATGGAAACAAGCGGAATTGTTTGGAAGAACAGACCAACTGAGCAGATATTATTCAGGAAATGTATTTACTCATTTGCAGGTTAATGACTAAGGAAGGAAGTAATGTTTCTAACCACATAGAATACGTTATGTCCAATGAATCACTAAGTTACTAAGCATTCACTGAACACTGTCTCAGAAGCTGACAAGTATGTCTTGTGCCAAATTGTGAGTTATGGCCACATACATGTGATCATGAATTCTGTAACTCTACAGATGTTTTCTTGAGCTTGATGCTTTTGTATTGTTGACAGAAGATCCTATGTTGCTTTTAGTGTAAAATCATAGAATTGGTAGACCTCTCTGTTCTTAATCACTAAATATTGGGCTGACAAACATGTCCAGTAAATTAATTCCTAATGCTAATCTGTAAAGCATATTGGTACCCTTTGAAGGAAAACACTACCAAAATAAAAGTACAAAACAGGGTTACCCTATTCTGACATTGTAACCAGAAATAATTTCCAGGAAGGAGCGTGACAGTCATTTAAGTTTCCCTACTGTCTATTTATCTAAGACACCACAGTGCATCTCTGCATCATGGTGATGGCAGACAATATCAGCACTTCCACGGCACCTCCTAAGTGCACTCCTGTCATACAATTCAAATCCAACTTTTAGGCTAAGTATGCAAGAGTAACCCTCTATTCACGTATTTGAAGTATATCAAGTATTCAAGCCTTTTTTGTGAGCACACTAATCCCTCTGCAGTTCGAAATTAATAATCCATCAAAACATCTGCTATTCCTATCACTTAAAAGAGGAAAAAGTATAATGACTCAATGTTATCAGATACCAAACTGCAGAGAAACATAATACTTGTCTCATCACTATGGCTCATCAAAGGTAAAACTAAGGCCATTTTGACACTAGCTTATATTTCTGACATCACCGAATTTTACCAATATTGAGGATGTTTCTGTGATACTCAAAATACATTCACAGATAGACTAAAATCTGCTTCTTGTTAATTTGCTGACATAATTTATTCTACCCTTTGCATATGAAATCAGAACACTTTGCATGCAACCTTTCAATCACCTTGGCCACATATACAATAAGTTAAAGGACAACACAGACTCATTTTCTACTATAAGTGATGGAAATTGGTATAAATAGATATATTAGTGGGAGCAGCAGATACACTATTTCAAAAAGCAGGTATAATTGGGCTTTACCCTTTCGCTTTACAATTAAAAATTAGTCATAGAACTACCAGTTCTGTTTCCTCAGGCAGATGTACTGTTCTTGTGAGGAGCTGGTCTACCCTCATATTCAGCACCTTCCGTGGTGATAGTTATGCCATTTCTCACAGGGTGTTTTGGTTCAGTAAGGACTCAAGATTCTGTCTGTACAACAGACCTCATGCAAAAGTGCAATGTTCCTTAGAACACGAAGACAAGAACAAGCTTATCAAGCAAGACCTGCTGCTGAATTCTGAATGACACAAGTATAGTTAACTGCTGGAAATATGTTAATCACTTGGACTTTACATGTTCCCTGTCATTCAGCTTGCACCAAAGTCACAGCTGGTAAAACAAAATCACCCATTTTACCACAATAAGGACAATGATACAGTTCAGTAAGCATTATTCGTCCTTTATGGTAAGCTGTGAACCTAATAACAGATCACAGATATTAGATTGTTACTGGCAAATAGAAAATAAATATTTTCATCTTAAAAAAAATCTGTCAAAAATTTTAAAAATTAAAAACACACACTGCTTTTTAAGCTACTTTAGTAAACTTAGCCATACAAACAAAAACGAAGATAGAGCCCCAGTGATGAGATTATATCATCAGCCTACTATACTGTTTCTAATAGAGAAATCAGCAGATGAACCTCCATCATCTGTCACCATGAACAGGCTCTGGCAGCCACAGCCCCACACACATTGTGATGGTTGTTTTTGTTTGTTTTTTTTTTTTTAGCAAACTGAAACAGGGCAACTAGAAAGAATAATTCTGTTGACAGTCACCTACATTATATGTAAACAGAATTTAAATGAAATTAAATCATCCATTCATATTTCCAAATGCTATGTGAAGTAGCCATGTAAAAAGCAGAAAGTGAACCATGTGTAATAATGAGATTTCTTTATAAAAGGTTACACATAAATAGTGGATTGTATTTAGGTAAGTGAATATTTGACATCAATTATTACCTGAAAAATTCTCATATTAGTTTAAAGTTGCACCTCTGTAAAGCATCCCCATCTTGAGTAACCCACTGAAAATAACAAAAGGATCCTTAACAGGGCTCAGAGGATCTCCCAGTCTACAAACCATTCAAACAAATATGAATTTTCCACTGATCTAATTGAAAAACTCTTATCCTAAACACTCTCCCATTCATCTGCCTCCTATTAAAGTGTACTCAGGTTTGATTGAATTTCACTGTTATATTTCACCAATGTTCATTCAGTCAGATGCAGGCTATGGTTTCAGCTCTGTAAGGTTAACAGAAACCATAGTTTAGATGCCTCCAGGAATGGAGAATCAGCACAAAATACTCAGTGTATTCGAAGGCAGGCCTTTGAAACTATTCTTTCAAAAGAAGATGGAAGAAGGGAGATGGGACATAAGGCATGTTCCTGACAAATTTATCTTATTCACAACTGATTCATTTCTAAATAGTTTCTTCTTTTCTACTTCACCTCTCCTCTCCCTTTTCTTGAAAGGAATGTTTTCCTCATGTAACTATCTAGTTCATAACTTTTATCACAGGACTTCACGAATTATCTATTAGAATAAAGGCATATTTTCTGAAATAAAGTTAAAATACCTTAATTATAACAAAAATATGCTGCTTTAAACCAAGATTGAGACCTAACTTGGGAACATTAAAACCTACCAAGAAAACAGTTAAGAGGAAGCAGCATACATAACACTACTGTCTCATTGCTGTAAAAAGTGATGATCTTGCTGAAGTACTTCGCTGTCTTTTAAATACAGAGAAAGTTTTGTTTCATATTATCACACTGGAATGAATGCTCTGTATATTTCATAGATTGTACATAATACAAAAAACTGGTCGGAATTTGAAGGCTTAAAAAATTATATTGAGTTGAAAGTAAAACTGACAAATAACTGAGATAATAATTGTTGGACAGGCTGTAGGGTAACCACACACTTTAAAAGCTTTTCTTGTAACAAAGGCTCCCAACCCAGGGCAATACAAATTGAGCATCTCTTTCCATTCTTTCTCAGAAAAGAATGACGGTTCTGCACACTGTGACATGTAAATCCACACTTACTCCCTCTCACGTATGATTTTATATGACTATTTATTTTGCCATCTCTAAGTAAACAAGTGGATTAACAACGAGCAGGTACAACTCTAAAACAAATGCAAATCCAAAAATGAATAAAATATCAAATATCTCTTTAAAGAGATTTAATAAAATCAGAGATTAAATCTCTTTTAAGAGATTTAAAGAGATTTAACTGAAGATTTATTCACAAGTCTCCAGCTTAGAATATTTTGACATCCAGCATAATGAGGGGGGGGAGGGGGGGGGGAAAAGTAAAAAGTAGTCAGATTCAGAATTACACACAAATCTCCTTTTGATTTTCAGGATTCATTTTACGTATTGCCAAAAGAAAAGCACTTCAGGAAGGATATAAAAGAGCCTGTCAAAAGAAACATCCTAAGAAACCTCCTTCACTTGAACAATCCTGTACTTGGATTGTACTTGGTACATAAAAGTCACCTTTAAAGTAATGAATACAGAAATAAATAATGTGCTAGCCACATTAAATCATTTTGAAGGTCAAATTATAACCTTCAGAAAATGCATTTAAGAAAATCTCAATTATGGATTTTTTTTTAGCTTATACAGACAGAAATAAAATGGATGAAAAAGTATTGCAAAGTGTTCTGCTTGGGAACATCTGGATTATCTTTGACTTTTTCCCTTGAACATTGCAATTCACAGGCCACTGATTTCAGTCAGATTTGGCAGCTGCAATTTCATTAGCCTTTTTTAGGACTTGACAAGGCATCATTTATTCCTGTCATTTACTCTTCAGCTTTCAGATTCATTTTCTGGCTTCAGTGAGACAGAAACAAGTATTTTATTTCAGAAATACTTTTGGATGGAGGTGAACTCACAGTTTTGCATTCCAATGGTCAAGCTTCAAAATAATTATAATTCAATTATGCTGTCTATGTTTTATCATCTCAGTTATTCACAGAAATTTCAGAGAGCTAAAGAGGCACCAGCAAATTAACAGCAATTGAAACAAAGGAAATAACAATAGCAATTATTATTTGTAATCAATTCCCATCTTGACTGCAATATAGTATTTTGCTTTTCTATTAAAACCGTGGCCCTGCGAATCTGAAATGGAGGAGAAATGTCACTTGCCAATGAAATCAAATGGGACAGTAATGCTTCTTTGCCTGGCTGAAACACATATGGTGTTGTCTCGACACTACAATTTTGTAGTTGGAATAGTAAAATACTGCAATTACAGGGCATACTTGTAGTGTTGTCTGAGAAAATAAAGTATCTTAAAATCTGAAAGTAAAAATCACATAGGTAAATTTCTAACTGCAATTCAACTGTACATGTTTCAAACTCCCACTGTATACCAATCAGTTCATGAAGCCTGATTATACCTCATGCATGAGGATGCTGCCCAGTGGAGCATATCCATTCTTGGAAAGTTGTCTAAACTTTGGCTCATCAAGAGAAAAACTAATACAGACATCATAAATTGTTTAATTTAAGAAATGGAGGAAAAGGGATTGAAGGCTAATGTGAGCAAAAGTCTTTGATAATTTCAAACAAGCAGTTTTCAGTGACCACTGAGATATGATAACAGGAAAGTGCAAGCAGAGAAAGAAAGAAATAGTTGAGGAAAAATTGGTGATGCTGTTACAAAGAAGCAAGATCAGCCTTCCCCAGGGTAATTTCCCTCTGTGATTGTATGGTCCCAAAAATATCAAACCAAAGAATAACTTTCATCCCAATAGAGCATTCAGATTCCGAATGAGGGATCAGTAGATAAGATTTTCTGTTCTGCCTATCTCTGCCAGTAAGCTTCTATGATATACTGGGGAAAATTTTTTGCTTCTTGCGTTCTTTATTTCTTTGTTTTATTAATTTAGCTCTTATTTTCAAAGAGGAAAACACTCTTATCCTTCTATTCCACAAATAGAGGAATGTTTTAGTTGAGGATCCACAAAAATAAAAATAAGCACAACGGTGACCCCATAAAATAAGTATATTACCATACGATTGATACAGCCAGTACTGAACGTGGAATTCAGTAACAGTTGATAAAAACAATCAGACTGCATTTTCAACTGGAAACAAGGATTATTCTTTATTCATATTTTTTTACTCAGAACTTACTGGTTTTGGTTTAGTCTGGTTCATAGCATTGTAAGAACAAATATTATTCTGATTGTTCTACCTGTTGGGTTCATAACTGAATATATATGGAAGGAATACACTAGTTGAAGGTGGCATGTTTCCAATGGAACATTATGAGGAATGTTACGGAGATTGTAAAGCAATTGACTAAATGCCAAGCCATAAAGAAATGTGCAAGACCTGTTAAAAGAATTCTCTTTTCAGTTAATATGCCTTCTGATCACAACGACTGTATAGAAAATAGAATTTGTTTCTGTCCTACTCCTTCTTCCAGTAAGCTTTGTTTCAAAGTTGAAACTTTGATCTGCTTTTAAAAAACACTGCATGACAGGAATCACAGTAGATTACAACTGGAGTGAAAACTAATGAACACAAGCACCACCTTTTCGGGGACCAAAGAGAATAGATTTGAGAAAGTAACTTTAGAAGAAAGATAATTATAATATTTGAAGTAGTGTAGTGATGAAACACGGTTAGAAGACAGAAAAGAGCTGATGTAAATCATTCTGCATGGGTTAAGAGAAAATTGACATTTGCCATAGGCAGGTGAAATGAGAAAATAGCAAGGGATGTAATCTAGTAAACAGAAATATAATACAGACCTTTTAAAAGCATACGTTTTGAAAAGAGTCACTTCTGTGGCACTTCTGTTGAGATCCGTCATTCTGATTTCTTCAAAAAGAGCTCTCATAAAGAGCATTACAGCATATTTGAGTTAAATGAGCATTACCTGCATCTGGAGTTTTTAAAAGTCATACTAAATTCTGCAGAGCTTTAATATCCAAATGTGAGAAATAAAGATGTTTTTTAAAAAAAGAAAAGCTTTTAAGTGACTTTTAAATAACTCAGCTGAGAATGAAAAATATTTTTAAAGTAATAGAAATACAGGAATTATAATTAGGAACTTAAGTTAATTATATATGTGTTAACATGACACGAGCACTAAATTTTAAAACAACTAGAATGGCTAAACATAGAAGAAAATTACATTTGCATCAAGTAAGATTTGTTTTTGTTTCATTGTAGGGTGGTTTGTGTTCCTTTTGTTTCCCTAAATAGTTGAAGCAGATGCTGCCTATAAAAGTCTGTCACATTTGCATGCTAGCAACAGATCATGGTTCATCAGCTTACACAATGAAGCTACCTCCTTGCAATACAGAACATCCTCACCCAGCAGTTGTCTATTATGTGAATAGCTTGATAAAATGGAATCTGATGTAACATAAATTGTGAGTGAAGAAATCTAGACGTTGCATTTTGGCTAATTTAACAAAACTAAACTGCATGAAGTCAAATTACTTTAGTCAGACAGGTAGAAAGATATAAGATATTATAACTACTTTTATCTAATAGTCTCACAGACTGCACTACTGGATACCAAAACACAGGTATCAACTCTCAAGAGGAAAGTTGTTCCTGTCCCCCTCAAGACAACTAAAGCAAGGTTTGCACAGAAAAAAAATAAGCACTGCCCTTCCAAATGCACAAGAGTCACTTCCAACCAAGTTCTTTCAGCTATTCTTACAGAGACTCCCAATTCCTAGGCCAAACTAGACCAGTATCACCATCTGTGACTTGTTTCATATCAAGTGGTACATGTAATATATTTTGCACCAAATCCATCAATCTGACCGAAGAAGAGTATTTTTTAAACAAGCATATTTCACCTCAGTTTTACGATCACAAGAAAAGGAAAGTCAGCTTGTTTGTCAGAATATTCACCCTTACGAAATATTACCATAAACAAACTGATACATTTTCCACTTAAATTTTTCTAAATATAGCTTTCAGTCATTGCATCTCATCCTTCATTTGCCAAGTACATTAAAGTAACAACCTTAAATATCTCTGCCCTAGAGAAAACAAGAACTGTGTTCAAGTTGCCTTTGACTTTCTTAGATCTGTTATAATTTTTTTTCAATAAGGCCATATAAATTTTTCAATATAACAAATATAAGAATTGTCACCAAGAATAATCACAACTTTCCTGAAAAAATAACTTGGTTTTGTTCAGTTTTACCAACTTATTTTCCTTTCTTCTCAGATAATTTTTTTCATCATCTTTTTTCTCCATCATGCCCTCAATGTTATTTTTGAAGAGTTATTAGCAACACCAGAAAAATTAGTCCAACTATGGTCTCATTGAAGCCTGATAAATAAATGAATTATCCTGTTCTCAGATTTCTTCCTATATGCCAGCATGGATGAAGTGAATATTTCTACCACAGCACAAACTAATATCAGTTGGAAAGGACCTTGGGAGGTCTCTAGTCCAATCTCCTGCTTAAAGCAGATGCAGCAATGAGATCAGATGAGGTTGCCCAAGACTTATGCAGTTGGGTATTCACACTGGGAATTCAGTATCACTCAGTTATCTCCATACAAACACTGATGGTACCACAGGACCAGACAAACAAACTAATTCACTATGCTGTTATTTACCACATTTTTCTCTTTCCATTTTTCTCCCTTTCCTGCCTGATTTTTTTTTTAAGCAACACTACTGTGACCTTTGCACACATAGCGTTCAGTCATTTAGTCTGAATACATATCAGTTTGGTCGTATGTAAAATGTGGTCCCCCCTGCACAGAACACAGTACTTGGTGTCTTGCCTTGGAGTTATTCTTGGCCTCACAACAGCACTGTAAGCTTGCAGCTCCTGGAAGGATTGTTGAGATTATAGTTGTGTTGTAGCTTCTCTCAATGGCCTTTCATTACCATGGAATAAATCCACAGAAATCATTATTAACTCTCTGAATACCAGTTATCAAGATTTATAACCAATGTCTACTTCAATAAATATTTCTTTAAAATTTTTCTGAGTTCTAACTTATGATTGCACCTGTGATAGGAAAGAAATATAAGACATTAATTGTTAATAGTAAATGTGTAGATATGCCTAATGCCTTATTACTGTACTAATTATGAGTAATGATTAAATATACTCCTTGGAATTTTAACATTAATCAAACTGAAAACTGTAACAAGTAAATCAATACCTTTCAAGGCACAGCTCATTTTCACCAAACATGTCTGCAGATAGTGAGATTATTTGTTATTGTGTGTTTATGGAAAATGCTTATTACAAAAATAAAACAACAGTTACACATTTGATACAATCCTAAAGATAATTACAACCATGTTAGACTGTGACTAGCATCTAAAAAGTTTTGCTTCTATTTTCTTCTCCTTCTATCATTAGTGAGTTAATTCCTTTTCAAATATGAATATCAATATTCTATTTCTGAGGAAGGCATCTGTTTTTAAATTATATTCCATGAAAGGCTTTGGTACTGTGAAATGTGGGAGGTGTCTTATTCTCTCTGCAATACCAAAGTATGTGAGAAGATTATCTTTTTTCAAGCAAAAATCTAATTTAATTTTTTTCATTCATTACAAGCAATATCAGCTAATGAATTCCAAAATTAACCATTGGCTAATGGTCTGAAATGCTGTTTCATTTCTTCAGGATTGCACTCAAAACACTAACAGAATTGTATTATCTTCCTTGAAACAGTAAGTTCTAGCTTGAATCTCTAAGGCACAAGTATGGCATATTTCCTGCATACTGATGGCCTTTCAAAATCATAAGCTGAATACACAATAACTCACGAGAAAACAAGCGCAAGTTTCATACGCACAGCAAAGGAAAAACATGTATTAAAAAAAAAAAAAAAGGAAATACAGACACACGTTGGGTGAAGAATGGCTTGAGAGCAGCCCTGAGGAGAAGGATTTGGGAGCGTTGATTGATGAAAGACTCAACATGGGCCAGCAACACTTGCTTGCAGCCCAACAGGCTGTGTTACATCAAGATAACTGTGACCAATAAGTTCATGGAAGTGATTCTGCTACTCTATTCTGCTCTTGTGAGAATTCACCTGGACTGTGTCCAGTCCTGGAGCACCCAACACAAGAAGAACATGGAGTTGGAGCCGGTCCAGAGGAGGGCCAAAAGATGATCAGAGGGCTGGGGCACCTCCCCTGTGAGGACAAACTGAGAGCACTGAGGCTCTTCAGCCTGGGGAAGACTGAGGAAACTTCCTAGCAGCCTTCTAGTACCTGAAGAAAAGCTGGGGCGAACTTTTTATAAGGACACGTAGCAACACAGAAAGGGGAAACAGTTTTAAACTGTGTAGATTTAGAGCAGATATCAGGAAGAAATTCTTTACTGTGAGGGTGGAAAGACACTGAACAAACTGCCCAATGAGGTTGTGGATGCCCCCCCTCCCTGAAAGACCAGGCTGGATGGGGTTTTGAGCACCAAGGTCTGGAAGGAGATGTTCCTGCCTACAGCAAGGGGATAGGAACTAGATGACTCTAAAGGTCCCTTCCAACCCAAACCATTCTATGATTCTATAAAATATTTGATAAAAATATCATGGGTAAACTACACAACTTAAGTCTATACATATACTACCCTAATTGCTATTTGATGTGGATTTAACCTGAGATTGTGTGCTCCAGTGTTAAACTAAAAACAGAAAGGCAACATCTTCGCAGTTTGTCCTTTTGTCTCCATGAATGACTGATTAAGATTACCAACTCTTACTAGTAAACTGCTTTTCTCTAAAATTGAATGACACAAAGATGAGTTGCTGCCTGAACATTGTCAGCATTATGGCTCCAACCCTTCTTCCCTATTCTCATCATAATTATAAATGGTACAGTAACTTTTCCCCCTATAAAACGTTTTAATTCAAATATTATATTCTGCAAGGCCCAGTACAGAAAAAAAAAATCCTCTCTGAAGTAAGCATGAAACTGAAAGTCATACTAGGCTGTTCAACAAGCAGCAATGACTACAAGTCTCTAGGTTTCAATGCAAACCTTTCTAGAGGAAGTTTGATGTCAGAACATCATCTGTCTTCAACTGTGGATGAATATCATCCCCCAAAACTACGTAAGGCAATTTGTAGGTTCTATGTACAGGTGCAGTACTTGGTATTTTTTCTCAGCAACAGAAAATTTAAAACACTAATGAAGGCTTCATTTGCCTGCAGCTGTTTCAAAGGATTTGGGGGGAAGGGCAATGATTTGAGTTTACACAATTTAAATCCTGATGGACCATTCTGAAAGGGAAACATAATGCAATTTTAAGAGACTCAGCAGACTCTAAATAGTCTGCTTCATGCATGCTCACTTAATACTGAGCAAAGACATTCTTAAAATTTCAAGCAGGGAAATCTGCTCTGGTTACCTTGGTGATAAACTAAAGACAAAAATTGCACATAATTGTTGCTGATGTCACTGCTCCCAATTGTTTCCAAGGTTACAGAACATCTCACATAATTGTGATGTTACATTTCTAGTCTGAATTGAAAGCCCATTTTCTGTTCTCAGTAAATTGTTTAGTGCTGCAGGTAATCTATCTAAACCTTATCTAATAAGGCATCAGCAGCATCTCAGCAACCTCTAGTAATGATGCAGATTTATATGCTGAAAGTGAAGCTACCTTGTTCTTTACTGAGCAATATGAGTCCTAGATTATCTCTATTTTTAGCCTAAGAATCTATTTCCATAATAAAGTATATTAATCAAGCATATAAAAATATCTGAACAGTAAATGTTTTACTGCAAAGCAATCTTACATGTGAATTATCTACCTGGAAGGAAGCTGTTCTCTTCGTTGAATAGTGGAAAATTGGCTGTTAACTATTCATAACTGACCGATTTTCTCACTGTCTTCAAACTCACTTTAAATGCAGAGCACAAGTACTTCTCTGGACTAAAACAAAACAAAATCCAAAGAAAACCTTCATCCAGGCTAGACTTTATTACAACCTCTAGTTTACCATGCACCATAGCAAGAACCTCCTTAAAATCAGTAATCATTGTACGTTGGATTAATATTGCCTTCATAGTATTACTTCCTCAGAAATACCATAGACAGTGCTGCTATCTACTGTACATCCATATAAATATTCAAGAAATTGAGAGAAGTTTTAAAAACACATGAAAAACAATGCATTTTTTATTCATGCAATTACAGCAAAGTTTTGAGACTAGTTCTACTTCATAAATCTAAGTAAGCCGCATTTGATATTCTCACTTCTAAAGGAGACAACAGTTAGTTGACGGCCATCTACCACCTCTCCTTGTGCTGGATGTGCCTTTTGTCACTTGACTGCGCTCAGACTGCAGGGCTTGACCTTGTCAGCATGAAATTTTCCACTAGAGCAAAACAAAATGGCACTTACTATATCCTAGCTGTCTACTATTACTTATGCAATGGATTTTGAAAAGTAGTAATTTACTTTAGAAACTGGTTGACTAAAGCAGTTTAAGCGCATTTAATGCATGAAATGAATAGCATATGGAGTCACTAAAAACATCTGCTAGGCATTTCAGCTTCTACCTACAGCTTTGAGAGGGTTAGAGTGCAGCACTGAGAATAGAACAGAAAACCAAAGGTGATTCTTCTCTTGTTTGCTCAGAAAACAGCTGAGAGCTGGACATGTCTATTTTCATGATTATTCATTCACATTTCTCAATGAAATGCTGCATATGATTTAGTTTTCTGTAATTTCCACAAATGTCCTAGGAACAAATACACTATGACAACACATGGAAGGAGACTTCTGAAGGAGATGGGCGTTCATCTCTCTCTCCTGCTGCTTGGCAGGCTAGCTGGGCAGCAGTCAGCAGGTGCTGAGCAATTGCTAGTTATATATATATCCATATATATTCGTTGTAACTATTATCCTTTCCCTTTTCTCCATCTTAGTAAATAGTTTTATTTCAACCCACAAATTCTACTCAGTATTTTTTTCCTTTTGATTTTCTCCTCCCATCCCACTGGGAAGGAGAGAAGTGAGTAAATGACTGTGGCAGTTAGCCACCTGCTACATTAAACCACAACAGCTACAATACATCTGAGCAGAAAAAAAAAATCTGCAAAATCAAGTTCCATTTGTATACGATTTATGAATAGGAATAGAAAGACAAAATCAGTGAGATGACATATGCAACTACATTACTGTTTATGCATTAACTAAATGGCTTAGGAAAGAGAGGAGGGAAATTGCACCAAGCTAATTTAATTCTAGGGCTGATTGTCCACTGTCTCATGTAGTACATGGAAATGCTTATTGTATTTTGCCACTTTTTCAAATATTTTAAAATGATATAAGGTAAGGCCTCATTTTGATAAGATGCCTGTTAAGTGCGTACTCTTCCTTTTTTTTTTTTTTAGACCTACTGCTAGACTTGAAAGACTATTTATCCATACGTTTGATATAATCTTAGGCACAAACAACTTCCTCTGCTTTTTAGGCACAGATGATATAATGAAGATAAGACTACTACCAGCCTCTCATTACTCAGTTCAACCCTGACGCAAGTATTATTTGATATTATCCATTGAAATCACTAAAATATAGGATTTAGGTTTATATAGGATTTAGGTTTACAACATGGTTCAAAATCCTACTACCACTGGTATAACCACCCTTTCCACAGTACAATGTACAGTAGTTATCTCCTCTTTGCCACGTAAGTTTTCATGTCCATTAATTTTCTTTGCAAAATTTCAAATTACTTCTATCTGATAAGATAGTATTGGTATGATGTAATACTTCTTACAAGATAGCATGATTTGAAATATTTATGGGTCTATTTTACTTTAAAAAGCTGAGGTCTACTGGTGTTTGACAATCTCTGTAATATTTTGCCAAAACAGACACACCTAAGTAATGCAGCAGATGGAATAGGCTAAAAGTGCCAATTCCCAAATTACTAACTTAGCGAGGCCACATTTCCTACATAATTTAGACCCTTCTGTTGGAGATTTCAGAATATATTTCTAGACAGATGACACGTTAACAGAATTGTTTCATGGTTCAGTGTCTTCTCAGCATGATTTATCTCTATCTGTAGGCACTGGAGGTCCCTTTTCAGAAGATTTATGATTTAGATCCAAGAATTCATTTTGATGAGGGATAATGTGTGTATCATTGCAAAACAACATTAACATTTGCTGTAAGATGATGTTTGGTTTCTCATCAGCAGTTTTAAGAATAAGACTTATGCATGCGGTGTCACAAATGCTTCTAAAACAGTGCATATAATATTATATTATAAAATATTATATATAAATATGAAATATTATGTATTTCATACAATAGAATGAATGAGAAAGGTTTCTAAAATTCTAAATTTCTAAAATTTACATTAGTCAATAAGTACCCCTTTTTCTTTCAAATTCACCTTATGCAAACAAAATTTAGGTCTGAAAGACTAGTGTCTAATGAAATTTCTTACTTAAAATTTAACTGATGTCTTTTCTTCATTCCATTTCTGCTATCAGATATTTATTTCAGACATTGTACCCTCTGTAGGAACAAGAAATAGGAATATCCTCAAGCATCCAGCCAACAGCTCAGGCCATAACATCAAAGATATGAAGCTAAAACTTCAGATCTGAAAATACTGCTTTGCTTTTTTTTTTTTTTTTTTTTTTTTTTTTAAACAAGTGCTCATCATTCAGTGTCTCCTACAATGAAGTAATGGTCAGATTTTCAGGGAAGTGGAGCACGTGGGGAAACCTGTGTTTCATGCCTGAATTGAGATACCGAGTGTTAACCTGCCCTACGAAGTGCAAGTCTACTTATTCTTTTTGAATAAATTAAATCTCTAATATTTTCTTAAGGTGGACAAAATGAAAAGAAACTTTTTTATTGTTCTGTTCAAATAGATTATAGATTTCCAGTAGTTGCAAGACAGAGTTCTAGACATGAAAAACAGTCTATGTGTGTTTCTCATCTGGGACAAGAATCAATGCTGTCAGGTCATCGGTGCACTTCTGTTACCCTCTTCAAACTGCACACACAATTAGTAGTTCCAGCTTAATATACACTAAAAAATGAAGGACATGCAGCCTTTCTCCCAACAATGCTCTATGAAATATCCGCAGGCATGCTCCTTCGCAGACCTCATCGTTCCATGGTCCTTGTCCATCCATAGCTCAAGTTACAGAGCTGAGACATGAACCAGTGTTAGCTGGATATGATAAGTTAAACAAGTATCTTAAGTCTTAGAATAAAGATTTAATTCCTGAACAGGGTTCCCTGAGGATTGAAATTTTAGCTATGCTTTATTGAGCGTTTCCATTTCTAAAGCAGTGTCACTCTGACCTTTGCTTCTATGGGTCTAACAGCTGTACAGAAAAGAGAACTGTAATTTGTTACTTAGTTGAAGAACATTTAGGCTTTGTAACTAGTACCACCTGAATTTAATACATTATTTGCTTCTCATTTAGAGATCGCAAAAAGAGTAATGGTTGACTACTGTTATCTTCCGGTTTCCTTACTCAAAGTAGGTTAAAAAAACAAACAAACAAACTATAAAAGCCTAATTCTGTATTATCTGCTAACATGAACTGAGAAGGTGTCTCCAAAGATCTTGGGGGTACACAAATTCTGAGACAGTACAAATTCATCAATTTACTGGTTGGTTTAAGCCCTATAAAGTCAAAGACTTGCAGACTTCCGTGTAATTCATTTAAATAAAGATCTAGCTCTATAACACCAGAAGCTGACACTCAATGCCAAGGCTAGTAGCACAACTACTGGCTGTCTCCAGAAAAAAAACAAACAACTAGAATTGACAGAAACTTAATTACTATGGTTCCCTATTTGGGTGTGGGACAATTCTCTGGAAACATGCATACAGATTTCTGTAGCTAGCCTATTAAAAGTTGTAAACAATTACAAATTTTTCTGCTGATGCAAAGAAATCATCAGCATAAAAATTAGACAATTTTAGCATGCAGAAGTTAATAGAAACATACGGATCTACTGTAATCAAGAATGTAAAGGAACGAAGAAACAGTTTCAGATAACTCTGCCTGAGTAACGCCCAAGTATCATTTACTGTGAATGGCAATGTCACCTCTTCTCCAAAGTCAAATTAGTCTTTTAAAATTTTTAAAATTTTAAAAGTCTTTTAACATTTTTAAAAAAAAGTGGGAGAATACATACAGAAATCAGATATATGCAGTAGGTCAATAGCACGTGACATTTATTGCTCATTATTCTCAGTAGATTTTTCTGATTCCAGATAAATTGGAACTTGACTGTAGGGTACCACAGTCACAGCATAACTGCGCAGCATGCTGTGTTGTCATTTTGTTTTAGTGTATTTAGTACATTAGTACATTGAACAATAGCTGAAACCTGATTTGCTGATTTCACATCAAACCGCAAGAAACCACAGCTGAAAGAGGAGCAGTTATGAGCTAATTAAATTGTATGTCTCTGTCAGAAACTAGAGTATGAGCATATATATAAGACTGGAGTTCTATGAGGTCATATCACTTCCTAACCCAGATATTGAGATTACAACCATAATCCCAGAATTCAAACTGTGCACCTTAACATTCAGCACCACTGAACTCCAACATCAACACGGCTTGAATGGCAAATTACAGTTGTGACATAACTTCAGAAACTGATAGGCTCCTGCTAGTGGCCATACTCCAAGTGAAAGTAAAGCCAAGCTGAACCAGTTCTCCATTCTCACTGTACCCAAGAGGAGCAGTAAGCTCCAAACTTCACTTGAAAGCAGTGTTATCACCACTCATCAATGTCTGATAATCAGATGAGCCAGCCCTTCCCCCATGTCAGTAGATATGCAGACTTACAATTTGATTTAAACCTTTGCTGGAGCAGAGCTTATTGTAGGGCGAGTTCTGACAGGCACCTCCTGGAGCATGAGAAGGCAGGGACTACTGATTACTACTCAGATGAAATCTGTTCAGGTTGTACAAACATTCTGCAACTCACTTACCCCACCATAATCTAAGCTATTTGATTGCAGGGATCAGCAGAGCAATTTTAAGATATCCTAGGCACAGAACAAATGGCTCTGAAGGTTCAACAACTGCTTGTCCCGCTTAAGAAACTTACTGAGTCCAGGGTCTAACTGCAGTGTCACTGAGTCAAAAACTAGAGCTGAGCATTTTGGATCACAGAATCATTAAGGTTGGAAAAGACCTCTAAGATTCCCATGTCCAACCATCATCCCACCTTCATCATTCCTGCTGACCACATCCCCCAGTGCCACATCTCCATGGTTCTGGAGCACCTCCAGGGACAGTGACCCCACCCCCTCCCTGGGCAGCCTGTGCCACTGCATTATCACTCTTTCTGAGAAGAATTTTTTCCTAATATCCAATCTGAGTGTCCCTGGCACAACTTAAAGTCATCATCTCTTGTCCTTCTTAACTGGGGGACTTCATGCAGGTAACAGCTGAAGTGTCCCCTGTGTCAGAGGCAGAGAGGTTGGTATCTAGATGTTTGCTTGTTAGAAGCCAAAGAAAAATGTAGATTGGGTCTTTAGGAATTTGAAGCTCTCTTTAGCTCCTCTTGGCACAGCAATCATCAGCAGGATTGGGTTCTCCAGCTCTGGCCACTGCAGAGGTTTGGTTGTTGATAGTGGTTTATCAGTAGGGGTCCTGCATGGAGCCAGCAGCCGGACAGAGTTATCCCTACAGGTCCTACCCAACTCGGGATATTCTATGATTTTCTGTCTAATGCAGCACTAGCAGAAGTCAGAGCAGATCTGCCTTACCGACAGTGAGTGTTGTGCTATGTACAAATTCTTACGGATGTCATTTAACAATGGAATGAGAGTCTCCTTTCTGCAGTGAAAGGCATCAAAGTTATATTTTAGGTTAATGCTGCAGGATTCCCTTTCTTTTTTCTTTGAGCATCCTTTAAGGCTCACTAGTGTGTGTTTGTAGCTTTTTTCCTCAGCTGCTTCTTTGGCACTCAGCACTCTGAATGAGTTTGCAGAGGCTCTTTTGAGATTCCCCAGTTTTTCAGGGACACCCTTAAACACCCTGTGCTGCTTAAACCTTGATCCAGAAAGCCAGGAGGGAAGGCATGAAGGAGCTCAGTGAGGCTGTTCACACTCACTTTTGATCAGTTGGATCGAAATTATGATGCAGGAAAGGTCTTGGGCAAGAAGTTGAGAGGCAAGGACTTATAGTTGGCAAAATAAACAAACAAACAAGAAAAAAACAGGATGGTTTCTTCTCTTTTGTTTGGATCTCACAATGACACTTATTCACGTGGGGAGAGGAAATTGGGATCAGATGACCCCTTCCTATTTTAAGGCTGCCAAGGTTTATCAAAGAACTAGAGAGTAGCACACAAAAATAAAAGGATGGAATTCTTCAAATAAAATAGAGCTAAACTGTGGACTTCCTTGCTACTGTATGTTATAGCAGATAGAAATTTGTATTGAATAGGTTCAGAGATGAGAAACCTACTCCGGGTTGATGAAATCATCAATAGGATAACACTTGCATGTACAGCTTCAGACACAGACATTATGAAAGCAAAAAATGAAAAGATGCCAGATCCCCAAGCTTAGATGATTTTGGGTTGAACAATTTTGATAGCAATGTAATAGATTACTTCTAAACTATCAAATCACAATGAGAGAGGAACGTATCTTCTGGTTGTATTTACTCAACTACCAGGAGGGAAGCTCTATTCCCCACACTTTAGGACCTTATGCCATGTGGCATTTACTGCAGCCTTATCTCAACTAATACGAATACACAGTTAACAGTCGTAAAGTGTAGCAGTAGCTCATAAAACACAGAGCACAGTCACAAAAGTCATTATCAAACACTATTCTACAATTCTATTTAGTAAATTTACCCATTATTTATTTCATCAAAATAGAGATTTTTATCTTGGTTTTGCTAAGTCATACAGAGATGCAACAGCAAATACGGAAAGAGAAAAACTATGCACAGAAATCAAAGCCTCCACATGACTTACTCTTTATATCATCCTATTGCCTGCTATTAGTGTATACCGTTGATGTCACTTCTCTCCTCTCAAACTGTTTTGAGCACTGATAAAATTTATAGATACTGCTTCAGTACGCTGAAGCCTCTCTTGCTTCCCTAATTGCCAGGATCTGTTTTACGCTTGTGCAAAGGCAACAAGATGAACTGCTGCTTCAGTATGAATAATTTTGCAAAGAGTGGTGGCAGTTCACGTCTGGGCTGGGGAGAAGGAGATAACTATATGATGCAGAACCTAGCACAACTGCATCTGCATATAAATAGACTTAATCAGAAATGGAAATTGCAATCAGAAGAAATTGTAAAAGCCTATGATAAGTGAGCAGATAAGAAAAGGTCAAACTCTTGTATAGCTGAATGTTTTAAATTGTTATCAGCCAGTGGTGATTCCTTTTTTATGAACCAAATGTTGAAAAGACAAATATACACCATTCTGTAATCAATGCCGTACAAGTTCTGGATATATTTCTCCTATTATTACAACTGTTCTGCTGTTAAACCCTATTTTACACTGTCAGTCTCAACAGATTCAAGAAGCATCAATGAAATGAAAACAAAATGAAACCAAAAATAATCAGCATGAAGTAATACAGTTAATTCCACAGTAAAGTAGAAGTAATTTCTATTTCCTTTTCATTTCCAAATGCAAAGCTCTGGATTGACATATCTTAACATCCTCAAGTAAATGAAAAACTAAATGACAACTATTGTTTACTGAAACTGTATCATAACACTGTCAAAATTGTCTATTTTTCTTCCACAGTAAAAGTGGCCTAGGACTACAGGAATAACATCGGAAAATGTTATTTAACAGTTTCAAGCATTGGCTTCTTCCTTTTTTGAAACAAAGGGTTTTTGTCAATAGTAGCTAAGAAAAAATACATTTAAATGGAGGTATCCAGATATTACAAGATTTTACATTCAAGATGAGAATAAAATAAATATGTAACAGTGTATCATTTCAAGGAGAATTTTCTTTTTTTTTTTTTTTAAAGAAGCCAGGCTAAAAAGACAACAGTACACCTTTTTGACGTGTTTTGCTATAATAAATTCTTAGGATTTGAATAAAAAATGTTTACTTAATACTTCTTTCACATTTGACTAATGCTTCAGAACAAACTAGCGAGTGAAGAGAGCCATCTAGTGTCATACCTTGGAATTTTAAAAAGAGTTTTCACAGGATGCATGTCAAATAAAGGAGGGTCTCCATCTCCGAGTTCAATAGCTGTTATTCCCAAAGACCATACGTCACATCGAGCATCATATGAGTAGTCATATTGCTGTTCACAAGCAATGACCTATCAGAAAACAAAACAATGCATTAACATTATGCACAATTCAGGCGATCCTAGTGTGACACAAAAGTTTTTTTTTTGAGTCATGCCTAAAATCCCGATTAGCTTTCAAATTCATATCCTTGGGTATATAACACATAACTCAGTCGGTAAATACCCCACAAAATTTATCAGTAAACGACAACTTCTCTTTATTATTGTTTTTTAAAATATTATTATTTTTAAAAAAATCTGTTGTGGTTTGTTTGTTTGTTTTAATTAAGCTCCATGGAATGCTTCATATATCTATACAAAGAACATTGCTTTATTAAATTCTGTTCTTGAACACACTTCCTACAACAACCATCACGAAGGAAGGCACAGAATCCATTTGATGTTATTCTTATCAACTTCTATGACTACTCATGAGGAAAGACAGATTTGCACTGTTACTTTTTAGATAAGAATATTCCCATATTTATTTCTGCCTTTTAAAATAAATATATATTTTTAAATTTTAGTTAATCTCTACTAAGTTCAAGTAATAATAATTAAAAAAAAAAAAAACCTTAGCATACCACGTACCCTAAGACAAGTTGAAGTTAAGAGAAATCTTACTTTGAACATCAGCAGAGTTTTGAATCATAAACCCGACGTACACTTCCAGTTACCTCATTGTTTGCATTCTAATCAAAAGCTAACTATTAGACACAAGCTGGAAACGTGACATTCATTAGACATGAGATTCAGAGTACTGTTTAAATTTAGATTTATCTTTGCAACAGCAAAAATGTCAGTTCATTGGCTTTTTATTCTGGCTCAAGTTTGTATTCTTAAATCTCAACAATTACACCAACTGCAGATCCCTGCATACTCCAATATCTACTTCTGTACTTTTTCTCTAAGTTCTAATTATTGTTACTAATTTGTACTTAACCAGAAACTTCTGATAGCATTTCCCAGGGTTGCTGTTCCTGTAGGAGATTATTTATTTCTTACCTCCAAGTAATACTATCAGTTTTACTTGCAAGCTTTGTGTTAAGGCTTCAGTTTAGGGCACTGTTTTGCAGAAGTGCCAACCTGCAAGTCAGCATCCTGGGTTGCAGCTGGCAGGCAGCCTGATGTAAGGAAACCTTTCCTGTAGAAGATCCTGATTTCAGTTCAACCTCTCAAATACATCTTTTTTCTCCAGAATCTCACCTCACAGACACGAACCTTGTTCTATTCAACAGGCACATATGATCTAACTCTAACTCTGGAATTCATAACCCCATCATGTACTTTATCAGAAAATAGAGGTGTTACACATATGATCTAGAATACTGCAGAAATGTATGTGGTTTAAGAAGGCGGTTAGTCATTAGTTAATTCCTTTTTTTTTTTTCCCCAACAGAACATCTAGAATGAAAACTCTAACATATTTCTTGGTTCTTTAAAGAATTCATTATAACCTGCTCTCACTCTAGAGATTCCTCATCTCTTGAAAAAGATGCAGTAGACAGATTCTATGCAACTCATACAGCTTTAAATCATCACTCTTATTTCAGAAGCCTATAGGATAATTACATTTAATTATACTGAATCTTAAAGAGAAGGAAAAAATTGAAATTTCTTGTAAAGGCATGTAAGTCAGTATGAAGAACCATCACCAGATGATTTGTTCTAAGGCCATACTTGGCATCAGCTGGTATTTCCCCCAATGCAGTTTTCGTCAGAGGTTGTTTTTCCTTATTATGTTTGGACTTTTTAGATAGTTTCCAAAATATCTGTGTACTCATGCACGGTTTTTTTCAATTAAAAACAAACAAATAAACATGCAAGTCATCTTCCAAGGCCATGACTCAGAGGAAGCTGGAAGTGGCTTATCTGTAGTAGACTAACGCAACACGCTGTGGTCTCCTTCCTTCTTTATATAAGAAAAATATTTATCTGCTTGGTTGAAAGGCTGCTTAAAGCCCACCTCCTAACAGTGACTATTCCAAAAGTTGCCAGGTTCTCACCGTTGTGCTGAGTCTTTTGCAAATATTTGGCTATTTGTTCTCCAACTTTATGAAGCAGAGGAATATATTTTCACTTTCAAGGGAAGAAGCACCTGCTCAAGGTCACCCTGCATCAGCAGCAAAAGCAAAAGAACAGCTGAGCTTTCCCACATTTAAGACACCATCACTTGTTACTCTATATAAGTACATCTAAATAGCTTCTAACTACAGACCAATGGCACAACTTGCTGGTGAAGGAATGGTATACCAGCACTATTGGTTAAAAACAAACAAAAAAAACAAACTTTGAGCTTCTCTCAGCTTTACAATGTGTTACTTACCAAGTAAAGAGAGAGGAATGAACAAAGCATCTCTAGATGCACTATATTCCACCACTAACAGCTACAAATTTGGGAAATACAGCATATGGAACTACAATACTTGCACTCTTACCCATGGGAATTAAACGCTGTCAGTTTGTCCTCCATTCCTACATCAGAGCCTGAAGTGATTCTTTTAGAAAAATATTCCCCTTAATCTGCATTCTTTTCCTTTCCAAAAATTCAACAACAGACCTTATTACCAAGTATATTTTAGTAGTGAGATTAGCTTTAGAGAAAATGCACAAAATGAGCTGCTTTTCTGACATTGTGTATGTGGCATGTACATGACTGTAGTGACCGCTTTGGTTCGGAACAAGCTTTAAATTTCAGTGGAACTTATTAGAATCTTACCATCTTATGCACCACTAATACAAGCACTTGTAAGTAGCACTAATTTTAATTTTCAAAGCAAGAATCTGACTACAGCTTTTTCCTTGATGATCAGTATTTATAGACAATTACCTTTATAATTTGGCTAGCAGACAACTCTGCCTCAAAATTTAAAGATATAACTCTCTCAGCCATAGTTTACAAGCTAAGTCCTTGGGAGTGCCCCAGTTCTGTCTTCCACCGAAAACCACAGGAACTCCCTGCAGAGCAAAAATCTCTGAAAGCTAGCTAAAAAAAATTCCCACTGATTCATCTTTTATTATGTTCCTGTCCCTACAGAGAAGTCAGAGATACTTATTTTTGGGAATATCTCCTCTTTTCAGTCAGAATTCTGGAGCTAAAACAGCCTTCCAGCTTCTAAAGCTTTACTGATTCCTGCTCTGCACAGTGGGACCTGAAGGCAGAGAGACCAGAAGAAATTATCTGAAACTGAAGAACCTGATACTTCTTTCTCAACCTTATGTAATGACATCATCACATCTGCACCTGTTTTGTATCCAGTAAAATCCCCCTATCCTGGTAAAAGTCAAAGAGAAAAGGCAGATTGCATCCCCTGATGTTTTGGGAAGGTGTAGTTAATCTTGAGATTTGGCAGTGAATGTCATAGGAACAAGCGTCAAGTACTTCACTTCAGCATAGGCTGTTTACGCACATGCAGTAGCCCAGGTTGCTAAGGAGACAGACGTTTTGTACCTTCTGTACTAGTAATTTCATCACAGTTTCCCACCCAGTTATACTGCATTAGGGTGAAAAACACCTTATCGTCACACAGAAGAACAGGCAACATGACGGTATTCGTCAACACTATTTGCGTAGAGGGTCACAGTGGGACAGGGTGAGGTGGGGGCAGTTCACTGGTCTGGCAAAAACAGCACATAAATTGGTCACACTAACTGAAGGGCATTTAGAGAAGCCAGGGATTAGGCATTCTGTGCAATTTATAACTTTTACAGAAACATAACACTTCACAAAAGAACACAAGATGATTCACTACCTGACAAAAAGATTTTGCACTCAAGGACATAATTCTACTCGCTTTGAAATCAATGCAAAGATTTCTCTGAACTCCAGCAAGCATGTAAGTAGATTGCAGGTGGATATAAAAAAAAAAAAGGAAAACATAATACAGAGCACTATTATTTGTACACTGGATGTACTGCTTATAATCAGAAAGTAAGTCTACATATGTTTAGCAGAAGGAAAATACATCAAACCTTTCAAAGCTTACCTGGAATTATTAGAAGTGAACTTACTTCCATTTTGTCTCCATACAGACAACGCATGCATGAAGCAGCTGCAAGCACGCACACACAGTATAACTGACTGATAGTAACAGTACAGATCTGCTACCTGGAGACAATCACTACACAATTAGCACTGGTGATGACCCACCAGCAGAAAGGAGTCTTTAGTTGGAATGTTGAAGCTCCTGAAGAAAGGCAGTGCTGTACTCAGCTGCCGTAGCTAACTAAGCAGCTTACGAGGTGTGTGAGCACAATGCTGAAAGCAGAGCACAGCATACGAAAAATAAATGTGGAACAAAATTCTTACCCTTGATGCAAGGAGAACAAAACTGCTAATGAATGCAAATGAAAATAAATCAACTGAACTTCTGTGCTCCATCTGACACTATTTAATCTAATTTAATTCATATAGGTGGTAAATTCAAAATTAAATATTGATAGAAATCTTATGCATCAAGATAAAGAAGTCAACACAAAAAAACACTGAGGATACTGAATAATCCAGAGCAAAGTTAATGCATATATATTTAGGGTATATATAACATTTATTTATTGTACACGTGCACATTCACACAAATAAAATAAGCAAATTCATGTCTGAAATTGATTATGTATTCCCCCACCTTTTTATTTTAATTTCTGTTCCTTATTTGTGATTACCATTCAAATATTTCTGTGATGCATCAGAAAATGATTATATTGTTAAAAATGTTTCCAAAATGAGAATTAATATTTTTAATCATTTGCATTACTAATCGTTTCAATTAACATTGATTCATTGAAATTAATTTTATATCAAGCATCCATTCCTAATTTAACAGCTAAGGATTAAAAAACAAAGTGTTTTTATTTTTACCTCATCCCAGTGAAATATACCTGAGACCATTAGACTGTCCTAACAGAAGACTACATTCACAGGAGTACCTCTTATTAGTCCTACAGATGCAGCATAGAAAAAAGACAAGCTTTTGAGCATGTTTTGCTTTATATCATGGATTCATCATGCCTTCAACACTACTTATGAGTAGTGTCATTGACATGTTTCATTACCAACCCACAGAACCTGGCAGTAAGGATACACAACCTGCACAGATTTGGAAATGGTGTTGCACAAAGCAACAGAAAACAGAGGCAACTACAGGCCTATGGTAAATATACTTAGTGCACAAATCTCTGTGCAAGAAGCACAAAATTTTCACTCTTTTTTTTTTTTAAACTACACAGAAGTTTCACAAGTCTTCCACATCTGCTTTTTGGTTGGAACAAATGCACACCTCCAGCCACTCCGCATTCCTTCACAAGATCATGGCTATGCTATCAAAGTTAACTGCCCAGGTACTGATCTTCCCTCTGGCTGCTCCCTGTTTCAAGCCCCTTCTGCCATTCCAGCCCCTAAGGAAGTCTGTAGGTCTCCCAGAGACAAAGGAGGCAGTGATGCATTCTGCCAGATCTCTCTCTGAAGGGAGAGTTCACCAGTGCTGTTCTGCTGCATTGTCCTCCTCTCATATGCTATTATCTTTAAAGAAACCTCTTTATAGTTCAAATTGTAGCTTTCTGAATTCTTCTATTGCTTTCCTTACAGGCTTTAAGCAGTTTCAGCATAACTCCTTGCTACCGCAGCTCATTATATAAGTAGCCTGAAAATTAAGAAAGTAGGAAAAATAACCAAAGCAGAAACTGGCATTTATTTCTTTATTCACTTTCTTAAAATGTGTTCTCCAAAAGATAACTTTGTTTATATCATGCCAGTCAGCTCTCAGAAGGTGACATCTCAGAATCAGTCATTTCAGTCACATGTGGCCTTTCAGAGATCTAATTCTATCCTGCTTTCCCAATCACCTGCTATAACAGCTCCCTCCATTCTTTCATCCAGTCTTGCCCCAGATATTTAGAGCAATGGTTTCCACTTTTTATTTCCTCATCTGCTTTCACACATTTACAGTGTAGCAGTTTCTCTCTGTCATGGCCATAGTATTTATCAATGTGCTACAGGACCACACTCAAAGCCAGTTCTGTATTTCAAAGAGATAGATTATATTCCCTAAATATAACTGTCTAACTCATTGTGGTGTCTCATTATTTTAACCCCCTGAAAGCAGTGATGTTATTTCAAATTATGTCAAGTAGGCATTTCCTTAACACTATACGCTTATGCACTAACATAAACATAGTAAGGTTAAACTACAGGCATTGTCCAAATCACAATGTAACAAAAATCATGCATCCAATTATTCATGCTTTTTTTTTTTTTTTTTTTTTTTACCCACACTAAAATAAATACATGGGATTTTCAAATATTTCACAATTAATTCTGAGGCCAGATAAATGTAAAACTCTGCTGAAGAAGAAATGTTCCCTACACCTATGAGGTTTCTTCCAGAGGAAGATTTTAGATATAATTTAATATTGATTTTTGAGTGGACATCTTTTTATGTTTTCCATCTTATTTCATTTATTACAATTCACAAGTTTTTAAAAAAAATCTGCAGTTACAGCTAGTTCAGTAGATCATAAGTTGTAAGAGAATAGTTATTACACCTTTCGGAATATGAGGAAATATTTCCAAGATTTTCCTTATTAAAGAAAGAGAAGACTCACAGTTCATGAAGGTTTTTTTCTTTTAAATCACAAAAATTACATGATGTACAACTATTTTTAAATGGCTTTCTAGCAGAAAAGTGCAGATATATACTATTGAAAACTTTCCGATTTATACTGAGCTGTGGATTCCTACAGTTCATTATAAATCAGCATGTACAAAAGCTCCATGCTCTCCTACTGTTTTGCATCATATTTCAAAACACAGTTCTTTAAAGGATCTGCTATAATTTTACTCCTTTCAAATCATAATTATATATGCAGTTGTCATTTTCTAGCAGTTATCAATAAAAATATAGCACTGTACTCCTTGTGGCTTAAATTGCCTTCAGCATCTTTTCAATTCTTTCCATGTTCAATTATCTTTTTCTATTTTTGTTCCCCAACACACAGATTCTAACCGAGCTTATTTTAAGGGTCAGGGTTAGTTGCAAGAATCTAGCTGACTAGATCATGATAACTTCATTAAACAAAACGTGAACTGGTAAATAAAACTCAGAGTGCAGGCATAGGTTCACGCTTTTGTGATATTTCAATTACTTGGGAAAAAGAAAGCTTGCCATTTAGTTCTGGCTAGGTTTTGCCAGTTCTGCAACAGAGGCTGAAAACAAGACACATTAAGGTTAGGGGGTGAGAAAGTGAAGGCAGTTCTGTTCTAAGATTCCTAATCTGTTTCCTCTTGCATTCAACACAATTCATCTCAGCATAAAAGAAACAGTCTTCAGGTAACGTCAGGTATTTGGCAATAGGAAGCTTCAAACAACCTAAACAACCACAGTACTTAAGCAGTTCCACCTTATTTATCTTTTTTGGTTTGATAGTTTTCTGTGTTCCAGCATCTGTATGGCTGTTTTTCTAACTGCGAGATAATCCTAATTAGGTTTAAACAGCAATGACTGATTTTCAGGGAGTCTACTTCAAAGCTTCTCTACCCTTGCCAAGTTCTTCAGATGCTTCCACACTGCCTGGTTTGATTCTGCGTTTTCGTTTTCAGCAACTTTTTGGTTCATCCTGTGTTCTGCTCAAAAACAAATGCTCAAGGACGAATCTTTTTGATCTGCACTGTTACTGCTACTCAAACTTCACAATCATTAGGAAAAGAACAAGAAAAAAAACAATGTCCCAGTCGTCTCAAAACTGTAAAGCTACTGATTTTTGTGCTGACCAGCAAAAATAGTGAGCTGAATCAGATATCTTAGGACACCCTCAAGCCACAGATATTTTTCAGTGATCTTTCGCTATTTTAAGTACAGTTTTTATATAATCCCTGTATTGCTCATCTTACAGTGTGATGGTTTTCCTCATTATACAGACTGTTCCTTATCCAGGCTTAACTGCTGGTTCTTGTTTCCAGTGTATTTGTGTCCTGCCCATATCCTGTTATTCACTTGTATCTGAATACTTTCCTGCATTTTGCCAAGGAAAATATTGTCAGTTTTACTTCACATGGTTCATTTCTCCAAAACACTCCTGTAGTCCATTCCTTTAAGGAAGGCTTCCATCCTTCCATCTTCCATCCCTATTCCCCCTTCTGATTACATCCATCTTTCTCACCTATACCTGAAACGGGGCTCCGTGATAGCTTTATACAATCTGGGGCTTTTATGTTTCACGTGAAGATAGTAAGAATCCAAATTTAAAAAAAAAAAAAAAAAAAAAAAAAAAAGAATCCTTTCTATTTCTCTGAATAATAACATTCCCTTCCTGTTCTTTAAGGAATATTTGGATTTGACATAGAATTTATCGTGTATCAAAAATTTTGGCAGCAAGATTTTTGAGACTGTTGGGTGCTTTTCTAGTTTTACTGATCTCAGCACAGTTTCATGTAGAAATCACTGTTTCTAAAAAGCAGCTACTCAGGCAGTCTTTTTCAGTTTATTTCAGTCCTAAGCATTCAAATTTCACATAAAAATTTGGATGCATATTTTAAAAATACCAGAAAGGTTTCCCAAGATGTAGAGTAAATTGCATCTCACACGTCAAGGGAAATAGGTCATTCATACAGACACAAAGAAAGCAACTGTAGCGACTCAAGCATGTGTTACACAACAGCAAGTTTTAAAGCTATTTCAACAACAGCAGGATGGATACATAAGCATCTTGCAGCTGTTTTGCAGACTGGTACATCATGAAGCTTCATCAGTGTTTTTCACACAGGCATATCTGAGATAAGTGACTATGTTTATGATACTGGGTTAGTTATTTTGACAAATCTTTTCCAAACAGGAAGTATGTCAAGCTAGACTTGATCCTTTTTCAATGATGCACATAATGCACACTGGTTACATCTATGTTGTTGTATTTTTTGAACAAATGTGTCTCAGTCTCTGTTTATTTCTTCGGGTTTTTACCTTGAGAATGAGTATTTTCAGGCAGGATGGTTTATAAATTTGGTATGATTTCTGACATTGATTGCAATTACTCAAGCAAAACAGCACTGTAAAAATCACCTCTAAAAATCCGAGTTCAAGAAAATATTTCATAATATTCCTGTCACTCTGTAAAGAATGTTTTACAAAGGCTTCAGAACAGCTGCAATGAAGGTGATTCCATAAATAATGCTTGCACAGTGGTTTCTAAGGTACCTTGTGTCTCTTTTGTGATCTAACTTGTTGTTATGGAGATGGTAAAATACCAACCATTTTTTTGTGAGAGTGTGGAAGATCAATTTTGGATCTGTTACAGCAGCTTCTTTTCCCTGCTCAGCTGTAATCAGCCATCCTTAGGAAACCACAGGATGTATAAGTAATATTGTCTATTTTAAAATAGACAGATTTTTGCACAAAACTTAAAATTGTTTTGCACATGGAAACAAATTTACACACTTGTAACAGATGCAAATTCCACCCAAAATTCCTCCAAATTCAAATATATCTAAAGGTATTTGCAGCTCCAATGCAAATGAGACTATTATTATTTAGGTTTAAGAGCTTACAAAGAAACAACTCACTCCCTCTTCACTCCATTTCTGACTTCATAATCTTATAAAAATGCATTATTTCTTACAGCAAGAAAGGCAAAAATTAATATTTTTAAACCTTAAAACCTTCAGTTAAACATCCAATTGACCTTAAATTTACAGAGAATACATTATCTGGAACAATTGCAGATTATTCTTCTGTATTTTTAACCTATGCCAGCCCACGAGTCCAAGTGTGCACATCCCCAGCCAATAAAAGAATTCTGTGAACTTCAGATTTTGCCAGTCAGAAACAGAGTTCTTGAACCATCTCCCATAGTTAAACAGCTATAACTATTGTTGCCTGTTTGGTTTTTTGTTTGTTTTAGACATAAACCTTGGGAAAGCAAATGAGTTTTATGTTTTCATTATTATTATCTATCACTGGTTGCATTTTAAATCTTTAAGTATTTGCTCACATTTTATTATATGTTACAGCTTGTATTACAGCTGGAAAGAATGATGAAAATGGGAATGGTGAAAATGGGAAAAGAAACAAATAAGGAAAGAATGCTCACCTACATCCAAAGATCTAGATTCACAGAAAAGACTCCACAGAGAGGGATCTCCAGAAAGAGATCCTTCCCCAGTGGCAGTCAGCCCTTAAATTGGGTCTAGCAGGGAGGGAGCAAGGCTTCACCCCTTCCAGTAACACAGCTGAATTGCTTTTACCTGTGCTCCCAAGGTTGACTCAGTTCTTTCCTCAGGTGACCAACCAGTGGCTCAGACCATGACCCAACACTAGCTGAGTCCCATACATTAGAATATACATCAACTGCTCTTTTCACTCTGACATCTCCTTCCCTTAATTGACATATATACCTACTTCCATAGTATTTTAAAAAGTGAGTAGTAGCATGGAGTACAATAGACAGACTATAAATGAACCCTTTTGTTCTTTCCTGTAAACACTTCAGTATTTACCTTCATACTGTGTCTGATCTCATGTTATCAACATGTTTGAGATTATTTTGAGCTATGCAATGCTATAGCTTATTAGTGTTTCCAAAACACCTTTTTACAATTTTTTTGGCCCAACTACTTGACAAG
Source organism: Lagopus muta (assembly GCF_023343835.1). NCBI lineage: Eukaryota > Metazoa > Chordata > Aves > Galliformes > Phasianidae > Lagopus > Lagopus muta. The sequence continues at coordinate 18,491,410 of NC_064440.1, read as the reverse complement.
ACAGTCTGTAATTAAGGTTACAGGACACACAGCTGAGTCAAGGTTTTCACAGTCTTAAATCAAGATAGTAATGTGGGAACTCCTCCTTCTTCCACCCTGTATTGAAATGCTCAGACAAGCGCACACACACAAAAAACCACTTCCTTGCAGCACAGTCTACAGAACATTCTGACTGTCTGACATAACATCCTAATAGAGAAGGAGAAGTAAATTTTTGAAAGTACATTAAGATCCTCAAAAGATAGACCAGCCTATTTCAATAGAGTGGACATGAAGTCCTTGTTAAATTTACCTATGCTATAAATATTGGTGCTGTTTGGGCCAGTAATAGATCAGGATGAGCATTATGAGTTGTGTCTCATAATAGGGTATAGGGTATTAATATTATTATAAATAGGGTATTAACTATCATTTTTTAAAGGACCTTTCCTACATTTAACGAATCCATCTTCATAATAGAGCAAATGGATCAACAAAACAGATCAACTAGCCAACTACAGAAAAACTGCATGCATTTCCTCAGACCAGAAATTTGCGTATAACGTAGCAGAAATCACAGACATGCACAGAATCGTGTTCACACTGTGTAAGAACATGCAGGGCCAGATTAACTTCAAAAACTTTAGTCCAAGAGAGGATTGGTCCCCATACGTGTGAAATCTCAGGAGACTTTATGACAGGGAAGTCATAAAATCTTCAAGACAACTGCATATTCAGTGGATATTAAGATGTATAATCACAAAAAAAGAACAAGAGAGTTAAGCAAAGTAGACTAAGATAATAAGAGAGAATAAATGGAAGGCTTACCCATATGCTAGGCTCACCTACAAAAAACACCAGAAGAGGGGATCTCCAGATAGGATCCTTCCCCTCTCATAGCCAGATCTTAAATAGGTCTAGGAGGGGTGGAGCTTGGCTCCATCCCTTCCGGCAGCACAGGTGAATTGCCTTCACCTGTGCTCCTCTGGCAGACTCATGGCTCACCTCAGGTGATCAATCAGAGGTTCAGGCCGTGACTCAGCAGTTCCCATACAACAACCCTTAATTACTTGGAGATCATCTGTATTTTTATGGAAACATTACAGAGACAAAAATAGTGAATATTAATACTGATCAAAGAATCCAGTTTGTACATTTTAGTAGTAGTACATTCACTGACAGAGGCCATAGATGTGGAGAAAAGTAGAAATATGGTCCTTAGATGAAAAGATATTTCTTGATTAAAGTGCCAACAGATCACGCATTACAGTGAAGGGAGACAATATAGGATTCAAAAAACATTTGCCTACCTCAGGAGCCATCCAAAAGGGTGTTCCCACTGAGGTGTTTCTACGTAGCCGTGTGCTGGTGAGCTGGGCTGAAACACCTGCAACAAAACAGAAACAAATTTGGCTTCAAATTCATTAAATCAAGTCAATCAGTTTATTTGAAGTATGTAAGAAACAAACCTCTAAGACTGAGATCACAGCTACAGGCTAAAGCGCAGTGTTACTACTGAATTCTTTGATTAATTTCATTTTTCCACAGCTCATCCTAGACAGACCACAGCTTGCTGTTTTCTTTCTGGATTGCTACAAGATTTTTTTATGAATTATCTCAGTCTGAAGCATTTTCATTCAAATTAAAAAATTTAATCAGCTCTTAATATCACAGATACCTCCTTCTGCTGTTTTTCATGAGTATATTCTGGAACATTTCAAATTCCCATCTGAATTTAAAACCTATTTTCCAGAAATGTTGTCCAAGTCTAGCTGAAATTTATTCCCTGAATGCTGCTGGCAGGAACCTTGCAGAAGTTCCTTCTCAACAAAACATTTATGCACTTATTTAAAACAAATCTTTTCCTTTGAAAAACATGGAAGCTTAAGTTCACATTGTAGCTTACACTTAGGAATTAAGCAAGTGCTTAAAACAAAGCCTGTGCTTCATTGGTTTTCTGACTGAGGCTAGGCTAGTGAAGCACAGCAGAAAAAAGGAAGGAAGGAACTAGAACAAAAAGAAACAATATTAACAAATCAAAATGAAGTTTCAAATCATTTTCTGTGCTCTTGTCAACTGTGCTCCTGTAGAACTCAGGAGCATTCAAATAAGCTGAACAAATACAATATTGACAAAAATATTTCATGCTATCATTGTTGGGAAAAAAGAAAACAAAAGAAAACATGATCTACTCCCACAGTACCACCCACAAAGAAAAACAGGTAGAAACACACCATGACATAATAGATTTGTGCCCGATTTCAGTGAGTAAGAAATTCAGACTCAAAATCAGTCATTTGTAAATTAAGCAATTGGATTGCTGTACCAAAGATTCAATTCTGTACTTATTTTTCATTTCAGTGTGATCGCAAATCTTGATTTGGTGGGTAACACTGCAAAACAGCCAATGACTGGAGTCTACAAGCCTCTGTGCATTTAACTGTTTTCTCTTAAGCTGGCCTAACTTGTAGCTGCTATCTATGGACATTCCAAAACAGCATGGAACATCAAAAAGCTGACAAAGGGGGAAAGAGGGAAGATGGTGAAAAAGAGAGAAAGAACATGAGTGAATGATGAGTTCAAGCATGTCATGCTGTTGAGTGAAGTTGAAAGAAAAAAGAAGTTGAAAAGTCACGCAATAAAAGCAAAAAAATAACTCTGTGCAATCCTCTCAGTGTACTAATATCCATACATACTGCCTTGAGTATGAATTCACTTTCTCTTCCCCCTATATAATGGATAGAACTTGCTAACAAGGTAATCTCTGAGTATTTCCTTTTATCTCCATTGATTCGGACTCTAGACCCTCATTTTGTATGCACAATTCAATACTAAATCTTGGATTATTATTTCCTTTCCTATTTTCTTCACTCCTTATCACACAACAAATCTCCTTAACATTCCTTCAAAATGGGAGAGGATTATTAGTTCCAGGGATTAGCCTAAAAATATCAAATGCATCCACTGTTTTTGTGCTCTTAATCTGAGATCTTTCAGTTTTCAGGCACTCCATCTGACTAAAGTAGAGCTGTAACGTTCTCAGCTGCAGCTCAAACTCAGCTCTTCTACAAGTTAGTACAAAATGTTTCAGACTGGATATAAGGAAAATGAGGAACACAGAATGGCCATTTCTAAAAAGCTTGATGCAAGTGCCAACAAAGAGAAACCCTAGCAGAAGCAAGAACAGGCTCCAGTTTGATGTCCTTCAGCTGTCTGAATAGCAAAACTCTAAAATAGCAAAGCTCTTCCTGAACTCTGCATTTTTCACTAAACATCTTTCACCTCCTGCAACAAATGGGACAATTCTACAGACAACAGTTGCAGCTGCAACTCAGTCCTAATTTGATCCTAAGTCCTTTCTATGACTAAAGCAGTGGGCTAGTGAGAGAAAGAGCAATTCAATGAAGCCTTAGTGCATAATACTTTGTCAGACAGAAAGCACATTTCGATATTTCCTAGTGGTTAAGTACTAGGAAACACGTGAGCGTTTGCTCATGTCTTTTTCTGAGGTACATATGTTATAATTTGCTACGATTATTGGTGAGTCTTAAATGTTAAGAAATAAAAAAGCCCCAACAACATGGAAAGAGATGAGATGCCAGAAATCTTGGGATTCTCAGTTTTCCTGAACATGCCACTTAGATTTGTATACCACAGATATGCCTTTGGACTCAGGAGCTCCAAGCTGATCTTGAGGAGCAGCTAATGCCATTGACATGTATGATAAGAGTTGTCAGAGAGAGAAGCCAATATTTCCCAGAAGGGCGCAGTTGCAAACAACGACCACACTCATAGAGAAATTACTTGTCTCCCTCATACTAGCTCAGGGACTTGCTGCAAATTTTGCTTCAGGCCATGTTTCTCCCAGCACTATTTTAATTATTACCTCTACTGTTCAACATAATGAATTTCTGTCCCTAGAAGGTACTGAGATGTTTGTTACTTTCTTGGTTCCAACTTATTTTATAATCTCCAACGCAATCATTTTTAATGTCAAATTTGTAATGCTGATGATGTCATGGTATTACATTTATTTTCCAGTATATGAATTTCATTTTTTAATCATTACTATTTGCAGGATTTTTGGCATATCATCGTATGCTACTCTCAGTTTGTGAACATTTTTCTTTATCTTCATGCACTACTAGATATGCATCTGTTATCCAAGCAATACTATTCTCAATGGTGATTACCTTACGCATTTTATGATTAACTAATGAATCACATATTACTAATAATTCGTTTCCATTGTATACATATCTGTCAGACTACATACAGCAATGTGTTATTTTTCTGAGTGGATATGTATAAGAAGAAAAATGCTGAACTGAATTAAATTTTATTGACAAGGCCCTTTCTCTTTTCCTCTCCCTACCCATCTATTTCTTACAATATTTCCAGACTGGCCATGATTGTATACAACAGCAATAATAACATATTAAATGGATATTGGGTTTTGGACACATGGGACCATTTTACCTTCTGCTCAGAGGGAGCAAAATGCTAGAGGCTAGCAAATGTCATTTCAAAGAGAAGGATGTTTTCTTTTCATATGCAAAAGACAGAATTTAAATTTAAATTAGGACAATTACTGTGAAACTGACATTTTTTGCAAAATGCAAAAAAAAGATTTGTAAATGACACTTTCAAAAATACTTTAAACAATAAATTATTATGATTGCTCTTTTAAGTTAAAAATGTGTTACTGATTTTTTGGATACCATTTTTATTCTTGGTGTATCAAGTTACTTCCCCATTTTTCCTCCCTAAAATAATCTTGATAATTGTCCCGAAAATCTCTCACTATAGCATTCTGCCTTCCCAGTGGAAAGTAAACAGATGCCTTTGGCTAGACTGCATGTATTAGAAAAACAAATGGGAAGTGGTCATTACCAAAGTCAACGAGCTTGACTCCACCTTCTGTTGTCAGAAGAATGTTGTTCCCTTTGACATCTCGATGAATGATCCGGTTATTGTGTAAATGCTGAAGGCCCTATATGCCAGCAGTAACAAAAATAAGTTTACTCCCTTATTTAAAAACAATTACCACCCTACTATTAGGGAATGTAATGAAGACAATCTGCACATAGTCTATAGAAACATCTGTCCACCAGATTACATGCTTGATACAACTCCTGCTGCAGTAATAGCCCAGAAAATATTGTCAACATTATCATTCTTTATAAATGGAAAATATATGCATGAGATGAACAAACTGCACCCTCTGCTGTCATTACAAGCCCAGTGAACAACCTTACCAAGAGAGCACCGTATAAGATGTATGATATCATAGCTTCATCCAATTGTTGGCCACAATTCAGCAAACCTTTGACAAGTTCTGTGACAGACCCTCCATTGCACAGCTGTGAAGTGGGAAGACACAAAGGGGGGAAAAAGCAAGACATGCCTTCAGTTACTCAACACGCTTTTTTAGGCTGTGAATAACTACTGCATAAAACTGTATGACAACACAAGTTCAGGGAACAACCAGATTTTTACTTTTCTATTATCCATAAATTTATCCATGTAAGGAAAATGTAATTTTTTTAAACGTCAAAAAGTCTTTAAAGTCTGGAAAATGTGCACCAAAAGCAACTGACAAGAGCATACTTAGTCGGTAAGGTCTATATAGACCTAGCTCTTCCAAATTCTACATTCAATTTTGTTATATAGAGTATTTCACAATTTTACCATAAAAAATTTCGTTATATGCAATACCACACATAACCTGTCTGATGTGCTACTTTTGAAAAAACAAAACAAAACAAAAAAAACCACATGGAAATCCAAGCTCAAATTCAAATTCAATACAAAGCCAGTAGGCATACAGTAAAAAGCAACAGCAAAACAAAGATGCTAAATCTTTGCTTTATCAATAGTTAATGGAATTTAATATGAAATGTCAAAGAACATTCATTCAAGCTACCTAATTCTACCATAAACAGAAGTTAAACGCGTTGTTGAGATTCTATGACTTAAAGGGGAAGTAAAGATTTTCCATTCTGATTCAAGTCATCATTCAAGAATAGGGAATAAAATTTCTAAAATGAACTGTAATTAAAAAGCAAATGCTAGCCTTCTCAGCCTACTTATAACACAGCAAAATGAATGTCATTGTACTGAACATCAGCCTGTGTAAAGCTCTGCATCTATTAAGCCTGGAAATTGTTTAGAAATCCTCACTCATCTTGCAAAAAATCTTTTGCAATCAGTTAGCTGCCAACAAGACTACCATGTGTCATTTTACATTTTTCACTGCAAGAATACCAATTGCCACTGAAGAATAGTAGGCATTTCTGTTGCTACTTTCTAGAACAACTAACTTTTAGTTTTATATTACATTTTCTCTGTTCATTTTGCAACAGGCAACATGTTCCTTAATTTTTTACCATGTTACTTCTACATTATGTTTTACATTTCCCTTGAGTGCTTGACCTCTCAAAAAATTTGAACGTTATTTTCTCCAACAAGAAAAATCAAGCCGTTTTTAAGCAAAACATTTTTACCAACAAGATACAGTGGTTTTTGAGGCAGAATGTGGCAACTTGAATAGAAATAAAATGTAAGGACTTTCCCTTTTTAACAAATTTTTGTGAGATTTTCAACAGTACATGACATATCATCTATCACCAGTCTTTTGATAAATCGCCCCTATCAGAAAATCATGAAAGCTGGTGACTCTCCTAGCAATAGAAAACAGAGACCCACCACATTCACTAGTTAAGATGTAATATTATCAAGATGTTTTTTACCTCAAGTACTAGCCAGAGCTGTCCTCCCACATATTGATCTGCTTTGTAGAACATCCCATAAAATCTAACAACATTAGGATGATTGGGAAGAAACTGCAAAATATTATATTCTGCTTCAATTTCTTCATCTACATCCTAAATACAAACATACAGAACATATAAACACAGTAAGCCTGTGTAAAGCAAGAATAAACGCCTATGGATAAAAAAAAAGCTATTTTTAAGCAGTTTGTACTTTTAAATGTTTTTTTAAACCAATGTTTTTTTTTTTTAAATGGTTTTCTTCCAGCGCTGCTGAAAGTACTCTTCACTATTTTGTCTTTTCCTGTTTGTGGTCCAAACAGGACAACAGATGGGATCGAATAATTTCACAAAACCTCCAAGTGGAATGTTGTAAAAATAAAAACATTAAGACAGACTATACTAGAAACTATTGAAAAGAGAAATATCAACATTCATTAAATAAGCAAATGTTACTAAGCATTTGTTAATATAACAGTTCTGTGACAATTTAAAAAAATTTGAATATCAGCTCATAGGCCAAAATTCAGAAAAATATCTAAGCAGTAAATTTCCTTGCTTCTGCAGAGACTGTAACTACTAAAAATATTAAACATTCACGTGGAGGGTTGTTCTGACTTGTTTGTTTTTATCTATCTTGAGGCTATTGTCTGATTTACTACTTTTCCCAGAATTGCACAAGAGAAAAAGCAAGACAGGCTTCAGAAGTTGCAGATGATAGAAATGCAACCTTTCATAGTAAATATACTCGCTCGACTGTTACAATCAAACTCCACATTAATCCAACCTGTACAGTGGTCAGCTAACTCTTCCACTGAGAGCAAGGGCCTTGGCTCTCAAGGGAGGTCAGGGACTTAAATCCCACTAAAACTGGAGCTAGCAGAGAACCACTTCCAAGAATTTTGCCTGGACTTTAATTATTGCCTATTCTTTAATTATTGCTTATCAGTGTTAGACACTTACAGAAGACAATTGTAAAATATAATGAAGTTCACAGTATTTCTGCAATGGAAAAAGCAATCCTTTTAGGGAACGTAGAATAAGAACATTTAAGATTAACAGTATCTTTTGTCTTCCTTCCTAAAACAGACCCCTAAGAGGAATGCCTTTGTGCTTTCCTATCACATGCATGCTCAAAGCACAGGTATCTGAATTTGTACCGGACTACTTATATAGATATAAAAATGAAACTTAGTAAATGCTATTTTCAAACAGCATGCAAGATGATGAAATTTTCAGCAGCACCTTTCAGGCTTCCTTCTGCCAATGCACTGTGCAAAAAACATTTCCTCAGGATGCATTCAATATCTTATGTTTAACTTACATTTTAAATCTGTTTAAAAATTCTTTTAAATTAGCAATGAAGTTTAATACTTTCACTTACACTAATAGGATCAAGAATCTTTACTGCTGCCAGACTCCCATCTTTCTTATTGGCAACCTTATAGACTTTACCATAAGTGCCTTTTCCAATAGTCTCTATAATTTCCCAGGTGTCTGTGGGATCAGCTAATGATTCTAGTCCGATCATACTGGAATTGTATTGAAATAATCCATACAACGGCTTCCTGAAAAAAAAGCAGACAGACATACAATGGTAAGCCTTAAGTAACTGAACTAAAGCAGCCGTGTTATGATAAAGAAATCAAATGTTGAGAAGAAACGCAGATGGAATGACAAATGAAAATCATGCAGAGAGATAAGATCAGTAGATAAAGGAAAGCAAAGAAAACACGTTAGACCATTTCTCTTTACTTACTTTGCTGCGTGTATTAACTATCTGCTTTATACATTGCTGCATATGCTAAATAATTTTGAACCCATTTCTGAACTTTTGACAATATCTGATCTCTCTTTTTATTGCATGCACTTTTAATGGACATTTTATACAACTGGTTTAACACAGCTCATGAAATGAGACCTTATTTCCTGTGTGTTAAAAAGCTATGTCATTCATGTAATGTATTTTATCTAACTCCCTGGATAATGGCCAGGCAAACACTCAGTAGGTAAAACACTTCATCATATCTGATACATCTTCAATAGGGCTATATATAACCAGTTCACTAGTTTAGACCGGCCTGGCAGGTATCATAAAATACAAAACAATTTGATAGTAGACAACAGGAATGTCATGAGAGTAACAATTATCACTGAAGATGTTTCTCAGCAATTCCACTCGTCTCTGTCTCTGTTTCAGTCAGCATGGCTGTCAGTATGCAGACCACCTCAGCTACTTTTGCACTTAACTGGAAAATTAAGTTCTGAGATCCATGAACAAACTGAAGGAGAAAAATTACAAAGTAATCTTCAAATAAGCAATTGAAGACAACACCATGGTTGACTGCAAAAGCTCCCAGCTTTTGGAGGTTAATCAGCTAGCACCTCACTCCAAATGATCCCAAACAGACCTGACTTTCAAGGTTTGAGCCATTTCCTACTGTCTTTTTATCCTCTATAACATTCCCACTGGCACTGACAACTATCTGGCACCAAGAATTTAGTCAGAAGGAATGTGAACCTGATAAAAAGTCTAAGAAATTATAAGAAATGAAGCAATGTAATTAAAGAAATAACTATGTTTTCTAATCATGCTAGAGAAGAAAATAAACTTCATTCAAATTCACATGCAGCCCAGATCTGTGTACCAGTATGCAAAATGGAAATGTTTGTTTCCATTCTTGATATCTTTGCAGGGGAAATAAGTTTTTAAATTTCTTCAAATGCCAAGAAAAAAAGCAGCGACGTGTAATTACAGAAATTTACCACACAGAAAGCACAAAACATTCCATTTCTTGATGAGGGGAGGGAAAGGGAGGAGAAGAGATGAAAGGAGAGCAGAGGAGAAAAAGAAAAATCTAGTCAATGTCATTAATCTGCTGAAGGTCAATAATAATCACGACAGTTTCTCACTGCTTGGATTCAATACAGCATGCTGCAAATAAAGAATAGTATTCCAAACACATACAGTCAGCACCTCAATGTTGAAGCAGGTCAAGAGAGAGAATTTGCTGAAATCGGTGAACAGACTGTACTGCATGAACTGAAGACAGCAATCTCAGACATGTAGCTTCTGATAAGCCAACCTTAACAACAAGCTTTACTTGGAGTAGGAAGACAAATGCAAATGTAAGCGGGAACAGTTGTATCCCAAGTTTAAAAAAAAAAAGTTAAACAGAAGCCAAAGACATATTGAACATGTCACTTTAATACTTCAAGAGAAATATTACAGACGTTCATGTGTAAAGGCAGCTGGCATTTGCCATCACTATAACAACTAGCCTATCACACAGAATGTCCAGAAAATGATGCGTAGCACTCTTCATACCAGTGTAATATTTATTAGAATGCCTCCCTTCCTAAGCTGCCAGTGTGAACAAATATATTTCTCTTTAAAATTAAAAAAAAAAAAAAAAGTGGATGAAAGAGAGAAGAAAAGTTCTAATGAGTAAGCACTTCTCTGCATTCTTACAACAACGTAGAACTTTGTTCATGTCCAGCTTAGAAGCAGATTGTGCCATAGCACAATCATCTTCTGCTTAAACTGAAAGTCTCTTCTTGAACTCAAACAATACATACCAAACACAGTTCTGTATCTGCCACCAGTGAAAGCATTCTTTGAACACAACAAAGTTATGAAATTTCTGTGACAGATGTAAAAATTTTACATTATAAAAAAGCAAAAGAACAGTATGTACTAGTATCTTAAGCATTATAAATGTCTTTTTTTTTAAAGTATGCAATTTCTGCTTTTTCTTCAGTTTTTGCTTACTTACTCATTTACTGAGCTTTACAAAATAGTGTGTCTTAAAAGAAGGGCTGCCATATTTTTATTTATTTGTACAAGGAAAAGTTACACATGAATGCAACCAATTCTATAAATTGTATTCCATATCCACAAGACCTTAACTCCAGAATGCAAAAGTTGAAATTTCTTTAGGAAGACTTCACTGCTTGCACATCAGATCTTATACCTGTTCTGCGCTTTTAAGTGATATACAAAGGGTGGCTTCTAGCTGTGAAAAACTCAAGCACTGTCCTCCCCAGAGGGAGCCTCAACCTATTTTAGACCTCCTGATTACAAGAATTTCACAATTTCTGCCACCAGATGGAGAAAACTTCTCAGTGGTTAAATCTGTTCCAAGCGGGCAAGCAAAATAGCCCACAGCAGATGCTGAAAAATTACACTTTGGCAATTAACTCTACGGGCTGGGGAACAACTTACACAAAGCTATTTGTGACTGCACACTCATAAGCTATTTAAGGAATGACTAGATGTTATCAACAACCCCCTTGCACTCTACCAAGCCTTATTTTACATACTAAAGAATGCAAAGCAAATGGACAACTAGACAGGAGTCTTGACAAGATACTCTCAGGCAGAAATGGGAGCAAATAGAAAGATTTTCTTAAAGAAAAAAAAAAAAAAAAAAAAGAGACAAACTACTTTTTAAAGTTGTAAACCAGTGTTGACTAACCCTGAGAAACAAGAGGAGAAAACAAAATCTTAACAGGCTTCAGCAACTGACAGTGTTTCTTTCAATTGTCTGTGAAGTGAGACATTCCCCATTGAGAAAATAAATTTCAATAGTTTTGTTGTTGTTGTTGTTTGTTTGTTTTTAACCACCAGGACATTCTGGAAACCTTTAGAAGTCACAACAAATCAAGTGAGACCATGTGCAACAGACTGTTTTAAGATGGCAGATACATAAACAAGTTTGATCTAAATTTAAAGAAAAAATAAGATTGCCATTAGAATTATTAATTATATATTTTACCCTCTTAACAGGAAGACAAACAGACTGCAAGGTTTGTCTGATAAAAAAAGAGTGGATGTGACAGTAAGGGCCTTGATTCAGTGACAGGATTCAGAAAGACAGGTTGATGATTGGACGTTTTCTTGAAGGTCTTTTCCAACCTAGATGATTATATCATTCTATAAAAAGATAACAAAAGAAATATGGCTTACAGGCAGTCAACAAGTCATTTTTCCCTTTGTGAACCACAGTCTTCTATAATGGCTCTAAACAGCCTCCAAAAATGCCTCATAGAAATGACATGGTATTCCAGAAGTTCTTTGATTCTCAATGCAAATTCACAAAGTTCAAACTATATTGTGAAAATAACAGAACAGACTGCACATAAATGTTATGTAGAGATTTTACATGACGTAACAACCTCTAGAATAAAGTCAAATTTTTTTTTCTGGCACATTTATTATTCTGCAGCTATCTTTCTCAGAAATGATAGGAACAAAAGGGACCCATAAGCGAGAGAAACAGTGCCAGAAATAGCTTTAGCGTTGCAGTTCTCTTTTTGGTAGTGCCTTACTGAATTTTCATACAAGAGTTATTTGCCTTATTGACTTCAAACAGGCACCCTTTTTCTTGTTTACTGTAAAACAAGATAGCTATACTGGTTTTAAAATTAGTATGATCCTCAGTGCATCCTGCGCTTTGAACAACAGTGGTATACAGCACTGTATAGTTTGAATTTTAATGCAGCTGTTAGGGACATAAAAGCAATTTCAGTTAATAGTAGTGAGAAAAAAATAATGTATACATATCTAAAAAATACTGTTCCCATATGAACAGTTCTTGCATACAGCTAATTTTTCAGCAGTACTTGACCAGCTCTTCTTGCCTGTCTTGTGAACCAGCTGGCTGATGTTCTTCTGGCATCTACACAAATTTGAAAGAATGAGAATGTCGTATTCAAAATTATGGTGGAATAGTGGAATCTATTTATAGAGAGCTCTATTTTGCTTCTACACTAAATAAATGAACCATAGATAGAGAATTCATAAGGCAAAACTGAGATTATCAGCTATGGCTTCACCCAGCCATGACAGCCCCTCTTCTGCTGGCTACTGATTGTCACATCAAGCCAGCTACCTAGGAAGAAATTGTTAGGGGAATTAACGAACCACTGAAAGCCATAAGAAAATCAATAGTCAGAACAGCTTCCTTTGCTAGTTTCCTCTTGCTGTTTCTTTCTGGCTAGTTTAAAACAAAGAGGACATCAATATCCTGAAATACAGCATACAAAAGAATCCATCAACATACCATCCTATAAGTCGGTTGTAGAAGAGCAGCTGCAAAATGTGATGTACACAGTTCACTAGAGGACGAAGACCAGTGACAGAAGATGGAGAAAGGCAGAACTATATTCAAAAGCTGTTACTGATACTATATAACTTAGGGACAAGAAGAACCATACTTCAAGTGATCACATTGTTTCACTAGGCCATCTTCAGGGAAAAATAGGACAACAGGTAATACAACTGCCGTTACTTGAAGATGAAAAGCAGATCCCTGAAAACACTCCTGTTAAATTCAGTTCACAGAACAAGTCCCTGTTGAATACAGAAACCATGAAACAGGCTCTGTGGGTACTGAAAACAGAGGTACAGAGAAAGTAGCCAGTAAACATATTCTCCCTTTCAACATACTCAATCTTAAACTTTTTAAACCTCTTACTAATTGTACTTGCATACATTTCCTCTCTCTACAAATAGCCTTCTAAATTCAGGAACACCTTTGTTACTTTCTAATCTTCTGCATTCTTTTTATGGATGAATGGAGTAACTCAAAGTTATGATCTGTTGCATTATGAAAAATTTAAGTAAATTCTTACTGCACCATCACGTTAATGGCTAAAGCATTTAATCTTTATGCAATAATGCTTTATCATTTTTGAATTGTTCATATCATATAAATCAAACAGACAAGACAACTACCCTGGGGAGTACAAACACATCCCAAGGAATTAGCCATTCTCATAAGTAAGCAATCAAAGGTGCACGGAGAAAGTGATAAAGTATAGCCTGGCCCATGACCAGTTATGCTGCAAACACAATTTTATTCCTACTTTTCTTGGAGGCCTGTGTCAGATCAGAAGGCACTGCTGACTGTGCTTTTGGTTCACAAGGAACTCATTTTATTCCACGTCATCTCATCTTGTTACTCTCAAATAAGCACCGTGATGCTCTTGAGAAAGATTACACAATTCGCAGGCTCTGGGTAAACACCTTACTGGCAGCTCCCTCAAAAACTATGTTGTTCCTCCTTTCAAAATTTCATTCTGATGTTTCTTTCTTAAAATGGACCTATGACTTCACGTTACTTGCTGCCTCTAAAAGCCAGCTTACCAGTTTACCTCATGCTTTTTTGTTGTTGAATGGGACTTACAGACAAAACACTAGTAGCCTTAAATAGAGCCCCTTAGCCTGAACAGAATGGGCCATGCTATTTAAGTTTAATTGAACACTGCCTCAATGGACTGCATAATCAAGGACTGAACAAGCAATCACGGAGGTTTTCTAGAGTAGGAAGGTATTAAAGATGAGGGTGAACTCAAACTATCTCCCCCCCCCTTTTTTTTTTTTTTTTTAATACAAGCCATCTCTGGTAATTCAAAAAAAATTCCTGGGGCTTTGCTTCTCTTCTATGTTATCTGCATTGATGTCAACACTTCTATTATATATCAAATTAATATATTAATGTATGTATAATTATATATCAAATATTTATCTTAGAAACATTCCGCTCCACTCATTTTCATGGAACTTCATACATATAACATGCTTTTTTTCTCATCTACCACAGCTGAACTTCCCAAACAAATACACACAAGAGCTGAAATGAAGATTGAATTAAAAGATTTGTAAACAGTAATTCACAGTGCTAAGAAAGGCACAAAACTTGTTCCACGAGCAGTGAAAGTACTGAATTTGATAAATCTGTGTCTTTGTAATATCCTACCATCAATAATTATTAATCTTCCTTTCCAGAGGTCAACCTCTGTTGTAGCAAAGCTGGAATTGTTAGCACACAGATGGTCCAAGCAAATTAGAACGTATAAAGGACAAAACTCAATCTGTATCTCCACCAGAGAAGGCTTTGGTTTGTTTCCCTAGCCTCCAATTTTCATGAAAACTGTAGGAACTTATTTACTTCAAGGATTACTGTTTCTCTAATAATTCTGGATAAGATCTTCTTTTGAGAGAAAATTCTCTCACAAAACTTCCAAAGACTGGTTCACCAAGGTTGAGAAAAATAGCCTAAGATCAGTGTTGATACTGAAAAATAAGGGAGGAAAAAAAAAAAAAAAAAAAAAAAAAGGTGAAGCTAAGGCAAATTAAATAGCATAATTCTTGGAAACAGCTGGTAAAAGCCAACCTGCACTTCACATTAATGTGCAGAAAATAGCTTTTGCTTTCACAAAATTAGCAAGAGGTATTATCAGCGGCAGATGACATTTCCAGGGCTTCTGGGAGGTAATTTGTATTTAAGAAAAAACAAAAACCAAAAAACCAATACGCCTTTGCACATGGCAAACCTGGTAATTTTTGAAAAGTTGACTTATCTTGTGATGTAAATGGAATCATGTTACTAACACATAAATCATTAGAGATTCCTAATGAAGTTTTCAGTACCACTGAAAATAAAGATGCTGATCATTCATGAGGAATTACAGTACATTCCATTTGTCCAACTGCTAGATGAATCAGTTCATTTCTACATCTCTGGACACCAAACATTGAATAAAATGGTGCACCTAGCCAGTTATGATGATAAAATTAAGAGATATTACTTTATAAGTACAACAATGAAACACATAAAGTCTCACAAAATATTAAACAGAAGTTATTGTCCAAGACCTGATCCAAACATTTGATAGCCAGTTAACAATTCAAATGGGAAGTTTTGATCAGTGACAATTCTATTAAAAACAGTATTTATATTACTTATATTTCTATTAGTTATCTAAACAGTATCCCACCAAACAAAACACACCAAGCAGCTACAAATGACTAACAGCTAACACATCAATTTCACCCCAGGCTAGGAATTCAGCATTAAAATGAAGTTAATAATCCCATGAGCCTTTTCAGTTATAAACTGGAGGTGGGAAATCAAGTGACTACCAGCTACAGTCCTCATGTGTTAAAAATCAATATCGAAGGTTTTCTCCATCTCCTTTGGCAGTAACTTGTCACAGCAATTAAAATGCCTGTGACAGTGCTAACATGGAAGGAAGAAGAGCTAAGAACTGAATGATGACCCTAAGACAAAAACCAGCCTCCTCACTGCAGTCTAATTACAAAAGCTTGAGATGCTTTGTGTGCAGGTGACAAAAAAAAAAAAAAGAAATCTAAAACGAATGTACAAAAAAGTTAAAAGAAAAAAACTGCAAACTTACATTTGCGACCTATTTTCTGAAATTGGTTTATATTATATTGGATTTTTCTCCCACAAAAGATAAAGAAATTCTTCAGAATTAAGAGTTTCCTCACAGTAGTGCTCGTTCTGTCAGTGCTGCACAGAACCGTGTGTTCTGCACACTAGTTCCCAGGCCCAGTACTATGCAAACAATGCAGTGCATGTTAGCTTAAGTGGCTGTCATGGAGGGTACAGATAAACTGGTTGAATCCTAGCAGCTTCACTTCGTTAATACTAAAGATCAGTGTGACACTAATTGATCCTGAGCCTAATCTATTTATCAAGTCTTTTACATACAGGAGCTGAAAGATTTAAGCCACTTAGTCATTCACAGAGAGCGAGCAACAAAACTACTCAATTTTTTGAAAGGATATTCCTACTGTTTCACAATATACCTTAATTGTATAATGAAATCAATCATAATTCAACATTATAGTGCTCCAGTATTACTTTTACAGCAGTTTTATTCTAATGAGGATTTTAAATAAGAACAGACACTCTCTTTATCCATGAGCAAAATAATAATAAACTGTTAGCCACGATACAAAGAGCAGCTCTCAGTGCTGACAATGACTCTTGCTCAAGATGAAGTATTTTCATCAGTAAGCTAGTTGTTATGCATTACCAGCATGTGTGCAGTAGCCTACCGTGACACCAATTTGCATAATTTCTCTTCTCTAACGGGCTTCGAAAATAATAATAGGCATGCTAGATAGGATCTGTTCATTTTAAACTTCCTTCAGCAGCTATCTTTATGGAGCAGTTATCAAAAGAACCTTCAAAGAATTAAGTTTAATAAATTATAGATGTATGAGGGCTGCTCTGAAAGTAATGCCTCCTGTTGTATTATGTTGGCCCAGAACATCAGAGGTGACTGTTGGTGGTATGGCAGTAGGGGTTCAACCTTCCCACAAATATTCCATTGCATTCTGTTGCCATGTGACAGACGGCAGAAAAGGGGCAGTCTGACAACATGATCTCTGACATGGAAGTGCAGTTGAAGCAAAGGTGTGGAACTGAATTCCTGTATGTGGAAAAAAATGGCACTACTGACATTCACAGGCACTTGCTGAACACTGGTGGAGAGCAAACAGTGGACATGAGCACAGAGAGGATAGCACATTTCAGCAGTGGCAAGAACGGGTTACTTCTGCCATTGCAGATTTTTACAAGAGCAGCATTCAGGCTCTTGCTCATTAGTGGCGAAAATGCAGAGCTAATGGTGGTAACAGTGTTGGAAAACAGTGTTTTGTAGCTGAGAATTTCCTCAGTCAAATAGTGTTATTGTGCTCTTTGTATTTGCTGTAGCTCCTATAGAAATAAATAGAACACGTTACTTTTAGAACAATGTACAAATTCAAGTTATGCCCCCTGGGCCAGTAACAGTTTACTCTGAATCCAGGAACAAAGACCTTAAGCAAGTCCTCAAATGATTTGATAAACATATTTTCAGCAGAAACATGTTACAAAAATCAGCAGCACAATGACAATGTCTGCTGCTACTCACAGTTAACTGTTAAACTTAAAAATCAGTTAAGGAATCCTGAGAACAGATAGACAAATGGATAGATTGTGATATGCATAGGAGTTGCAAGAGTTGTTATACCTGTATATAATATTTAATGTTGCCTTAATCTACAAGGAAGAACAAAAATATCTTTGTTTTCTGCTGGTCTGAATCCTAAAAAGACATAAAGCCATTACCATTTATTAACATTTTAGGCAAGCAGAAAAAATAACCCAATAGCAAACTCTGATGGAAAGGAAGCTTTAGAGAGAAAAGTGAAATAGTATTCCACCACCATGACATTTTAACTGATGACTGCTTTCTCAACTTCATGACTTCTGCGTTTGTATATTCTGACCTGTAAAGCAAATAACACTGCTATACTATCATGATTCTCCAGGTATTCATCTGAAAAGAAACCTTGCTTTGTGGCTGCAAAAAGGATTTCAGACCTGAGTGTACTTTATTATACATTCTTATGCACAGTCATTGGCAAGAAAGACCTGATTTTTCTTTATTGAACAGGGGAAGATTCCTGAACATCCAACACAATTTACACACAGACCTTATCCCAACCAATGCAAAAACTCATCACCAAACTGCTTAGCCATCCCAGTGAGGGAAATGGGACACAGGTGTCTTAGGAAAAACAACAGATGCCAATACAGACACAAGCAAAACTCCGAGCTTGCTCCTGCCAGGTATTTCACACTGAGAAGCACTAATCAACTTCAATCCCTTCTGATTCAAAGGATTTGGAGGAGATTAACACCTCCAAGAGATGTGATCTTCAAGAGAGTACAATTTAGTAAGAAAATAAAATGAAGTAATAACAACAAAAACTCTGGGAATTTTCAGAACAGAATTTGAAAACAAAAGAAAGGAATGAACTGGCCTCTGTCTCACTCCAGTTTATAGGAAGGAGATGAGGTTCTTTTAATATCTGTATACCCGGCATGAGATTAAGAAACAAAGAAATATGGGAGCTTGATATCTATTTTCTGTGTTACCAGCAGCATACAGGAAGGAGGATGCAGCATTGTTTGCACCACATTATAACCTACAGACATTATGTTTTACCACATCACAGAAGCATAGAATTACCAAGGTTGGAAAAGACCCACAAGATCACCCAGTCCAACCATCCACCTATCATCAACGGTTCTCACTAAACCATGTCTCTCATCACAACGTCCAAACGTTCCTTGAATACCTCCAGAGTCGGTGACTTCACCACCTCCCTGGGCAGCTCAATTCCAGTGCCTGACCACTCTGCCAGAGAAGTAGTATTTCCTAACGTCCAGCCTGAACAGAGCAACGGGTCATTTTCAACAAGGACGATGCTAAAATTAACACCAGAAAATAACTATGTATTTAAGCAAAGAGTATCTACCAAAAAACAGCTTAAAAGAAGAATAAAAGTGTGATAGGCAAAGTAGCAACTGATTTCATTCATTCTAGAAAGATAACTTTACACGAGACAGAGTGATGTGTTGTAAGGGTTTTGCTACTTTGCTTCAGGATGCTCCTTTTACATTTAAAGTATACAAACCTAAGGATTAAGAGAACCCATGAGATGCTCTTGACTCTAACTTATCCCCTGTACCACAGAAGTATTATTTTCTTACATGCTTCTGGTTCTCAGTTCACAAATGAGATGAACTGGTGCCTAACTGACTCAGAGTTGTATTGAAACTTACTATCACGTAGGTAGATATGCTTATACCACCAGGTATAAGCTGCTACATCTCTCTGATGATTACAGCAATATTACACCTAACAATCTGTGGTAATACCCTCACAGAACTCTCATCCGCCATCCTCAGGTGATTGTGCAAACAAGCAACCCCACGGACTGCTGGATTTGTAAGCGTCCCTTGAGGCTCAGATAGCGTGCATATCAGCCTCTCAGTCTGCTACTGTCATGAGAATATGACCTGTGGACCAGCTCAGCTAGCTGCACAGCTGTGCTAGCAGCTCCTTGCCTAATGCCCTAGCATGCCTTCTCAGAGCTCTGTAATAGGGCTATACTTGCAACATGAAGCAGATAAACGCAGATGTTATGGGGCTTTGGTAAACCCCTTTAATTGAGCTATTACAAAAAGAGACGTACACAGTCAAAAAATACCTTCTCATAAAACATCCCTGTTTCAGCCTTCTGACATTGCAAACTTTTTCACCTTAATCCACTATACTTAGCAGTCCTCAATACCTCCTTCAAGCTTGTGTTGTCTACCCTGAAAACACTGTTGGCCATTTCTAAATTACTCTTCCTGGTCTCAGTAGCAAGCTCCCTTTTTGTAGAGTCTGATTTTCCATTAAAAGAGCTGGTAGGTATCCTTTACCAGTAGTCTCTCAGTTTTCCTTAGTAGGTAGTTCTTCAACCCCACTTTGTGACCAAATCCTCCAACTGAAGTTCAGTCTCCCAGCTTAAGATTAAGGCTTGATATGAGGGATACTCTAGAAGTAATGCCTCCTATTTTTCAGGAAGATATTACTGGTATGGCAGTAGAGGTTGAGCCTTCCTGCCAACATATTGCAAATGAGAAATTGCTCTATCAAATAATGTTATTGTGTTCTTTGCATCTCTTACAGCTCCCGTGGAAATAAACTGTAGGTTGCTCTGAAAGCACTGCCTCCGATGATTCCCTAAATTGTCCAGACTGTCAATATGCTCAGTTTAGATGTACATCTCTGTAAACAGACTTTATCACAAAACTACTACTCATGCATTGGAAGGATTTTTTTTTGCCTAGCTTAAAACGGTAATGGTTGCAGCAAGAAGATACTCCCTTGAGGGCCTTCCATCAAAAAACAGTATTTTGAGATAGTTTTTGTAAACTGCCGTATCTGATTTATATCCTTGAAGTATCAATTGTACAAAAGGTAATTTTCTACCATGAATTATTTATTTCCTGTTGTAATCAGTCATCTGAGATAGTCATAAATATTTATACATCCAGTTAATTCACTAATTAAAACTGAACTAATTCTAAAAATGGGGTGTTATCTCAGAGGCACACTGACCTAACGCTCTGCTCAACTTTTACATTAGTGAAGCCAGCCATCATACAGAAGGCAAAGCATGACACAGAAATGCATTAAGATATCAGGACAGAAGAGTGTAGTGTGTACCCTAGAAATATTATTTCACTATTCTCTCATTTCCCAGTTTATAAAATTAGAGATAACATTGTCTACCTTTGCACTCCTTTGCAATCCTTGGGCTTCTCACTACCACTGAAATAATCACAGGAAATAATCTTTAGAGACTGAGTTACTTGGACCCATGCAATTTCATTACCCTTCACAATTTCTAAGAAATGTTTTGGACTGCTAGCTGCCTGACAGTAATGCCTACAGATTGCAGGAGCCTATAGGCACAAATTTCTCAGTTAGTCAACTGTATTGATACCTCTCACTCAAACCACGTCAATGTGTTAATAAAAGGATTTACTTACTACATCCACAATATATAATACAGTTTACCAAGGTTTATAACACTACAAGATAACAGAAATTAAATAATTCTACATGTATCTAGACTTAGATCAGCATTAAAGGTTTTTCTTATCTAATAAACTCACAGGTCTTTTTCAGCTTATATTCCCTCACCTCCTCAGAAGGGAATGAAATAATTTTCACTTTATGAACCATCCCTGTCTCTGAGATAATTCCTCTTTGTCCTCTCCCTTAAAACTCAAACCACTACTTGTTCATCTATGAAAGGAGTAATCTGACCCCTTCATCAAACTATATTTTGCCATCTTCTTCAGCAGCTGATGGCCTTAGGCCTAATGAGAAGTCTCACCTGCCCTTAACAAACTTCAATGATTATTCACATCTGGCTAAACTTTTCACAAGCTGTCAGTCCCTTGTGAAATATGACATTGCCTGGAAAATGGTTAAATCTAAGAAACAAAGCCTCTCCCTATATAAAAAAGTAAACATTAGTGTATTTTTTATCTGTTAAATAAACAACCATACTTTAAAGAGATACACAAATAGGATCAAGGTGTTTGTCTCATTTAACAGAGTCTTTTAAAGTGGCATACATTAATAACAAAATTTGCAGGAGTTACTTACAATCCTATTTTTGAGGGATGTTGTAACAAAGTAGCTCCAAGTTAGGACTATGAGTTCTTTGTCTATCTGAGTCCAGAATACTGGGGAGACATCATTCTCATGAGTGTTAAAGCAGAAGCTCTACTGAGAACACTACCAAGTAATGTTACAGACTGTGCACATTACTTTCCTCTCATCACTGATGAAAAAGGTCAGTCATCAAAAAGACTTTTAAAAGACTGATGATTTTTGGACTGAAAATTCATGCGTCTTACATTCAGTGGAAAGAAAAAAGACAAGGACAGGTTGGAGAAAGCTGTGTTCTCTGAACAATGACTCCCTTTCAAGGATCTCAGGCCTATCGTGAATTCAGAAATGATTCACGGGACTCCTAGGCTCCAGAAAGAAATAAAGGAGGAGGAAAATCAAGTTGCTATAAGCTACAGTTCATTCTGTACCTTTAACTATTGGATGCCTGTGAAAAGTAAAGAAAAAGTCAGATAGTAGATTCTGATGCAGATGATGCGTTTATAATTTTCTGCTAATTCAGACATAGAAAGAATGTACAGTGAGTGCAGTTTTACAGTAACAAAAGGAATGTGGTACTCCACGTGAAAACAAAATCCATTCAAAGTTGCTCTGCGTGTACAAAGAAAATAATGAAAATCCATCTCCGTCAAAAGATAAAGAAACAATCATGCAAGTGTGGAACTTATATAAGGCCCTGATAAAAGATCTTATCATGTTCACTCAAAGTACTGAAAAATCCAGAATTAATCTTTGGCAAGGCAATTAGATTTTGTCAGAAGTTGAAGACATCTATGCTAGAATGAATCTTATTTTGAGTGGGTTGCACT
The DNA here is from genome assembly GCF_023343835.1 of Lagopus muta. Taxonomy (NCBI): domain Eukaryota; kingdom Metazoa; phylum Chordata; class Aves; order Galliformes; family Phasianidae; genus Lagopus; species Lagopus muta. The sequence continues at coordinate 18,469,005 of NC_064440.1, read as the reverse complement.
CTGACTCAGCAAAGGAATCCAAAATATTATAAGAAAAACAATTCTACTCAGACACAGGCAAAATTAGCACATAAAATTGCATACCAACAAGAAGAACCAGGACAGAATTGTGCCAATTACATGAACAAATAGCTAAGAATGGATTACATCATCTTGCAAAAGTTTGCACAGTCAGGATGTCTGCTTCATTCAGGAAGCATTTGGCATTCAGCCAAAGGCCACTGCTCTTGGCCCCTGCCTGAATTATGGCTACAGCCACACACCCCATTCAACTAAACTCAGTCCCTGACCTATGGACTTGATCTCCTGGCCAGACCTGGAATCTGTCTTGTTGCTTCCCACTCACCTGGCCGTCATCCCTGGGCCTGTTCCCCTCACCTGGCCAGGTTCTTCTAGACTGCATGCTCCCTGGCACAGCCCCTGCCCATTTTTTCACTGGCATATGGCTCAGCTGACCCACAGAGCAGCCCAGCCAACATTGCAGCATATCTATTAGCACTTCAACAAAGACTTTTTTCAGACTAGCTTATCTCAGAACATGCAAAACGTGTGTATGGTTTTCATCAGAGTTAATATTTATATATCCTTGAGTGCACATCAGGAGCTCAAATTAGTGAGAACCAACCACTCTATTAATAGATGAGCCAGATGATTTTTCTTATGGTCACTACTTTTTACCTGCTTAAAGACTGATGAAGATATACATGTTATATTGGCTAGCGATACATTTAACGATTTACAAATTCTTAGACTAAACTTTAATGGTCATATTTCACATTGGATACTATAACGTGGAACATACAAGGAAAGTATTTTAAGATAAATAAACTCATTTTTTTACATGCACACATGGAGTACATTAATATTTGAGGATAAGAGGGCATGTTGTTTTTACTTAACTAGGTAGTTAATCAGTCAAGATTTAATAACTATAAAGCAGAACACTATTTCAGGATACATTTTCGAAAGTCCTCTCTCCCACCACCTATTTTCAGATTTTTTCTTCATTCCACTAAACAGCTTTCACAAAATTCTGATGAATATACTCATCAACAAAGTTTTCATCACAGATTATAAAACAATTCCAATTTAAGTCTCTGGAGTTCGTGGAAGTAACACTAAGTTTGAATGGTAACAAAGTATTCTTCTAGCTGATGAAATATTCATACCCATTTGTCATCAAGATTTTAATAAGTAGAAAAATAGCCTTTTCACCTTTGTTCAGTTACAGAACAGAGCTTTCTTTCAGTCAATTCTGAATGCTGAAGTAAGATATCTCCTGAAACACTACTCAGTTCCCTTTCCTGTACAACACAGTACAGGAGATACTTAAATTTTACTTAGAAAGATGACTCCATCTTGTCAAAACAAAAGTTTACATATTTGCACTATCCAAAGCTTACAGAAGTTTTCATCATTAAAACTTTACATAGCTTCTGCTCTCTGCACCTCTCCAGAAATGCTACTGTTGGATCCATGCATCAGATTCAAACATTCCCTCAAATTCACTATTGAAAATCCCAACATTTTATGAAATCTGTACATACATATTCATACCAAAATACAGGTAAGATGCTCTATGTTCACTTATAGTCCTAAAAGCATGAAATCTGTTTCAGAAGAAAAACACAACTCTACAGATCTAGAAAATGTGCAGTGAATTGTTTCTTTCTGCACCTAAGAGGGACAGCAGCAATTATGACATGCAACCCTCAGAGACCCCATCATGTTTAAAAAAAAAAAAAAAAAATCATTTACTGAACCCTCACATCACCGTAACGTTGATCTCTGGGTCCTCCAGTTGTTTCAGAAGGTCCCACTCTACTACCAGCTTCCTGATGTTCAAACACCTCATTTGCAGTCCCCATGTTGCTTTACTGAGCAGATTCATTAGATTGCTGAATCCCACTCCCAGGTTTCCCGCTTTACTGGGGTTTAAATTCTACTTCCAATTTTCTGCCTCATGCACTTGCTATCAAAGCTTCTGTCACTGTTCCCTGAGGAGCTGTTTGGAGTTCTTTCTTCCCAAATGGTTAATATTCCCCTCATTTTCTCACAGGCAGTTCACGGTAAAATGCAGAAAGGATTTGGACAGAAACTCCACTGCAATACCTGAGTTTGTGCATGCATGTGTTATCAGCAGTCAGTACAGGACTACTGGATGACAGAGTGAACTGATACTGTCAATCAAAATAGAAACTGAGACCAATATTCTTGAAAAAAAACCTAAAAATTGGAACTTTTTGTTTTAAATGGAAGCTAGAGCCACCTCACAACTCGCCCTTTCAGAGACACCTTGCCAGGAATCAGAAGGAACGACTGCAGAATGAGGAGGTGAACTCGAGGAAGCCATAAGATAGCTGCACTTTGAGGACCTGACAGCTTTGCAACCTCCTGGAACTTGGTGCAGCGCTGAAGCCTAGAAAGCTGCTTTACCCACATCGTTGCTCTGCAGTTTATCAGTTTGCAAAAGACATGCCCCTGGACACACTGCGTTTTACATGTGGAAGTATCATCACAGTTTTTGGGATAGAGGGGAGGGAGGGATAAGGAGGAACACAACTCTGTCACAACTGTTTGTAAATTAAAGGACATTATCTATCTTTTAAAACAGTATTAATAGTACTCAATGTACACACTGCAACCCAAGTCTTTCAGTCTGTCACCTTCCAATACTGGGCACAGTTTAATTCTTTTCCAAATGCCTTTACACAGATTGGTGTCAATTTCACAGCAACTACTAAGCTGCTGTGAAGTAGCACAAAACCAAGCATGTTACCTCAGCACTGCTGTCTAACTCAGTGAAGATCTCTGCTGAGCAATCTTATGCCATCATAAATGCCTTTTATTGAGCTGTTAAAGGAAGCCAATTTCTCTGTTATGACATATACATGATAACAACCCATCATGATAGTCCTTCACTGTTCAAAGCAGAAGGAGTCCAAACTACAACTGGGATAAGCACTTTACCAGACTTAGATGATTCACTGACCATCTCCTCTGTAAATAGGAATGTAAGACTCAAATGGCTAAAAATACAATAAAAATAATTAAAGGAATGGGGGAATTTTCCTCTATAAACATAATACAAATCATTTCTGAAAACTTTCTCGAAAGAGCTACAAATTAAAGATATGGTTTTTGTTAATATTCTGTAATTTCTGAAGATGTACTTTACCTCTTTTTTTTTTAATTACATTAAATGTTTTGATCCATGTTCCATAGCTCCATCTGCTACAGTTGCTCATAATGGAGGTGACATTTATATTAGGTTTGAAAGAAGAAAACATATTAGAAATGGTAGCCTGACTGGTCTTTATATCCACTTCAAAGGCTGCACATAAAGTATAAAGATCATCCACATAACTATTGACAGAAACGATGAGAAAACAAGATGGTGCAGATGTGCACCAAACACGCCCTTACAAATGAGATAAAAATCAATCATATCTATCATTCAGCATTCCAAAAAGTTTAATACAGAGTGTGAAAAATGTACAAGAAGGCAGGAAAACTGTCACCCTATTCTGCACTTCTTAGTACTCCTCGTCTAATTTCTCCTCTTTAACACAATCAATCTGCTTATTCTCCACACACAAAAGAAAACTGTTAACAACAGAAATACTACATACTTTGAATAATAAAAATTGTAGGCTTGTTTTTTTTTCTTCTTTTCCTTTCAGAAGGGGTTTTGTAATCAGATAACACAGGTCAGTGACTTTCTATGATGACAGGCTGTTTGGACATGTTACCAACATGACAGGATCATCCCATGGTGGAGGTGAAGGAACCAGTTAGCAATTACATAGATAGAATCTAAACTATTTAACTGACAAATCTAGTGATAACAAACAAACAAACAAACAAGCTCTCTCATCCTGTACTTCTAGATTTGCTGGCTAATGTCCTCAAAGTCAATGTATTAAAAAGTATACAAGAGCTGAAAGAGAAACTGTGCTGGAGGACAAGTGTTGAAAATAATTTTAAAACAAACGTTTTGATTAGGTGACGGATCCTGTAGTATCTTGGATAAACTGCTGAGTGTTTGAAAGCAAGTCATCTTCCACCAAACAGAGCATCAGTGTGTTCAGTGGACACTCGAGTCTTTACAACACTAAGGGGGTTCATCCTTTGCATCCAAATGCATCCATTTCCATTTTCTCTCTGCTTAAATTAATTATTACTTTGTGTTAAAGTTCACTGCCAGATTGGTAAATTTGGATACATTTACCCAGACGTATAAGTAGGGGACATAACGAAGAAAGAAGTGAACCTGGAGCCTCTAGCCATGCCTGTCTTTTAGGACCAGATTAATAGCAATTTCCTTCTATTCTCTTGTTCATGCTGGGCTGCACAGCAGAGAAAAGAATGTGTAAAGAGATCATGAAAAAGACAAGAATTGGCAACAGCACAGGTCACCAACAAATAGAACAAATCATTATTTAGCCGAGCTACTGTAAGATTCTGCTCTTTTGCTGTCATTTCTTCAGTGCCTAAGCTGAAGACAAAAATAGCAGAGAACACTAAATCAGAAACATCTCCACTTGGCAGAGTTTAGTAAAATACTCCTCACTCACATGGAAATATTTACAAGACAAAAGGATGGGATTTTTTCCTTTTCCAAGTAATAGTGAAATATGAAGATGAGTATTCCTTGGGATCATCATTACTCTTGTAGTTCTACGCTTACTCAGGAAACAACAAAAAATGGAACCAGCACTGTTCCGAATGGTCTAAACCAGAATTTCCTGTTGTTTCTGATTTCAATGCCAAAAAGAACACTCCACCTATTTTTTTTTTTAATCTTTTCTTCTATTATCATACACACACACGAAAAAAGAGTCTTCACAGACAGAGAGGTGCCTCTACCATGTTATAACAAAGTAAGAGCCCAGTATATTTTTCCATGCAACACATATCATTTCTGCATGAATTTTAAATCTTGATTGATACTTGGTGTACCAAACCCTATATCAAGGCCCTTATAGTATGCAGGGTGTTAGCAACTCCAAGTCCTTCTAAGGAACTGTTCAGCAAAATTTTCCATCTGCAGACAGTCAGAGGTGGAAAGCAGCACACCTGGAACAAGGAAATGCTGGACTGCAGTTAATGGACTCCATTTGAATGAGTACAAAGGCAAGAAGGAGGAGAGATAAGGTGCAACTGAATACCTAGAAGTTCAGTACAGCCTCCCTGACAGAACTGGAATTAGGTCAAGGATAAAGCGAAGAGTTTACTTGGTACTACAGCAGTCTGGCAGCCATAGGCCTTACAACAGTTTTACCTGAGCTGGTGTGGTTGCAACACTTCAAGATCCTCCACCTAGCCCCAGAGCATTTATACATTTAGAGGTCTGTAATGCTAAAACGCAACGGAGAGCACAGCAGTGACAGCAGGGTAGCAAAGTCCTAGGCTGCAGCAAGGATAAGTCCAAATACAGCAGCCATTGACACAGAAATAAAGGGGGAAAAAAAAAATCTGCTTACCCTTGGAAGGTCTTAGGTAGACAGGGATACCTTAGGTACATGCAAGATACCTGTACCTCTACTGCCAACCCTTAAGTGAGGTCTGGGATAGGGTGGATCCTGGTTGCACCCTTTCCAGTCATTCAGTTGCATTACATCCACCTGAGCTCCCCTTCCCACTAGGTGCTCAATCACTGGGTCAGGCTGCAACTTAGCATTTCCATGACGCAAATCAAAGCATTTTGGAGAGAAAACCATAGCATATAGTACAGGCTGTTGAGCATTCTACATTTTTATATATCTTGTAAAGACATCTTGGCCAAGGACAGAGGCATCTGCTGGCTAAAAGGAGTCAAATCTTTTATACACATGGTTAAGCGCCTACCCCTGCAAAAATGTGCCAGTCTAACTATGTTTTGTCTTGCAAGAGTGAAGATCACCTTAGCGTGACAGCACCAACTGTTTTGTCATTAGCTCCATTACCACAGTGTCTTAGAAAGAGACATTCCTTCTGCTGTAATACTTGAAAATAGACACGCAAGAAGATTAACTTAATGCTTAGATAAGAAAATCCTTAATTGGAACCTGTTTCAGTGTTCGCATTCAGTGTTAATGTTCTCTGTAAACTGATTTTTCTGTTAAAATTCCTTACAATGAAATCTTTGCGTTTCCTTTCACAAATAGGTTGACACTGTTGTGGCCGTGAATTCTGAGGGAAGAGTGAGCTACCATATTTTAATTTTATTTTATTTTGCAAAGAACACACAAAGGAAAAAGTGTGCTATGAGTCAATTCTCCAGACAGAAGTTGTAATGAAAGCAGTACAGTTCTTTCTTACAGGCTGTAAAAGCTTATTCCTCTTCCAGTACTGCAGGCACTGTCCATCACTGAAACCATCAACACTATAGACTCGTAACTCAAGACTAGCAGCCTTTAAAGTATGATTTGTAACAATTGCTCTTAGAAGAAAACTAAGAGGTGATGTCTGCAGGAATTAAACGTGGCAGTTTCTTTCCAAGATGAGGCTGAAGAGTTCTTTCAAAAATACAACTAAGAATTTTGCCAGCCAGGGAGATCTGTATTTCATCATGCCAAGCACCACACAGTTCAGAAGTCTCTACTAGCAACTAATTTATGAAAAGGAGGAGAAAGAGAAGTAACTGATCAGTCAGAAGGGCTGTTCTATCTTAGGGAATGTTAGACAATAGAATTAATGCTTCTAATGCAATCTGAGTCAAATACAGTCATGCTGTCACAAATGAAGGCCACGCTGAGAAACAACAGCAGAGCCACTAATCAATGTTATTTTTAAATGCGTGTTCTCAGTGAGTAACTTACTGTTTCTTTACAATGGACTTGTTATGACGAATCTGGGAGTCAGCTATTTTGCCTACATCAGTTGTTTTAATTTCACTACTTGATAAATAAATGAGAAAAGGAAAGAAAAAGGTTAAGAAATGTATCTCCAAACAGAGTAACAATTCATAGCTAATAGCTGCTCACCAGGAATAGAATTATGACATGTTACCAGAGTGAGACAAGGACTTTTCTATTTTGTGGGAGGGAGACAGAACAACACAATACATTTGTTTTTCACCAACATGCCATAAGACATGGAGTTTAAAAGTTCTTTCTTACCTAATCCAGTTTCCTTCAGAATTTGCTGACTTTGCAGATACTGTAACAACAAAACACAAAAAGAGTAAAAGCATGACCGCCTTCAAGATACCTGAGATCTTTGGCATATCTCCAGCTGTTTCAAAGTAACTGGCTACCCAAGCTAACAGCTGTTGACATACATGAACATTGTTGTATGCATCATAGTTCTGTTTCAAAGCTGGTTAACAATAAAAGAGAAAAAGTTGAAAAATTAAAGCTTGTAGTCCTTACCTGACATAGCTTCCGTTGGCCATATGCTGGACCCAGCAAAAGGTGCTCTCCCGCTGAGCAATAAACCTGGAATAGCTGAAGGCTGAATTATTAACAAGAACATGAGGAGATCTCAAGCACATGATGAATGAAACAGAAATCCAAAACTTACAGCCTGATTTAGTTTGTAAAGAGAACTTAGGAGAGTTTCCTGAATACCTCATTTACTCAGTTGATTTACTTCAAACAGGATGGCACATGGAAAGAAATGGGATGATGCTTTATTGCAATAAAGAGAACGATGAACACTGTCCTTCAAACCATCCTCATAACAACCTTTTATGGAGGGAATTTAACTAAAATGGAAACATCTGGCTCTTATGGTTGTGGTGTGAGTTCCCATTCCCCTGGTCACCTCTCTTTTTAGTGATTAGCAGCTAGTGTACTTCCAACACTGTGTTGTGGCCTCCAGCTTTTTTCTACCTAAGATCATATGTGTGTTCTTCAAGCAACTGTAAGGTGTACTGATACAGTCTCTAAGTTCATACAGTGTTTCAGGATAAAAACTGGGTCATCCAATTAACTCTGAATATGGCACAGCTGGAATGAACTCCACAGATTTCTGGGCAAAGGCTGGAACTTCTTTAACATAACCTTGTGTCTTTTGATACTGCTGATAGCAATTAGAAAGTACCAACTAAAATAAGAAGCCTTGCCAGGATGAAAGGAAAAACTCTCATCAATTCTTCTTCTCAAGAGAATTTTCTAGTTCCTCTGTATTATGTTCCGTGGAATTCTTATTAATACTTGAATTGCTTTGCAGCACACATTAATGATTAGCACAGCATTCAGAAAATGACTTCATATATTCAGACACTTCGTACTGTTCCACCAAAACGCTACATTCCTAATTCTAGGGATGGGAGAGACAAGACTCATAAACATTAACATGGAAGTTGGAGATTTAGACTGAAACTCACAACAATGAGAAAATAGTATGTGGATCCAGGAAATAGGCAACATTAAGGAAAAGGACATATCTGAAACTTTACACTAATTAATCAGTTCAGTGCCTCTGGGACTAAGAGCCTCAATTTGCCTTCTCCACTAGTATGCCTTATTCCTCATGAAGCAGCAGCCTAGCAAGAAAAATTTCATACTCCCTTGCCCTCCCTCCTGTGCCACCACCACAGGTGAAGTCTCAGCTGTGTCATTAGAGATTCCTGCCTGCTGTAAAGCACTCAGAAGGGACAGCTCAGCTTTACCAAGATGTTTTTCAGTTTTCTGGTGTGGCAAGTCAACCTAAAGCCTCTGCTTTTTTTTAGTGCAGCAGCTGGTTCATTCTGAGTTTTCTTTTTGCTGACACAAAAATCAATCACATCTTGTCACTCCTGACAAGACGCCCCTTCCCAGTCCCACTTGATCAGACCTCTGAACAGGAGCACAGAACTCTGTGAAGGTGTGAAAACTGGAAAACTGGGCAGGAAAACTGGGAGGGAATCAATAGGAGACAGATTTAAAGTATTATTAGATGGTTGCTCCTTCTGCATTTCAACCTGCAGAGTACCCGCTGCTTGAACCAATCAGTGGAACAGATGCTCTCCCCAGCTGCACACTGTCAATTCTTGTGTGATCATCACCTTCACAGTGCACTTTCTGTGTTCTAGATTCTCCTGCTGCAACTCCCTTACCTTTCCCATCTCCTCTCACTATTTTAGGAGCTACAGGTCTGTATCAAACAGCACTGTGATAATCCACCACAGCAAATAAGTTCACGTATTTGATACTTCTTGTTAACACTAAGGCTCCATGCTTTTAGACTGCAATGCTTTAGACATTACTGAAAACATCCACTCTGAACTTGCATCCTGGATGACTGCTGATACACTGCAGCTTGCTTATTCTCCCACAGTCCAGTTCAGTTTAATTTTATGAAAAGGAATCAAACTACAAGAGAATAAAACCAGGACAGATCTTTCCTACTGAACAAAGAGCTGACTGTTCCTGCAGGCACCGAGCATTCTCCTCTTCCCTTGAACAAATAAGCCAAAGTGCCTTTGTATTCTCTAACTCAACATTAGCGAAGTTCAGCAGTAGAAAAGGTTGGTAAAAAGTTTAATGCTTTCTTGGGCCAGTTACGCTTGAGGTTTGTATGAAGCTTTTTCCCCCTTTCTCCTTTTCTCTTTCTAACACTTAGGTTCTTCCCTCACCTCACTTCCTGCTTTCTCATGTTTCCTTGGGTTGGATCACAGGAATTTACATCCATACCTGAAGAAAAAGGAAATCTGTAAGAACTAAGGAAAGAAAAGCTACAGCTACATGCAGTGCATCGCTGTGCTTTTTAGATGACAGCCTGGAACTAAGGTACAGAAAAACAGCACCAGCCAAATTTTTTTTTAAGCTGAATATAAGCAAATGAATTTTCAGTATTCCAAAACACCTTCCTGAACACAAATGTTCTTTGAATATCCTCACAGCACTGCGCAGTCTATGAGCACTTTGTTCATTATTCTCTTCTCCATCACTTCCTCTAGCAGAAGACTGGCAAATACAGTAACTTCTGTTTTTGCAACACAGACCATTTCCTTAGAAAAAGTTTTGCACTCAGGAGTCTTTTGTTGTCCTCCAGCCATTAGCATGCAAGAATCATTGTCTTTGTCCAGTGAACTTTTTATTCTGAATGCATTTGGCAGAAACACTGCAAAATTGGTCCTGGCAGGTTTTAAAGCAGCCAAACAGCCACTACTTGCTATATCTCTCATCCCTGTACTCACAAAACCAATAATACAGGTATGTTTCTTCTAACCAAAGATTTTGAGTGGTACTGGAGAAATAATTTATCGTGCACGTAGCTGGGCAGCAAACAATTCTGAGGGGGGAATCACACAGCTGTCCTCACTCTCTACACACACCTGTGTATTGCTGCAGACAACCCTCCTGCAGGTGCTTAACCACAGAGCACCAAATGCAGCAAATGTCCGCACAATGGGTGAAAAAGCTCATATTTGCTGTTTCCAAACTGATCTATTTGCACTTAAACTGACCTTCAATTTGAAAAGGGTCTGAACTGGCTTTTGGCATCCTATGATCAGCTCACCTGGTATCAGGACTGCTATGTGAAAGTATCAACCCAGGGGCAAAAGAGCTCTGCTTGGTTCAGGTCACATTTTCATTTCTGAACAGAACTTGGGTGAACACTTCTATTTTCACTTTATGTGCTACAGTGTCAATAATCTGCATCAACCCAGATAAACACCAGATAAAAGGACATCGCGTTAGGAAAATAAATGCATTGTAGTTTGAAATCATGCATCAAGAATTGAGTGAAGTTAATTTGAGGGTACGAAAGGGGTCTAAAAGGAATTTGACATATTTTTGGGAAAACATTTTCCACAGAATTTGACTATGGGCTGAGACAGAACCAATTCACTGCCTTGGCAAGAAAGAAACCTCCGTAACTGCAGCTGGATTGCTGACACTGGGCCAGCATTATGCATTTGCACTAACAGGAATTTTCACACAGGAACAGAGTTTTGTACTTAACTGTTTCAAAGTACCTCAAAGCAAAACACCAAGCCTGGGTTTTCATTGCACAGTGATACAGGAATTTTAGAGCACAGATTTCAATAAGAAGAATTAAAAACAAACAAACAAAAAAAAAACAAAAAAAAACCCACCAGGTTTTAAATATAAAAATTAAGAAATATTTTATATTTGCAAAGAAACGGAATGCACTGCTTTAGAGAAGTAACTAGAAGGACACTAAGTTCGCCTCCTCTCCGGCCGCTTGCAGCATTAAGCCCAGCTGTTACCTTCCAAAAAACGTAATGCCTGCGTACGTTCCCCTGCCGCAGTGGACTTCTCAGAGTATCGGGGAAACCCTGGCGCCGCCGGCCGCCCCGGCGTTACCTCGGAGAGGGGAGCCTCCGCCCCACTCGCCGCGCCAACGAGCCTCCGGTCAAACGCACGCCGCCATTTCGGGGCTGCGCTTCGCGGAGGTGCGGCGACGGGCGAGGGCGGCCCCGCGGAACCGGGCAGTGGCTGCACGGAGCATCGCTCCGCCGAGACCAGACGCGGTGGCGCGCGACGTTACCTCAGGGCTCAGTGCGGGAAAGAGCCGGGCTCTGAAGGAAGGTCGATTAAAGCCATAAACCAAGGGTGAGATTTAGTGAGATCTTAAAGGGGTGGTGAGAAGCAAGAAATACAATTAGTGCATACGTATGCATAATTGGTATTACGTTGCTTTCACTGAGATTTACTGACCACCTTAGTGGGCTTTATATCTTCTGCACAGAGACAGCACGGTTATCTGAGAGCACAGGTCAGTCTGCGCTATGAGAATTCTGTCCTGGAGCAAAATAAATGCTTTATAAAGCACTTCTCCCCTTTTCGGAATGTTTTTCTGATAGGAACCCCCCCCCCCCTTTCTTTGAGTTCTGTATTTGTATTTCATCTGTATTTGGTCTAATACGGAACAAAATCTTCAGGTTGTTTCTGGTTGCTTGATTAGGAGAAATTCAGATGGGTATTTCTCTGATGCACTTCTGTTTAACAAAAAAAGGGAAGAAGAGGGAGCAAGAAGAGCAAAAAGCCCATAGAAACAGATAAGAGGCTCTTCCCTTTCTCAGTGTGCCGTGCTTTTCCCAGCCTCATGTCACCAGCTCCGCTTTCCCTAGCACTCTCAGGATAAGCACTGTGCCAGCTCGTCGTGAACACACTCTGCATCTTCTATGGGGTTTTTCATTTTATCTCTCTCAAATGTGTTCAGACCCATAAAATGAGCGGACCTATTTTTATAGTCAGAAACATGAAGTTCAGCTCTGCCTTCCCCAGGCTGAGGTTTAAGGTTCTGTGTTTAAAATGATAAAAACTAGTACTCCAATTGAATGAGGTACAAATAAAGAGCAGCTACTGTTTTCATGAGCTTCATTCAGGTCCGACTCCCTCCATCCGCAGCATCAGCTCTCATCTAATAATTTTTTTTTAAACTAAGAAATAGTCTGTAACTAATCACAGAATAACCAGGGTTGGAATGGACCTCAAGGATCATGAATCTCCAACCACCCTGCCACATGCAGGGCCACCATTTAATACTAGACCAGGCTGCCCAGGGACCCATCCAATCTGACCTTGAACACCTCCAGGGACAGGGCATTCACAACCTCTCTGGGCAGCCTGTTCCAGCACCTCACCATTCTCTCTGCAAAGAATTTCCCCCTGACATCCAACCTAAATCTCCCCTCCTCAACTTAAAACCATTTCCCCTCGTCCTGCAGTTATCAAGCTTTTCAAAGAGTTGATTCCGCTCCTCTTTGTAGGCTCCCTTTAGGTATTGAAAGGCTGCAATGAGGCCCCCCTGCAGCCTTCTTTTCTCCAGGCTGAACAAGCCCAGCTCCCTCAGCCTGTCTTCATAGGGGAGGTGCTCCAGTCCCATGATCATCTTTGTGGCCCTTCTCTGGACCCTCTCCAACAGCTCCCTGTCTTTTTTGTACTGGGGGCTCCAGACCTGGACGCAGTATTCCAGATGGGGCCTCACAAGAGCAGAGTAGAGGTGGTCAATCACCTCCCTGTCCCTGCTGGCCACCGCTCTTTTGATGGAGCCCAGGATATCATTTGCCTTCCAAGCTGCAAGAGCACACTGCTGGCTCATGTTAAGCTTTTCATCCACCAAGACCCCCAGGTCCTTCTCCACAGGGCTGCTCTCAAGGACCACTCCTTCCAGTCTGTATGGATGTCTGGGATCCCTCCAGCCCAAGTGCAAAACTCTGCACTTTGCCATGTTGGACCTCATCAGGTTCACCCGAGCCCACCTTTCTAGCCTGTCGAGGTCCCTCTGAATGGCATCCCTTGCTTCAACCGCATCACTCAGCTTGGTGTCGTCAGCAAACTTGCTGAGGGTGCATTTGATTCTGTCATCGATGTCACTGAGAAAGATGTTAAAGAGCACCGGTCAGAAGACAGACCCCTGGGGGATGCGGCTTGTTACCAGCCTCCACCTGGACATAGAGCCATTGATGACCACCCTCTGTCTGCTGCCCTTTGACCAGTTTCTTGTCCATCCAGTGGTCCACCCATCAAATCCACATCCCTCCAATTTGGAGACAAGGATGTGGTGGGGGACTGTGTCAGAGGCCTTGCCCAAGTCCAGGTAAATGACATCGGTCACCTTTCCCTTGTCCACCAATGCCGTCACTACATTATAGAAGGCCACCAGATCGGTCAAGCATGACCTTTCCGTGGTGAAGCCATGCTGGCTGTCTTGGATCACACGCCCATTCTTCATGTGATCAAGCATGCTATCCAGGATGATCTGTTCCATGATCTTCCCAGGCACAGAGGTGAGACTCACCAGCCTGTAGTTCCCAGAGTCCTCCTCGCTCCCTTTCTTGTAAATGGAAGGGATGTGACCCTTCCTCCAGCCATCCGGGATCTCACCTTACAGCCACAACTTTTTAAATATGATGCAGAGTGGCTCAGCAACCACCTCAGCCAGCTCCTTCAGAACCCTGGGATGCACGCCATCTGGCCCCATAGACTTGTACATATTCAGTCTCATGACTTGTACACATTCAGTCTTATGAGAACTCATAATGTTCATAATAATAATAATAATAATAAAAATAAAAAGAGGGCTTTGTATCCATATAATTCTTCATAATTATTTGAGTTGCAAACTGTAAAGACTAATTCTTCCTCTGCACTTTTCTCCATTACTGCATTTTTTTTCTTTTTAAACAAAGCTGCAATTTCTAACAGTGAATTATCATCATTCTGACCAAAGTGCAGTATTTTTCTTAAACCTCTCTCTTAATTACTGGATTCTGTGCTTTGTAATCCTATGCAAACACATTTTTCTTGCATCCACGCTTTAGTAAACTACTTCAAAATAATCTTTCATTAAAAGTAAAGCAACTGAAAGGTAAACCAAGATTTAGATATTCAGTAAAGAATGTTGATTATCAGCATTTTCTCTGAATTCAGCCCATCATGACATTAGCAAGAAACTGAGGTGAACTGGCAGTTTTGCTGAGCAATATTCCTTTCCATATTACTGCTGTTTTGCTGAATTATTATACATTAGTGTATACAAAGCCTTCTTCACAAGCCATTTTCTCTATCCACAGTTGTAAAAATTCCATAGTATAGGATTATATAAATTGTATAATAGCAAATAGCAATACAGACAGCTCACACACCCAGGCTAGCTGACCCTTCTGAACAGCTAGCAATCTTGTCTAAGCAGGACCTCAGCATTTAATTCTACATGCTTTCAGCTTACAGAAGTTAGAACACACAAAGATGGGAGCTCTGGGTACTCCAGATTTCTCCCACAGGTCTTGTGTTGGTTTTTGAATCACAGAAACTTCCCTGGTTATGACTCTTTTGTCTGCTACAACCTGGACTTCCCTGGGCTCTGTTACAAAAGCTCATCCCTATTTACTTATTTTTTAATCAATCCCAATGGAATATTTTTTCCACAGTTAGTACTATGCTGCGTTTAACTGATGAGTGTATTCTATGAATGAGTGCAATTGCTGCACATTGTAATTTGTGTCAGCATGCACATGTGTGAATCTGCTGGTATTTAAATAGGCATACGTTACTGACTAGAAGTCAGTTGTGTAGCCAACAAAATATAAATGGAAGAGTTTTAATAAAAAAAATATATAATTGTAATGAAACCTCCTCTTTCTATAATTGAGAAATTGAGATGCCCTGATACAGTGCTAAAATGATCTTATTTAAATGGGTATAAACAAGCATTATTCACTACAGTACATTTCCTCTAGAAGTCCAGATTTTATGCTTTTTAAATGCCTGTACTGAATGCAATTTACTTTGCCCAGAGATGGCCTTGTAATTACAAACAGAATGCCTGGCCGCATTAACCTACAAACATCCTACACACTGTTTCATCAGATGTTAAAGCAATAACATTACACTGGTTTGCCTGAAGAGATATCATTGCTGGAGATCTTGAGGAGACTGCTGAAGTGTGTACCTACTTCCATGAAAATCCTGAGGCAGTTTGAATTTTGGCTTAGTATGGACACAGCACTATGAATCGTAAGTATCTAAATCAATGAATATTTTGTTATATTTTCTTGACCTACCAGGTCATGTGGGTGCTGCTTTGATTTTTCTGTCCTAGCTATTAAGTAAAGGCAAACGCATCCTTGTTCAAGAATTGCCACCA
Source organism: Lagopus muta (assembly GCF_023343835.1). Taxonomy (NCBI): domain Eukaryota; kingdom Metazoa; phylum Chordata; class Aves; order Galliformes; family Phasianidae; genus Lagopus; species Lagopus muta. Next base: position 18,453,474 of record NC_064440.1, on the reverse strand, counting down.
TCTTGGAGGAAAAAAAAATATCTGTGCGTAAGTAGAAAAAAGAAATCCTGAGTATAGAAATACTGTATTATCTGAATACAGAAAACAGGAAGGGGGGAAGAAACTGAGGTGTTTTACAGTGCGAATTTGAAGGAAAACAATAAAACAGCAAAGGGGGCTGAAACCAACCTCCATTAGGAGATTATTAAGCAATGGATTAAAAGAAATAACAGATAGTCGCAGAATAGTTAAGGTTGAAAGGAACTTCTGGAGGTTACCTTGTCTTATACCTCTGCTCAAGATGGGGCCCAGAGCAGGCTGGCCAGGAGCTTGTCTAGGCTGTTTTGGGAGGAGACTCCACAACTTCTCTGGGCAATCTGTGCCAGTTCTCAGTAAAGCAGGGCTTCCTGATGTTTAGATGGAGCATCTTGTGTTCTACTTCGTGCCTACAGTGACTTGTCCTAGCGCCAGGTACCGGAGAAGAGCCTGAGTCTTCTTTGCACTCTCCCTCCAGGTATTTATATGTGTTGATAAGATCCCCTCTGAGCCTCCTCTTCTCCAGGCTGAACAATCCCAGCTCTCTCACAGACTTCTTATAAGAAAAGTTCTGCAGTCCTCACTAGTTTTGGTGGCCTTATGCCAGCAGTATGTCCGTATCTCTCTTGTACTTCAGAGCTCAGAACTGGACAGAGAACTCATTAATGCTGAGTAAAGGGAAAGGATACCCTCTTGACCTGCTGGTGATACCTTGCCTAATGCAGCTGGCAGCATTAATACAGGGGTGGATGCTAGCATAGAGGATTCTACTCTTTAATTATGTTTACATTGGCAAAGAGCAAGAGAAGCCACTCAAAATAATAGCTCTAGCCAAGACTAAAGTGCAAGGTATATAACCATAGTCCAGCCCTTATGGATCATAACCACAGTTATCACTTATGATTACAGTTAACCACAGACTACACACAGACAAGTGTAAACAGAAGAGGTGAGAAGAAATACCTGATGCAGAGAAAGCACTGAAAAATAAGTAGCATGACTGAACTATAGTGAGTTATTGGATTAATTCCCAGCTGTAAACTCCAAGGGAAAGGTGACTCAGAAGACTTAAAAACCAACAACAAACAATGCATATAAATCCTACAGATTATATATTCTAGAAACCAATTGCCAAGACAAGTATCCTGGTTTCCTACATTCTAGGAAATCATCCATACCACAATTAGCAAATGTAATGCTCTTCCACTACATGAGCCAGGACTGCAGAGTTTGAGTGTGATGCTCCACAGACCGATCCTTAAGAATAAACTGTTTCGTACAGCTTTGTTCACAAAGGCAGCAACAAAACGATTGTGAATGCCATTACCGTCCTCATGGCTGCGTTCAGAATTATTGCTGGACAGACAGCAGAATTTTTTAAAATAAATATAATTATAAATATAATTTTTATAAATATCTAAATTTACACTTGGTTGGTGTATGTCTGAATCACCAAGCTGCCTACATCACACAAATGCTTGACCTGAGGATGTAAGACATAATGAGTAGAATTTGAAAGATACTTATGATAATTGTTTATCTTTCTCCATGTTCTTTCTCCTGCCTTTCCACACACAGCATATACTTTTTTTCCATAGTACAGGAAATTAACTGCTGCATTAAAAAAAGAACAACCATTAAGAATCTCATTTTATACAAATAACCTTTGCAAATTCCAAACAATTATGCAGTATACTACTCAAATAGTAACACTGGGTTAAGAGAAATCTACAATTTGTCATCGGCCTCCTTTCTTCTTACTGCACAGTGTCTTTCTAATGAGTTCCCTTAGTGTTCAGCATCCCTCGTTGCTGTGACACGCTTATTAAGGTAAATCATTTGAATGGGCTTAGCTTTCTTCTATTTACTGTTGCCACGGGAAACACTTTGTTGGTATTCACCAATGCAACACTTCTTATGATGTGCATTTCAGGGGACCAGATACAATAGATGTGCAGCACCCTTGGAAATACACTTGCACAGAACAGCATTACTGAAATATGTCTGCTTGAGATTGTTTCATATTTCTTACCTCTTTACAATGACTATAAATTATGATTACTAATTGTATAATTATATGTAGTAATCTGATCAACATTCACCAATTCTGCCCACAATTTAAACAGAGTCCCAGTCAGTGAAACGCATTGTTCTAATAGAACCCATACACATTATTATTATTTTAAATATTTTCTCCCTTGTATAATATGAATAGATTATTTTCCATATGTAGTCTTGCCTTTATCAGATGTGTGACTGAAAAAGGTAATCCAATAGGAATAAAGCATAATTATGAGCTATTTCTGAATAACTAGGTATCTGAGGGTTATTTGAATGACATCAATCACTTGCTGGGAAGCATCAGTTGCACAGATACAGTTGTACCAAACTCACGAAAGGCAATAAGCATCTTTGACTCCCAGCATATTTGTTTGTTCCTTAAGATAGCAGCTTCTGGCAGGAGAAGAAAGGGTGATGTACAGATGCACATGATAGAAACGATGATGAAGAGTCAAGGTTGGCTGCAGGAAACAAACCACTTTTAATTTCCTGGTGATTTTGTTTACTGCCAAAATACCTATGTGGAAAAGGGTGACGTTTGAGTGTGGAGGCAGTAACACATGAAAACATAAAAAAAGCATGAAAGTAAGGGGAAGCATGAAAGAACCATATCTCACTGAAGTCTTATGTGCATATTTATAATTCTTTGATGATGGTAGATCCTACAGTCTAGATTGCTGTAACACCATTTGCCCTACCATTACAGAGGAGCACTTTCATTTATTTACAGTACAGAGCAGGAGATGCTCCTTGTCCTAAAGGAGTTTACAACATAAGTGCAAGACAAGAACAGTGGGCTCAAGCAGACAGCTAAAGAAACTAAATGACACAATAGTCAGCTAGAGCAAGAAAGCAAGCAGCCACAGCTTCTCCAGAATACTTTTCAAGCCGTACCCTCTGGCTAGTTGTCCCTCCCTAACATTCTCTGAGAAAATGCAATCCTATTTGTCAGCTACTATTACGTGATTTTTCTGGAGCTGCCTGGGCTTCTTTTGTTGTGGAATGATACACAAGGTAGTTGCACATAAAATATGTAGCCAATGAAAAAAAGTTGCATTATATGGAGAGAGCCCCAGGTTGCCAAAGAAACAAAAGGAAAATAAAACTTCTCACAAACTGCATTAGTGGCTTCAACAGCCAGGTGCTAATGATATTCCTTGGCACCTGGAAAACAAAGGCTCATTATCCACTTCATGTATATGTTCACATGTAATGCCTTAAAACACATTGCTCTGTTTTGATGAGAAGTGGTTCCGTACACGATCCCATTTCTAGTTTAGTAGGAATCTCTTTTAAGGCTAATGCATAGATACAGTGGAGATGGCTGAATGCTTAAAAAAAAAAAATAATAATTTCTCAAATGAAGACAGTTTTTATTCCCGTTGAAAGCTTAAAAGTAGAAGTGGAATGAACCTAGTGTTATTTTTTGTCACAATGATCAGAAGCTCAGCAGTTGTAAACTGAAAGCAGTCCTATAATGGGAAATGTATTAGACAACAGGAGCTACAAGCAATTCAGCTGGTTAAAACATACAGACATATATGGCATAAGGAATTGACTGAGAGCTTGACTTCACAGGAAAAGTTTATCTTAGAGAATTCTTGCTCTCTGATAGCAAGTAATGGAAGAAAAAAAATACATTTTTAGCTCCTGTCATTAAAACACTTGTTTCCATGCTCAAAGGAAATGAAAAGGTTTACCACTCATGTGATACCTACAAGAGATAAAGACAAAGGGATTTTTAGATTCAATAATGTGAGGGATTTCTATTGAACTGGCTGCTGTTGTTACAAATTAAGAGAATAATCTGCTCTACATCAAATAACAAAATTACAGGAAATGACTTTATAAATAATGGTACTTTCATGAAGGCTCATTTAGAAACATTCCTAACTGGGACTCAGAGCTAAATTCAAAATGCTTTTCAAAAAAATATATTTTTTTTCCACTTCATTGTTTCTGGTAACCATGCATAAGTACACTTTGCAAAAAAATCATGTTTCAGGATGGTAAGATTGGCTTTTAAAAGTATCTTTTGTTTAACAACATTCAGCTGTACTTTCTCAATGGTATTTCAAAGAAACAGCATTTGAAGCATGGAGCATTAAATCTTCTGAGCAGTTTTGGTGATGAGAAAGTACAAATGCTATTGTATTGAAAAATCCAAACTCACCAGGGGAAAAAAAAGTTAATTTACTAAACCACTCTGCCCATTTATACAAGTAAGATCTCCAAGTGCTCAACTTCACTGAGTATGTTTTTCCTACTTAGGCATGTTCATTTGCAGGAATTAATAGCTAATATAACCTAGTAGAAATTACAGCTGCAGTGACAGTATACTGGCAGAAGAACAAGACCCAGGTTTGGACTTGCAGCAGCTGAGGCTGTTCTCAATCTATGAGCACTTGCAGGCTAACTGCCCATCTGAGAAAAAGCAGGGGTGCCCAGGGCAAAATTTCTACCAAAAGACTAACTCTAACACGGGCTTTCAGTATAGAAATCACTGACAGCAGTGAATAATCCATGTAACAGAGAACTGCCACACAGCCAGCTTTCTCATTTTACATGCATCCATCATATCCAGGAGCTGGTTTAATAGAGAGCCGGGCACCTTCATACATTGGGTCAACCCATCCCTGTGATATTCTTATGTTGCAGACAGCATTGCTTCATTCTTATCTAGCTTAATGCTCAGTCTCCATTCCTCACTATCCCTGCCTCTGAAAACAAGGAAGCGCAAAGCAGGACCGACAGAATCTGGTTTAGATGAAAATCACATGTAAAACATACCAAGACCTGCATACTAATTTACTGTATCTTCTGGTAGCTGCATACACACAGCACAAACTGATCTCATGGGATTCCAAAACTAAAATCATTTTTTGGATGCTGGAGCAAAACAAGCACTTTCTTAAAGCAAAACATCACATTCTTGTGCAATAATGTGAGCTACGCAAGATTCCTACTGTAGAGATGATGAAAAGATTCACTTAGAATTTCAGGCTGTTCAATCAAGACTGTTTCACCAAATTCATCAAAGGTTAAAAAAAAAAAAAAAAGGCAAAATTTAATACACAAATGTATACATACAAGAACTTGCAGTGATAGTTATTCCAGAAGCACATTTGACAGAAGAAATGATCAAGAACCGCTTTCCCAGAAAGACAGTTTCTTAACTCAGCATTTTAATGTTAGTGCTTTGCAGCAGCAACATTGTAATAACAGGCATAAAAGTAAGCACAGCCTTAAGTGGTGCAGGTATGCATAAAATGAAATAATCCAAATTACTCATCAAACATACACAACTGCATGCAAGCAACAAAGGAATAAACAAATCAGAATCATTCTCTACACAAAGTACTTTGCTTAAAATTCTGACATTCAAATAACTGCCTGACTATTGTGTGGAATTCAATAATAATTGCATTTTGGATGTCTGAGGTGGAAAGAAACAAATTCACCAACACACAGATTGACAGGAGACTTTTATTAACATATCTTACAATGCCGATTACTGTATTCCTAGTTTTGTAGTTCTCTGATGTATTTTTAAGATAGATTTATATTCTACAGTAATGTACTGTACTTAAATGATCATTCCTACAGGATATCACACCAGAACATTTGAGTAATGCACACACACGCCACTCTAGTTTGGACCTGTTATTTTTTCAAAGTTAGCTTCATAAAACAGGATAAAAAAAAGTAATGGGGGAAATCAAAGCTCTTGTTTAGCAGCATGCAAGGATATTCAAGTACAATTTTCAACATAGTAATTTTTTTGTGTTTTTAAATTGACTGGTGACTAATTCACCAGTACTAAAATAAACGTTATGAAATACCCCAATGTTAAAGTTAAGGCTAATAGTTTAATTCACATCCATATGCACAACCAGAGAACGCTCCATTTCAAATAGAACACAGTAATCAAATTCTGGATACGTTATCTCGTGTGAATATAGCATCGGTGCTTCAAACTAAGGATTACTCAAGTTCATGAGCCCTGTAATAATGTTATGCTGGAGATGTAAAGAAACTTTTTTGCTTCTCAACCACACTTACAAAATGGCCTGATACTCATAATGAGCAATGCAAAAATATTACAGGCAGAACTTATAATACAGTATCAAAAAAGTAATATTCTGGAAAAAGACATAGCTGCTTAGTTGGTGAAACAGTAATTTTAATCTTACAGGAAGTACTGTAATATTTTTGAAATATATATATATATTTATACGTATGTATAAAAACCAGCATCCATTATTGTGGGGGGTTTTGAGTTGCAGTTATCCAGAAAAATTCATTGTATTTACTCACTTTTCCTTCTGTCCATTCTCCTTGATTACTACTCAGTCATTCTGTTTCCCCTATACACTTTTCACTACATAATGACTTCCACTGGGGAACTGTTTTCACTGTATACATGTTTTTTTTTAATCATAAGATGTTTTTTTATCTTACACATACAAATTTTATTTTACACACAAGCTATGAAAGTCAAAAATACCAGGAACTGCTTGGTAGTGCTGTATGAAATAGCCAACATGTCCAACACCTGTGGAAAAACATCAGTAGCGATATATTACATACCAGTATTTTAACTGTAATCTTTCCTGCCAATGTACACAGAGCGGGGTTTAGTCCAGTCTGGCCTGTTCTCTTGAATTGTTTTAGCCCTCTAAACACGAACTGATCTGGCATTCTTCCAGCGAGGCTACATATGCACTGTGTGTTCACATAGGCTACCCCTCAAGGCTTTTTTGTTTGTTTTTTTTTTTTCTCTCCTTTCCTTTGGAAAACCAAGCAGAAAGAATATTGATTATTCTGAACAAATGCAATAGAAGAACCTCCCAAAATGACAGGAAAGATACAAAATTATGTTTCCTTTGTAGAACAGCCTGCACATTTCCAAACCAATAATTCTGAAACATACGTTTGGTCTGTAATGAGAGACAGGCTTATGGTTGTTACACTTATGATTGGGATCTGCTGTGTCAGGTGCCATACTAATTCCCTATATACAGCAACTTCTGTACGTGTTATCACTAATGGTTTATTCAATTGATATGGAAAAAAAGTCAAGAAGAGAACAAAAAGAATGTGTTTTCTGGATTATGTTAAGAGCAATGACCTACCTAATTTACAACTATTTCATGTATTTTATGGAAGAAAAAAAATAATCTATGAAATTCCTGAGAAAGCATAAGTTTTCAGTAATGCCTGAAATATTTCAATAGACCTCTTGTGGTAAGTGAAATCTTTAAAATTCAACTTTCAGACCAATTGTTACCATGCAGTCTCACAATCATTGTACAATTCATGTCTAATTACAAATGCATACCAAGCAAAAAACCTCAAACCAACACAAGAAAGGCAAAAAAAAATATCCAACATAGAAGATGTAGTACACATATACAGTTTCAGCAAAAATTGCTAAAAACTCAACTCCACGCAGAGAAAAATAAAAACTTGTCAGCTATCCCTGGAGCCTCTAAACAACTGTAAGTAAAACTTGTGCTTCTTAACAATATCAGACAAAAAAAGTAGGACTACTGAGTGCAATCATTGCTCACACCATTTTGAGGATTTAATTTCAAATTATTATATGACTATTTAATAGCAACAGCAGCATATTATGCAAAAAATTTCATGTGTTGACCAAGTTCCATTTCCCTTTTATGCCCATTCCCCACTCTACCCCGAGGCAAAGAGCTCAACTCCCATTCATTTAAAGCTATTGTCAGTCAAGATGCATTCATTTGTGGTAACAGCGATGATATGGTATGAAGATGATGGTGATTTACAAGCCATTGTAATGTGGCCCCCATCTTTTATTGATATGATCAAAAGTATGAGACACCCACTGCTGCTCAAGCACTTTGTATCTTTCCTTGCATATGTAGAGAGGTTTGCCACGCCTGTTTAAAAAAAACAAAACATACTAATGGTTAATATGTCACATAAAATGGAAAACAACTTCATTGTTAAAACAAACATTGTCAATATAAACAAATATATAGAATATTCATATTTCATCCTTCCCCTCCCCCAGAGAAGCATATATTTTTATTAGTAGGGGGCTTTTGGTTTTAAGTAAGATTGCTGCACTCCTTCTCCCTCTTGGAGAAACTTGCAGAAAGTGGGTGTTTTCCCTTCAAGGAAGGTAGAGATTTTTATCTGCTACTGCATTATATCTAACTGATACACACAGAGCAGCAACAATAAAACGTATATGTAATTAAATCATTACCTAAGATCTCTGTCTTCTTCACCATGTGCATCTAGATAAACAGAGCCCCAAAGGCAGAAACGATGGCCTCTTATGATGATGATGACAGATGCATTAATCAAAAGAAATATTCCTGTCCCAGCTCCACAGTTTTGTGAATGCTGTATAATTATGAGTGCAGAAAGGGAAGAGTACAAAGATTGTTAGTCTCTGTTAACTTTATAACAAAAAGGACTTTCAAAATATAAACTAGTTTTTCTTGAAACATGCATTATTTACTAGGGTACAGTTTGATAAGGTATATCCTGCCCCAAAATTCTCTAGACAAACCAGAACTCTGTATCTTGTGCTGCCATAACTTTACATACAAAAATGGTTCTGATAACACAAGGGAAAGTACTCATATTCTGTGAAGAGTTACATAAGAAAAATGAACAAAAGCATTCTCTACAATATTTATAATTTGTTGTATAACAAACCATTTAGAATCACCAAATATTCTGCATAGATGGCAAAAAAAAGAGAAAATAGTTAAAAAAAAAATCTTGCTTTCTCTATCTACGCTCATAGAATGCTAGTATGCAGTTCTACAAATCTTTTAATTCCTGTTTGCTTCAATATGTCACTCCTCTATGTAAAGTATGTATTTTTTTCTAGATAGCTTTATTACAAGTAAAGGGTATGACTCCACTGACGGAAGTAAAATGTAATTAGTTACATAGGTTCTTAACTCTTTCCAACTGTTTGCATGAAGCATACATACACCTTATACGTAACTGTTAATTGCATTTTAAGTTTTGCCTACTTCTCTCTTCTCCCACTGTAATAGCAGAATAAGGGAGAAAGATAAGTGTAAGGAATTACATGATCCTTATGGAATTTATTTGGGTTTGACTTATGCCCTAGCTATAAATTTCTCCTCAGTTTTGTGAAGCCCATGTATTTCCAGACTTCTTGTAACTGTCCAGTGATATTAGCATTCTGAAGGCAGCAAATTTCAATAGGTTAAAATGAAAACCATGTGTCAACACTGCCCACAACCGCTTTTTAAGAGTTTTTCCACAAGGGGAAATTAGGCCAGAGGCTTAAAAAGATTAATAAAACTGTTTTTCAGAATCCAATCTAGGTTCAAGTATTAGAAATAAAGGCTTAACATGATACAAACATTCATATGAGATCAGGATCACATCAGGACCAAGCAATGGAGTTAAAAATGCCTGTCACAATGAGAACAAGTACAGAACTGGAATTATCTCTCTTACCAGTACACATTCACAGTAACTCTGTTGTTTGCAGCATAATCCTTTCAAGCATACAAAAGTACCACAAACTAGACAAACAGCAGGATCTTTAGGAACCTTGGTACAAACAGTACAAGTCTTTCTGTGATAATACTGAAAAATGGTATTATAATTCTCAGGCAACTGAAGGAGACGTGGTAAGTCCCACTTAGGCTCCTGGACAAGCAAAGCCTAGAAAGAAAGAACAATGTATCAGTTCTGCACATTCACTTACATAAAACTAAGACAAGATTATCGAAGAATGGAAGAATGTCATTCTCTCAGTCCTTCTGTATTTCACATATTAGGAAGTGCCATGCAACAGTCCCCTGCTTCTGCCTGAACACCCTTCCTGTGGACACATTTTGTCTTTTTTAACGGGTACAAAAAGAGTGCTAACCATTTCCCAAGGATGTTTTCGAAATGTGACATCACTGAAGTTCAATAACCTTCATGGCTAAAACGGAGAGAACTGCTGCTCACCACATCCACTGGAGGAAAAGTGGAGGAAAATTCTGCTTATTCAAATCCTGTTTTTTTGTTTTGTTTTGTTTGCTTGTTATTGTTCTTGGGGTTTTTTTCGCATCTTTGGCAGAAGATGCAGAATCTGTTACAAGTAAACTGTTAAACAGCTTTTATCATTTTGATCTTTTTCAATACTGATGATGATTTAGATTGGGCATAAGGAAAAAGGTGGGTTTTTTTGTTTGTTTGTTTGTTTTTACAATAAAAATAAAGCATTGGAACAAGTTGCCCAGAGATGTGGTGGATGACCTGACCTTAGAGATATTGAAGACCTGACTAGACATAATCTGGCTCTGAGCAACCTAATCTAACTATGGATGTCCCTGTTCACTGCAAGGGATTGGACTAGATGACATTTAAAGGACGCTTCCATCTCAAACGATTCTTTGATGCTCAAAAATATCGCTAGCATCTAATAGGCACAACAGACTTCTGCTAAATATTTTCTTTGAAGAAAGCTTCTGTTACATGACCTGAATAGGCACTAGGTGCAGAAAATATGGGAACAGTTAGAAAATAGAAATGCCATCCTTAGATTATAATGCCTCCAGTAATCATATTGAAAATAGTTAGGCTTTCTTATTCCTTTTTGTAACCATTCAAATCCATATCCACTAACTAACATTTCTAATCACAATCTCTTTCTTATATACAAGTCAGGTTCTCTGATCCTACACAAGAAAGCATGTACACAGTCAAACAATTAGCAGCTGCTTCTGCATCAGCACCACATCAGCTACACTTGCATCACAAGTAGTTTTGCTACATACCTTTACTTGATCTGGATGTCTGTCTGCAAAGGAAGCCAACTCTGAGCACCATTGTGATATCATGTCAAATGCTGGCACTGGCCAATCAAGACAAGAGGCACTGGTGAATTCATCAGATGACTGAAAAGATGGTAACAGACCCAGACAGCTTGCAAGAACTGTGAATTCTTCATCTTCCTTTTGATACAAAACCAGAGATTTCAGATTAGTGCCTGTGCTTTAAATTTTTATATTTATTAGACTACACACAGTTTATTTAAAAATGTCTCTATTCCAATAGCAACAGCAAATATATTAGCATTATTGTACTAGAATATATTCACAAAAAAACAGAAAAGGTTCTATTTCCTAATTTCTTCTTCCAAATTATCTCAAACTGGATTCTCAAAATAAAACCAGTCAGAATAGGAGAAACAGAACAAACAATAAGAACCAAAAAGTTTGTAGCGGTAGGTGATAATTTTGATGCCATGAAATGAGAAGCAGCAAACTATTTAAATCAGCTTAATATCTCACAGAGCTTAAGCACGATTGTCTGCTGATGCACTGTCTCTAAGAATAAAGCCCAAATATGAACGGACATTAAGCAAACTCAGGACTGAAGTCTAGTCTGTGTGCAGATTGTCATCTCTGCAAACGCACTGTAAGCTTTAAAGCTCTGCTGTAATTTATGAGACAGATAGGTATGATCAGTTAAAATAAGCACGTATCTGCTGTGAGTTTTTTTGTTGTTGTTCTGTTTGTTTTAAATATAACATTTTTCAGGGAAAACGCCCTGGAAAAAAATACAAAGAAGAGCAATAATGTTGCAGAGGAATAGGCGTTAAGAAAAAAAAAATCAAAAACAAAACAACAGCTTTTAAATGGATACATTTGACTGTGCCCTTCCCAGTCTGTACCTGGCAACTAGGTAAATCCCCTCCAAAAAGATGGTGTTGAAGTAGGCTGGTGATCCTGAGGAAAGGTAGGCAGAACTGCTGCAGATAGCACTCTACAGAATCAGGATTTACCTACGGGGGAAGGAAGCAATTACTAAATTCTGAATAAGCTGTCGCCAATGTAAGAAACTGCAGTATTTGTCAAATGTATCCACATGCACTCCCATTAAGATACAGTGTATCACACACATGTTTCGAGGGCTGGCAGTCCACTGATAATCTGAAAGAACAGTGTTGCTTCCAACCCCCTGCCTCCCTCCACAGAACTTCCCCAGACAGATACTTAAACATTCAGTTTTCCAAGTTTCCGAAAGGCTTTTTGCGCATGATTAGAACACGCAATTATAAGAAATATTTGTCAACAACTTTCTCAACGCAGCACTGTCAGTAAAAGAAAGGTTTGCATAGACAAATTCTCCCAAGGGGATGTGCTTTGATCTAGAAAATAGAGTGGTACTGCAGTCTTTAGCAAAATCAGAGAAAAGTCATTACAACAACCACGCTGAAATACTTCAACAAGAGATAGAAAAGGGACGTTATATAAATTTTCAAGAAATTTGCCAATACCACTGTTAATTCATCAGTCTCTTGTTCTTCATATATCTTCCCCATAGACAGCTCGCTCACCACATGGCCCAGCAATACTTCCCAAGATTTTTCTCCATTGCATGTATTCTGAAAATATAGAAATAAAAATTGCCTGGTCACAAAAAGAAGAATTTCCTGTAAAAGAAACAGTGATAAAATACATATTCTTTTCATCAGCACATGCATTTTGACTGATAAAGCTGCATGTTGTTTAAAACAACTGAAGGCATAATTTTACAAAAAGGAAATGCATTTAGTTCATAGAATGAAATACGATTTACTACCTTAATTATATATATTCTAAAGAGTGTTCTATGAAAACACTTTATGAATTTTTTTTTTTTTTTTTTTTTTTGCGAGAATATAAAAATGCTTAAAGTTAGAAATAATTGCTTTATGGATAGATTGTGTTTTGGCAGAACTTGAATTTTAATAAAACTGATTTTAGAAAATGATTTTTTCCTAAAACGCATCAGAGTAAGTTACAAACTCTTGCCATGTATTGTAAATTGAAACAAGTCTATGAAAAAAAAAAAAAGTTGTGTTTGAAATGAACAGTATCTACTGCAGATGGGAAAAACATGTTTAGTAGAAAGAACAAATAGCCACTTAGCTTTGCATCACACCATTTAAAGCAACAATTACAAAAGCCATCAGAAACAGAAACCTGTATTCCCATAATTACTTTTCTTCCAAGTCATACCAGATTGTACCCAGGGAAATCACAGTAAGAATTCTGAGCTACGTTAGTGGTTTGATCACTTGGTGTCAACAGAGGGGAAAGACTTCAGCTCAGGCATGGCACCCAGAATACCAAACAAAGACTCACTTGGCATTATCCACAAAAAACAAAAGTGTGATCTCTGTAGGCATCAGAGGATCAAAACATCCAGCGTTGTCAGCATTCAAGAAAAAGCCAGCCTGAACCAAACTTTTAAAACCATTTGGGCCTTTAGAAACTCTGAGGAAAAGCTATGTTCCTTAAATAAAGACAATTTCCTTCATCACATGCAAAGCAAAGTACTTAATCTGAGGACTATGGCTAAGATTATGTTTGCCAGGTAGGCATTAGCAGGAATATGGCTGATGAAAGAAGAGATGGGCCGCAGCAGAACTGGGAGAGAGGAAGAGGGAGCTGTGCAAATACCACCAGCCAGCACTCAGAGATCTCTTGAACACACATTGGGTCCATGCAGCAACATTATGCAGGATGAAAAAGAGGAAGAAAATCCAGAAATACATTTGAGGAAGGACAAGCTCATCTGTGGGCCTTTTGCAAAACTACTGCTCTTGGGCTGGAAGTCAAGAAGGAAAACACAAGGATAACGTAGAGAGCAACCTGAGCACGTACAGCCAAGCTTCTGTCAGACCTTGGATCACCACACAGATGATCTACACAAGACAAGAGCAAGGAGGAGGATGTTTTTAAGAGGGATTGAGAGACTCTCCATGCAGAACATATGCAGCAAGGAGCAGCATTCCTATTTACCTCCTACTTCTTTGCTCTACCACTCAGAAAACTGTCAATTTCCAATGGGCTTATCACAGGAGAAAAGCCAAAATTCTCAAGCTGACAGAAGTTAATTTGTTGGGCTCTTTAAACCACATTAGATAACAGGATCCATTCACATTAACATCCTGTTTAATATACTACAATTTCCCACTCGTTCTTAACATCCGAAGACAAGCATACCAGTGAAAATTTCACTAAAATGGAGCTGTCTTCAATATCAAAAGAAACAGCTACTGTAGAAAACCATTATCTGAGACATTATCATTATTCGCAAGCCTAAAGCACAAGTTTCTTTATGTGCTGCAAATGCTTTTACGCTTCTGTAAGAAAACATCTTAGTAACATAGGTAGCAAGCTGACCTGTCAATGCCCTAAGTCGGTTTTTATACAATCGAATCTCTCATTGCAGACAGCAAAATAAGCATTGTAAATGCATGTTCAGACAAACCCAAACTTCTGCTGCTAACAAAAAAGCAGCCCGTGTTTATCACATGGACTACAAAAGAATATAAACTGGTAGCACTTAATATGTTTTAATGCCTTCCACCAATGATTAAAAATTGTAGAAAATCCATCATTTGGGAATCACTTAAGTAAACAGAAAAATACAAAACAAAACAAAAAAAAACCCACAACAGCAACATTCTTAAGCAAACGTTCTTGAAACTGTAATGACATAAAAATACATTGAAAGAATGACGTGAATGGAAATTTAATGAAGTGCATTATTATTCAGTGTTGGCCAACACATGTCATTGGCACCTTGGAGTACTGACAGACCAGAGCTACAAATCCAACTTACATGTGAAATGCAGGTCGTGTTTCTCAGTGTGCCTTTCACTTTACAGCCAACACAACCAGGTGTTGTGTAGAGGAATACTCCTGCTTCCATTTCCTCTCTTGCCCCAACACTTCCATCTTTTCCGTTGGTATGCACTGGCAGCCTTCTGACTAATCAGTCCATTGAGCAGAAGACTAGCTGAAGGATTAAGTGAATGATAGTGCCAGTGCAGGAAGAAGGTGGGGAAGACTGGCTAAGGGAACTGTGTCTTTTGGTAAGAACTGGCATTCAATCAGCTGAGTATCCCTTTAACTCGTAAATGCCATCAAAAGATAAGGAAATGATAAGGAAATATTTTCCCTATTTAGTTCACACTTTTCTTAATTTCCTTCTTTGTTTCTCACCTGAGCACCTCAGACTGCAAATTGAGAGACATGAGGACGGCTAGCCAAGAACAGCGTGAACACGAAAGGCTTTTTCCAGCAATAAGCTTGTCTACCTGTATGTCTGGTAAAGGAGTGGTGCATCTGACCAACACTCGGTTTATCTAGGAAGGAATACTACCTTTTTACCATTGTAACAAACTCAAAAGTGATACTACATAGTTATAATCTCAAATCTGAAATTCAGTTCTGGAACTGGAAGGTTTCCCTGAAATCTGCAAAGCCTGTAAAAATGGCACATGCAGAAACAAAATACTCAATTTTTGTTAAGAAGAAGCAAATTATTATATGTAAAGCAGAGCATTTTGTTACACTTTTACCAGGAATATAAATGAAAAATTTTAGTAATAAATAGTAATAAATGAAAAATATTAGTATTTTAATAAATTAACCAACCTTTTTGAGAGCTCCTGACTGCTTCCATGCCATCCTATCTTCAGCACTGCATTTAACAGAAAGTGCTGCCAAGGCTTGGGTGTACAATAAAGTAAACAGCACCTTTACAATGCAGGTGAAGTGTTCTGTAAAACAAAACAAGTCATTTACAAACACTTTATATTTTTAGCAATCATACTGACTGCAGAGGCTTTAGCTAAAGATTTTTTTGTTTGCTTTTCACTTGACAGTATAAAAAAAAACCCAAAGACATAAAACCATTATATTTACTTACTTTCAAAACCAACTTCAGTAGCCTAGTGAACTGAACAAGTAAAGGGCAAGTAATTTGCCACTGTTCCATATGTTCATCTTAATCCTGATCACAAGTAATCTCTCCTAAGGACTTGATGGTGTTACAAAATTCTGTTTTGTCCAAATGTTGCCTCATGTTAAGCCACTGACTACTGATGGCTACAACTAACTAGGTCCTGTAGATGTAAGCTAGCATCCTACCACACCAACTGGTAATGACTAAATTTGAGTTAAGTCACAGTCATACAAATACTGGAAGAGTTAATTTTGTAAAGAAATCACAGCACAAAGGACATTTATCATACTCCAGTTTCTTTCTGCATCCAGATAAGGATCCAGTCATATCAGACATGCTGCAAATCACTCTTACACGGAATAATTATTTACCAAACATCATGTGAATACAGAAGTAGGATAAAGGACAGATTATTGTTTTAGAACTTGGTTTAAAAGAAAAATCTTTATTTGCTTACGCTTCTTCATAATATTTAAAGGGCTTATCTCCTACATATAAGCCACAGGAAAAAGGCTTTGAAATCTTTTCTGGGAAGCTAACAGAGTTGATATGCAATGTCCTAAAACTGGAACAGGAAAAAGGTGAATGTAATCATCTCTAAAAGGAAAATGCAGCAACAATCTCTGTCTCTTTTTACTTTGGGCTTTATCTCTCTTTGCAAATGATCTGATTTCTAAAAACTTCAGGTAGATCAAAGAAGTTTCTATCATTAGTTTTACCACTTCTTAAAGCACAACTATAACAGCAATATATTAAATCTAAAACAATGTACACAAAAATGAAGATTTTATTAAAAAAAAAAACAAAAAACTACTGAAGCTTTGAAGTCAAGCAAAATAATTTTATTTATGTAAACACCTTACAAAAATTGGGTTAAACTTCATTTTTTCTTCCCAAAGGATTTTAACAAGCTTCTTACATGAAGATGAAAAGGAGATAAGCGAGATGAAATGCCTTCCTTCTCTTTTCTTCTACCTGGTATCAAAAACAACTACTGATTTCTGAAATGAACACACCTAAGACTTAGGTGCATAATGAAATTTATGAACTAACAATTGTTTTTATATTTAACAAATGTTTACAAATGAATGCAGAGATAGATTTTGATACTTTTAATGTCATTGAGTGTATAAAACAAGCATAATTTAAGCACTTAAAATGATTGTTTATTCTAATGATGAAATTAATACTACTTTTTTTTTTTTTTTTTTTCATTATCTTCCTGACTTGTTCACATCAAACATGACAACAAACTCCGCTACATTTCACTCAACCAATTCTTCAGCAGGTAGCATTATAGCTGGCTTTCCTCTCCACATTTTCCCAGAATGGGAATCCATCGTATCCCATTAACACTCTAGGCTTTTCTCTTTTCTCCTCTGCTGAGACTTCTACTTCCTTAGAAATCCTTCTGAGGAATAGAAGGGGTAAAATTTCAGTAAATTTTTTGGGCTGAGATGCACAAAATTCAACCATGAGCACTCCGAGAATTTATAATTGCCTCTTCAGCCTGAGCTAAAGCCTACAACTGCAGCTATAAATGACCTCAAGCACAGAGTTCCAACTCAGCCAATAGCAGACACAAGCAATAAAGACCTGTGAAAACAATAATGAAATTGTTTTTTCTGCAGATATAACTGACTCAGACAGAAGTAAAAACTTCAAATTTCACAATCTCCTACATTCATAAGACAAGCTTACTGCAGAAGCCATCTACTTTAAAAATATTTGGTGCTGCTCTAGCTTTAAAAAAAGAAAAGGATTCAAAGAGAATGTAGGCAAGTGTGACTGCATACCTATACAAGTACCAGTTGTCTTCCCAACCTCTTGCCTAACCGCAATCTCTTTTGAACACTGACTATCTTACATGAATATGTAGACCAAGTGGGGCTCCAAGAACTTTGGTGAAGCAAACACTCAGCAAGAAGGTTGCCATTTTGGCTAATCTACCAATACAGATTAGCTGTAATGGTTCTCACACATTTGCTTTATCTCTTTACATATTGTGTTAAATTTTAAAGTTTAACTTTTGATGTTCTAAGTAATACGAATAGCTCTCTTCATTCTTAAAATATTGAAGAACATAATTCACTCAATTCAACCAGAAGATATTAACACTCACGAGAGAGAACATTTTGTTGTTCTTTTCTTTATATTTTAGTCACATGTTCAAAATCAGAACAATAGATATATTGAAACAGCTTAGTTAGCTCAGCTAAAAACACTGGTATGCATCTTTTGTGTTTTGATTAAATTGTTCATAATTTAAGTGAACAGAAGACAGCACTCTTGAAGCATGAAAGGAGGTTTGGAATACACCACCCAAGAGACTCTCTGAGCTGGGCCTAACAAGACAAGCGGGATCTGGAGATAGAGAGCAGTAACATCTGTATTTTAAATACTGCCCTCTCCGTCCTTTGCTTTTTCTTGGAAATTCTAGGCTTTGCTGACTAGAAGAGCCTCTTAGAAAAGTTCTGTTTGCCAGCTGTATTTGAATACAGCCTGTATCAATAACAGCTGAAAAATGATTCCAACATCTAACTGAAGAAGAAGCAAAGTGTGCAGAAGGCTTTCACAGTGGAAATCAAGATATTCCTCCCTAATACAACATTGCAAAGATTTCGGTTGAATCAAAATTATTTATGCCAGTAACAACAGTCTGCATTTCAATTATCAGATTTGCATCTTGGAATTTATTTTTATTGCAGGAAAATCAGACCACTGATCACCATTCAGCAGTCTGCCACAGCCATGTCCTCCTCTAAATAGTTTCTTCTGTGATCCTACAGTGCGCACATGGCACTCCTTAATATGCTAAAACTATTACATTTACTGAAATCTGATCTTCGTTAAATATGATTCTTCCTCATCTCTAATTCAACCCCATAGCTAATTTTTAAATTCACTAGAGATCTTTATATCTTACATATATGTTTAAAAATAAATTATTGTTGTATTTACTTACATAACTCATAAATGATGATGAATTTGTTTTTTTGAGAAAAGAGAATTATGTTCCAAAAGCACACGTTCAGCTAATACGGGAGAGTGCCTGGGCTACTATTAGGACGTCCTGACTTCTGTAAAATTTCATGGCATATTTTCAGGAAATAAATAAATAAAATCAGAGGAGCATCTCAGAGACAGTCTGCTAGTCTGCTGTGTAATGAGGGCCCAGGCTTAGAGACATGTATTTTATTAACAAAAACATCCCAGGGGAGCTGCATTAAAAAAAACCCACTAGGATGACCAACTATCATCCCACTATTATATGAGATTTCGTATTACTAAAATGAAAGATACTTGACATCTGCAGGTATCCATAACTGTAGAGCTGTTACATTCTCATCTAGCACAAAGAGCTGCTTCCTTCCTCTGTGAAGCGCTATCTTGTCTGCCTTTCTGTTGATGCTGCACTGTGTTTTCTTAATGGCCCCCTGGTGGAGCCTGTGCACTTCTGTTGTTTTTTCCCCCTCTAGTAATTCTAAAGATCGCTAGTATATTTGTAAGCTGTGATGCCTTCATCCCTTCTGCTGCAGATGATACACTGTGAAACATCCTGCACTAAATGCAATTAGGACTTAGGTATATGCCTACAAAGACTAATTAGTACTATTCTGACAATCTAAAAGTTACATTAGTAAGACTAGGTCACTATAAGTGAGAGAGTTTAGTAGTCAATTTTTGTCCTTATTTTTGCACAATGTTGAGAAATGCTTTTATGTTCCTACTTGTAAAAAATTTTTGGAACAAAATTACTTCACAGCACCTTATTCCATTAAGTACCCCTTAAAAACAGAGTATAAAATACCTTAAGAATAGAGTTTATATAGGAAACATTTCAAAAACCCTAGCTTTAGTATTACTGCAAGAAGTGTGCAGGTTAGTGCATGATCAACAATCTTCCAGTTTAATTGTTAGCAAATCAGATAGCATATGCTGGCAGGTGATGACAGCAGAAAGAAAGCAAAAGGAAGAATCTTCGAGTGAACTCAAAAGGGCATCTTCATATAAACAGCCTTTGAAAATTTTCTTCCTCATCTACAACTTGATCAGTTATTTGAACAAGTATCTTCAGAACAGAGCGCTGAACTTAATACAATCTATGAAAGGCATACTGAAAGCCTCTATATATACAGATAAATACTTCAGCTTCCACATTCAAATTCGATACTATTCAAGTTGATTACATTCATCCTATTTTTAGACAAGATCCTTATCCAGTCATTAAAGGAAAGCTCGAGTGTTCACCCCGGTGCTGCCTGCTCTACTTTCGCTGCATGTCGTTGAAACTTTAGAGAAAAAAGAACATGTCAGAGCACGCAGGTCAGACCCTTCAGCATCCAGGCCTTATCAGAGCTGGGAAAATAGAAATAAAGGTGTGTGTGCAGGCTGAACTTAGGTGTTACACACTAAAGAAGAAAACCTTTCCCACAGCATATGAAAGTTAGGCTAAACTCTCAGTGTCACTCTCACATCACAGACACTCCAAGCAGCACCGCCGGGCTGCACAGTGGAGCCCCAGCTAATTTCTGCCCCTCCCTGCATGTGCGGCACTGAGGACAGCAGCAGGCCACTGACAGCCAGCTAGCTCAGCACTGGCCCTGTGCACCTGTGAGCCACACACACACACACAGAATCAGTTTTGTTTTGTATTTTTAAGTACTTTGCAACAGTGATTTTATTTATTTATTTTAATTTTTATTTATTTCTTTTACTTTCAAAGCAAAACAGAATTTGAAAACAGTAGAAGCGACAAACACTGTGCAATTACAAACCTGCTTGCAGGGGTCTCAAGTCAGGTCCTTGGACAATAAAAATTTTCACATTTAATGGCAACTATGAAGAATAGTTTATTTTTAATTAAGAGATTTGTTCAATATATAGGAAACGTGTCACCAAAAGGCTGTAAATTTGGTTTACAAGGACAATTAAGTTTTTAGCATCCAACAAGCTGCTGTCTCCATTTCTGTACTGCCTTTCTTCATACAGAACACCATTTTGTATTTCGATAAGAAAGGAGCTAGAGCTGCTAAAAAACAAAATCCCCATTTACTGTTACTCACTGTTGGTAAGTCCCAACTGTGAACTGCCTATCCTCTGCACTACAGCTGCAACAAAATTAAACCAGAACCTCCTTTGTGGATTATGTGTTTAGTCTTGAGCACATTTCAAAATGCTGAGCATGTAAAACTATAAAAGCTACACCCATGTTCTAGTGTCAAGCATTTTAACAAATTATGATTAAAAACATAAAATTATTTTCATTTATTGAACGCAGAGGCTATTTTGCTGATTACACCACAAAAGAAGTATACTGTATCTTTTTCATTCTCTTCTTGACAAATTTGGTAAGTGCTTGTAAATGCCCTGACCTCCACCACAAAGTTCCTCCAGCAGAAAAGGATTTAATTTGCTGTGTTCGTTGCGATGTGTCCAGATCAATTTTCTTCTCTGAGTGAAAAGGCTGAACGTTAATGGCATTTTTATTACTTAATTGATGTCAGATTGTAAAAGATACTGACAGCCATCCAAGAGTTAATAGGATAGTTAACACAACTCTTAGTGCTGTATCCAAAGGGCAGAAGATGAAGTTTGGGTCCTTTCCTTACAGAGCCCTCCTGTTTGCCTATTCTAAAAACAGTTTTAATGAACAGAAAGATGATTTAACACTTGAGCTATTTTAGTTTCCTGTAAGGATACAAATATTGCTTCTATGAACACATTAACATTGCTATAAAAAAAAAAAAATACTGCAGAACCAGTCCCATTAAAAGACAGCACTAAAAGAGGAAGGAAATCTTTCATTCTCTAAGCCTCAAACATTCTTCATCATCATTACCATGAGGTTCTGCACCACACTGCAACTACACTGCAGAAGAGGTGGTGTTAAGTCTTTTATTAAAAGAATATACTCAAACTTATCTATCAGCACACTGGCGCCTGCCCTGAGTGCTGGCGTCAGCCAAGCCCACAACTCCCGCACCCTGCAATCACTTCAAAGCAGCAAAGAACATTCAGGAAGCAGCAGGGTCAAACATGGATTTTTCCATCTGTCCCTAGCCTGGCACGTGACCCAGCAAAACTCATTTTTACCTTTTCACGCCTAGCCTCTCTACCAAGAATTAATGATATCTGCACTCAACTCTGTGACCTATACCCCCAATTACAAAATGATATTACCTATTTTTCTAAACTGCAGTCTACACCTCAGGACAAAGTATTATGAAAGATCTTTTCACTCTGCCTGTTTTGATGAAGCAAAAATTAGAAAGATAAATACTAATTTATTTCCGATTTAATGCTCTGCAGTTGTGAAGCGGTTACATTCATCACCTTCCTGCCACCTGCCTTTAACCTTTCAAATGCAACAAATACTAAAGCTAAGAGCAAAATCAAGATGTGCTACTGATGTGCAATATTTTACAGACTTATCCATAGGATGCCTTACCGTCACTAACTGAACATTGCCTTTCCTAGGATAGGCTTTCATAAATGGTACTCTTCAGTGCTCAACTGTAAGCTACAAAAACACTGTTGTTTGTACTTTGGCTTGACCACTCCCTTCCCTGAAGTTTCTCTGTTTAGACTATATTTTGCTGCTCTTAACTCCAATAAAGTTAGTTTACATTAAAACTGGTTTAAAAAACCAGAAAGTAAGTCTTTCCAACAGTATGCTTCCTACTCCAGATTTTTTACCTAATAATCATTTGGACATGTTTAGTCCATAAACACATACAACATAACAAACAACACAACCCACCATGTTAACTGACACAAAGTTGTTTGAGCTCAAGTTTTAACTCAATTTGAACAATCAGTAGTGAGGACTGAACACTTCCTTCAGCAGAAAGTTAGGTGTATGTAAAACAGCCTTCATATTTACCTATTCAGAAATTAGCAAAAGCCAGTAGGCATGAAAACAGCCACACAGATCCCAAAGCAGATTAAAAAATGGTTTTGCTCTCTCTTTAAAATCAAGGTATAGCTATAAATAATCAAAGCGGAGAGCAGAGGGGCTAAGTCACCATAACCTGAAGCACACACTACTAGCAAGATGGACAAGTTTCATCTGATCCTTTTATACAGAAAATTATGTTTTAAAACATTTTTCATTGCTAAGATCATAACCGTGGTTCTTAAATTAATATTTACTCCAAATTTTTTTTTATATGCTGTCTCTACTAGGGTTGCAACATCACAGCAATTACCTATTATACACAAGTGCTGCAATTTAAACTCTGAATTTCAAACTAAATTACAATCTTTCAGCCTGAGGCACTCAGTTCAACTTGAAGTATTGAGCTGCCCGTCTAAGAAAAGAGATGAAGGTCAAACAGAGGACACCTCTCCTTCAGGAAAATAAATAGTTTTGGCTCAGCTCTTGTATCTTTACTGAATAGGCTGACTGATAAGGTGAGAAGACAAGGGACACAGATAAGCCTGTCGAACTACAGCAAAAATTTCTGTTCAATGCCACCTTCTGTAGATAAGGGAGAAACATTATTTTAGAATGCACAGTAGACAAGCTACAATTTACAATTCTGGAAGTCACCATGAATGCACACTCATAAATAATCTTTTAAATACACATATTCTTGCAACATACCTTTGCGCAATGGCTGAGGCATGGTTAAAATCTGGATCAGCAAAAGGGACGAGACATCTCTGTAAAGTACAGGAACTTCAGGCAGCTCTTCACTTATCAATCTGCAAAGAAAAGCCAAAGGAAATTATTTTTCATTCTACCATGTGACTCCATATTTTATTTTGTACTGAGTGTTAAATAGTATTATATTTTATATCAAGCTTTTAGAAGCCAATCACCTGTCAAATCATTACATTCATTTAATGCCACTAACAGACTGGAGTAACTCATTAAGAATGTTAACTATCCAGGTACCTAACTGTTGTTATTTTAAAGCTTTCAAGAACTGTCTGTACCAGTTATTTTTATATACTGACTCAATCAACATTCAGTATTTCCATTTAAAAGTTTTGGCCCTAATCTAACAAAATACAATGCATAGTTACATAGCAATGTAAGTATTTGTTTTTCAAAGTATGGAATTTCACAAGTATGCTATAACAACTAATACTCAAATTGCATTGATGTTACAAGGAATGTTCCTATTGGGAAATACTGAGACCTCAGAAAAGATTTGCCTTCCTTCATGCAAGGATATGAAGATTCAAGCAGCCATCACAGGTGGAATTATCCAGTTTTACAAACTTATTTAAAATTCTACAAAGCTTTAAGGACAGCAAATAAGCACAGAGACAGCGCAAACTTCTGAACTACTCAGATTAATTCAATAACTTCATCTTATTGCTGCATACTTAAAAGCAGAGTATGTTAGTAGATGGGAAGCAAAAAGATTCTCCCCTCTTTAATTGACAGGGAAGCACGAGCAAGATCTCAAGCAGAGATGCATGGCAATGCCCAAAGACATCCCCCACTGTCACCTTTCCTCTTCTGCAACACTCACAGAAAAAACAGCTGTTTTGAGTCTTACTCCCATCACCAAACAGTGCTGGCATTAGTTGGCTGGCTGTTTAAATGCCAGTGGAAGAACTGAGATGGCGACATTAGAGATGATTATCTCCCTACTACAACAGGAGTTGCATTGTAAGGAACAAGGATAACTGATCGACTCCCGCGTGGAAACCAGTCTCAGGCTGACAGATAGAAACATTGGAAAGGAAAACAGCACATACTACTGAGTTTCTCTCAATTGCTTGGAAGTTTAAATGTTGCCTTCACACATCCAGCATTTCTTTTGAAGATCTCTTCCCTTAGTCCTTAGGCTTTTCCCATCTTTTTTCCTCTTCCGTTGTTCTCACCAGAAAGTGCAGGAAAACATCTCCCTCTCTTGGTGGGAACCTCACTTATTTAAGGCAGCTATAAACCTTCACACAACATAGCAACTTCACTGGGCCCTTCATAAAAACCATCTGGGAAAAATCAGCAAGCCAAAATGTATCCAACCTGCTACAGCTTCAAGGCTTGCTGAAAAAAATGAGAGAAGCTGTCTGTCCTGCAGGTATATTACAGTTGATGAATACACACACATATATATGTATATATATATATCCTTATTATAACGTTAAGTCTCAAGAAGTACAGAACAAAACAGCCTCACTCAAACAGCTAGAGAAAAAGCTTTCTGTGAGGCTTTTTATATAATTGATCTGTAATTTATAATCCATCTATCATCTAAAATTGATCATTTCAGAAAATGACTGCTCTGAAACAGTAATATCCATATTTATATATGCGTGCCTCCTAAAGAAACAAAAATTAAATTCTACTGAAGAAGGAGTATCAATTCCTGTCGTGTTACCAAGTCTTTCTTTCAAAGTGATACAGATAATGGATTTGCTCATCTTACCAAGTTTCTCCAATTTAAACTACGACTACTTATATTCTACAACCCATGATGCTGGTTTTTAAACTTGTTCTCATTATGTGATGACTGAAAAAACACAGACAATCTCTTAAACTATTTGTGATCTTTATGTTTTTAATTTATATATAGTTTTCCCCCAGAATTTAACTTGAAATATGGTTAAGATACCAACTTTCTGGTCATGTTTATTCGAATAATTGATGTCCTTGTAGTAAAGAGCATGAGTATTATTTAACAGTCACATAACAGTGAGGCAAATACTTAGTCTGACAAAATTAGGCAAAACTTCTTTATGTACATAATACAGTGATTGACTGTTAACATTAAAAATAAATGAAATTATTTTTACGTTCAGGAAAAAACAAATTGCCTGATTTATTCATTTCATATAAATTGGAGAAGTTAAGTCACATTAAATGTCAAGGTTTTACATAAGCTGCTTCAGTTTAGATCAAGCACAGCAACCACATTAAGTACTTAAAAACTGCTCTGTCATTATTTTAGGGCTAGTGCAACTTCCTCATTATGACACAAACTGAATTTGTGAAACATTTTCAGAGTACGGAAATTACTCATCTGCTTATAATCCCCAGTGCACATGGGAAACCTTGATAAATCTGACTGTACAAAAACTTCTGCCACAGAAGCAGTGAATAAAATGAAAGGAAGTATAGTTTCAGATGGGACCAAAGTAATGTAAAACAAATCCAGTTGCATTTGTAATCTGTGTCCATTTGAAAATAAGAAGAGGTGGGAAAATGAACTGTACGATGAAATACAAACACACCAAAATAAAAAAATGCATTGTTCAATTTTCTCTGGAACTGATCTCTGCTCCAGTCCAAGGAAATTGGGCTGAACGTCCTTCTGAGCCAACATCAGAGCTATCTATATGCTGACAGCACAATGACAGAGTCACTTCTTTGGGAATGGATACAGAGGAAGAAAAGACTCTGTTCTGCTGTGAAACAAGCAGCATCTTAACTCTACATGCAAACAGGCACGCTTTTCCTTACATAAAACCTCTCCTTTCCCTCTTCTCTCAGCTACAGACTTCAGTTTTGTTTGATACTAACATCAACTGATTACAAAGTTAAGAATTCAATAAATAAAGCGGAAGCTTTGAATTAACCTTAGGCCTCATAACTGTCAGAAACAGAAAGCCCAGGACACAGGGATAAGGACAAAGCTGAACAAAGGCTTCATCACTGAGGGCAAATTCATATTTTTTTGTTTTCGTAATAATGTGAGATGCAGCCTGCAAATCCCAGCCTGCGGAAAGGTCAGAGTAATACACAGCTACTGATGTTAATAATTAGAAGGTAGAATTCTAATATTTATTCTGGCTAAACTCCAGGATATGATCACAATTCTTAGCTGTTGCTGTGTCACAGCAGATTTTTCAGCACGGCAGTTTTTCTCATTATACAACATGGGATTTCACTGACAGTACTGAATCAGACATTTCCCATTCTCCCTTTCACCACTGTGCCCCTGGCACTCCTCTGTCACCCACTGCCAAACATATCAAAAATAACCTTTCTAAAAACAGATGAATTCATTTACTTGGTTCAAGACGCAGCATGCTCAAGTTACATCAAAAAGCTGAAGATGGTGAGCTACTGCTGAAACTGCCTTAACATGACCTGAGATACCAGGGTGTGAGGCAGAATTGTCTGTTCACTGAAATCTGTCACAGACAATAATGAACAGGCTATGTAATGCCATCTCTTGCACAAACCTTAACTGAACCCTATTGTCTCATCGTTCTGTCCTCTATCTTCACAGAAAGTTTTATTTTTCCTGTTTCACAACAGTTTTTGTGATGGCAGTGTTAGTTTCCCAAGCACAGTTGCTCAGTCTCATCTCTGTGCTGCAGTTTATTGCCCTGGTACAACATTATAAGCAATCACTGAAGAGATCAAGCTTAGAACAACAAAACACTTAAGTAAAAACAACTTAGTGTATTTCAGAATTTCAGTTCATCGTGAAGTTCCCATCCACTTCCCAGTGGCTTCTAGTGCAAAGACTGTTAATGCTTTATCAAATTGTTCTTGCTAATACACGTTCTTTGTCAACACAAACGAAAAAGAAAACCCCTCATGAGATGTACATTTAAAGAAATACATATCCTTTTATTTCAGGTTTGCCATTCCTGAAATTCTGGCTATTTGGACTAGTCCATTGAATTCACATCTGGGTCTAGTAATTATTGCCTCCAGCTGCTCCTCCTTCATCGTTCCCTGCCAGAAGCTATTATTCCTCACAGCACAATAGTTGGGTTATTTGATCATCATTGAAACCAAATCCATCCCGAATACAACAATTTGCTTATGCACAGCCTGTGGGACCAAGCATATATTACATTTCACTGAATGAGCCACATAAGGGAAAGAATCCACTATACCATGATGTGAAAAATCCAGCACTAACTCCATGTATTCTCTGGAGTTTCACAGTTCACCAGATTTAGCTTTACATTTTTTTCCCCCTCTTCTTCCTTCCAACAGTTTACATTAACATCCTTTTTCATACAGTATCTTCTTGTCCAAAATACCCTTGATTTCTCCTTTACCTTGGTGTCACATGAACTACTGCAAGAACTACTTCCTCATATCCTTCTCAGCTGCCATTTTCAACTACAGTGTGAACCAGGTACAACTAGCTGACACTAGGCAAAAACAGAGACTTACGGAAGTGTAGCACAGCAATTCTTCAAGTCTTTACAAATTACTTCAAACAGTTCTTCCTGACACATGAAATCTAAGGCACTGTATGTGAATTCTGACAGCTGTGGATAACAAAGCTAAAAATTGTTAGCTATACATGGGTATTTTTAACAGCAAACATGTATGTAATAGAACTAGGGGCTGTGGGCAGACTGGAACACAAGAAGTTCCATTCTAACACAAGGAAGAACTTCTTTACTGTCAGAGTGACAGAAAAGTGGAACAGGCTGCCCCATTCCCCCTGAGAAGTTGTGGAGTCTCCTTCTCTGGAGATATCTGTTTGGAACCAACGACAGACATTTTCCTCTTGCTGATATTTTTTTCCTATGAGCTTTACTTAGCCTTAAAAACCACTGGTCAGATTGACAGTTTAGACTTGGTTAGCCTCAAAATGGCAAAGTACTATCCACATTTTAGATCTCCCACCACTTTCATAAACTTCTCCAGTTTACAGCAATGTTTTTCCTTCTAATCACTTCAAATGCTCTTTCCTGCATATACTATTCTGGATCTCTCAGAATGCCTTGACACTGAGAAGTGTGCAATTAGATCATTCATAAGAATGCCATCTTGAAGTGCGATTACTACTTCAGATTTCTAAAATACCATAACAGACATCTCATGTTTTAATCTGTGTCCTAAAGTCTCAAATAATCCAATGAATCTCTCTTTTCTGCAAGCTTTTTGGGGTCTGCAGAATAAGACAGTAAAGATAGTAAATGTTCCAAGAAATGAAGAAAATACAGTTTGATTGCATCTGAACAGTAACTATTTACTAGCAAAGTAATCTTTCTTAAGGAAGGTAAAGCTTCCTTAATCTTTTCAGACTTTATACTGACAAACCTGTATCTACAAGCTTATCATGAAGTCTCCTGAAAACCAGTGCAGAAAACAGAAGTGCTCAAATGCATTCCCAACACATACTACGTCTAGGAAATCATACTGTTACGTTCCATATTACCATTCATTTGTAAACACAGAAATATCTAACCAAATGCAGACTGACTTAACTATATTTTACCTGCCACAATCTAACTTTGACGCAATCAATGCATGATGAATTCCACCAAGTCTCTAAAAGTGAAGAAAGGTGGTGTTTTGGAAGACTTACAGAAAAAACAGACCCTCTGTTGATATTTCCAAAGCCAGCAAGCTCTTCAAATACCAAAACCACAAATCACAAGATCAGTTCCACAGCCACTCTGTAAATAGTCTGTCAAAATGGTCTTAATTTCCTCATATAACTCAGCAACCATAATCCAAATTTATTAACCTTGTTCTACTGTTCAATATAGGTCAGAACAGAACTGCATGAAAACAAAGTTAAAAAGAGGCTTGAACGTATGTTGAATAAGATGGGTTTTCAGATTCTCATTGCTTTACTAGTAGATATATTAGACCTGATTAACAGAAATTCTTACTGAAGTGATCAAACACTGATAGCAAAGAAGGCCTAGAACCAAGAAACCCAACAGTAAAATCTCAAATTAAAAGCAAGCACAAACGTTTCAGGACTTTTTTTCCCCTCATTTTTACGATAGAATTACTACATTGCTATTCTAGATTAAAGTTTGAAATATCACAATGCTCTTCACTTCAGGATCCTAGAAACACACCAACAAACATCCAGTTGGACAGGAACTAAAAAAACAGCTTTCAGCACTGCGTCAAGCTATAAAGTGGAGATCCTAGTTCTGAAGAACTTGGGCAGGGTTCTGGGATTAAAAAGAAATATTGCTTTCCTCCTGTGATGTTAAAGCTAAGGAAAGAATTCAGAATAAAGAGTCTCATTTTAGGAAAGAAAGAAGGTTGTAATACATGTTTTTTCTGCTCACTGTCAAGGTAGAATCTGAAAAGCAAAGGGTCTAACGTAAGGTTAGGACTAGTCCTCATATAAGACAGATACATTGCTCTACATATTGTACTGCTAATCCTTGTACAGCTCCATATGCTACGCAAGGTTAATGTTACAAAATCAGACTCAGGTGAATAACTTGTTTCAAATAAAAAGCATGATGAAACCTTTAACTTACAACAGAATTATTTCTCACTTGTATTAGGCCTACTTATATCATTTCTGTAACAGCTTTATGAATTCAGTACCAGCATAAGTTTCATCCAGCATCCATACCAAGAAGTACATCAAGCCTCTTACCCAACAGCCAGAAATCTCCATGCATTTAAGCTTGAAAATGGTATATTTGAGTATTAACTAAAAACTGGAAAGCGTCTGATTTTATGTAAAAGAAATTGTAACATTTATTATTACGAAGATATATACACAATTTCAGATGTTAAATTCATAAGCCTACCTCACAAAGAATTTAAACTAAGACAGAAAGTTACTCAAAACTCTGCTGAAAGAATGCTTTGTTAATAAAATAAAACTGATATTTGGTAAGTTAAAATACTTGCTCTGAATTTTTATCTTGCATCGTCTGGGTTAGTTTCCTCCAAGGATTGTACGCAGAGTCAATACTGTAGAGGCGCATGTGCATGGCCAACACATGGAACAGCTGATCTGAGGGGTGGAGAAGACAAACTCCTGATTATTATACACAATAACATGAAGTATTTCACATGAAGGTGCCATTATTATTGTTCTTAAAAACACATACACTCTTAACACAAAAGGCTTTTATTCTTTTCTCTCATACATAATTTCTGTGTTGAACGTATCTGAAATTAACCTAAAACGTTTCTGGAAATGCTGCCTTGTAGCAGGATTGCTCTAGTCCTTCATTCTTAAAGGTTATTATTCCTCTGGGCTTCACAAGATTATTTTGTAGATAACTTTTGGAACACAAACATCTTCATGCCACAGTGACACTAAAACAGCAACAGCATTCACAATGGAGAAGATTTGTACATAACCTGCAGGCAAAGTTTGTTGATAGTTTTCAAAAACATCTGTACAGTCACTGTGTAAAAAATATTATCTGCAAAGCAATTCCAGATGCCTCTGAAAAAAGTGTACTTAATTATTCATACACATTATTGCAGTAGCATGCATTAAAATGCACAGCTTTCAAACTGCTACAGAAAACAAAAATGAAAATTCTCTTTTTATTGATCAGCACAACTATAGACAAAATCCAATCTACTCCTCTAAAGCCAAGAAGACAAGCACAATTTATACAGACAGCATTTTCAGAGAGCTAAGTACAGTAAGAATGTCAGATGTCAATTCTTTCTCTGTGCTTACAACACAGTCACAATCTGGGCAAAACATACAGCAAAGCCATATCTCAAAGTATTATTTTCCATGATTTTTCTCAGTTCTTTCCTCCTGCCACGCTACGCCTTGCTTTCTGTTTCTCCTGTTCACTCTTCTGGGAGACTGCTTCCTTTCTCTCCATATCTTTCATTTCCATTTTTTTGCCACAGTATCTTGACACGTTTCCCCTCTCTTTCCTCTCTCTCCTTTCCCAAGATTCTTATTCTTTCAGCTAATCCCTTTGCCTCCCACTCTCTTAATCTCTCTCCTTTTTCTACAACCCACTTGCTCAACCTACACACTCTCTCACAGGTCGCTCTTTTAAGTAGAAATAGTAGCTATTAATTTATTTTCCACAAATAGACAATTACTCAGAGGGATGCAATTGCCAAAAAAGTCGCATGATGAAGTCAGCTGACTGTCAGAGCCTGAGGGCTGTAATTAGCTCCTGGGGTTTGCAAAATAATTGGAGATGTAGATGGCATTGGAATTGATTGCTGTCACCTGCTTTCTGAATAAAAACAGTCAATGAGGACAAAATAAGTCATCTTTTCTCCTGGCAAGAGATTCTTGCAAAACACCGCTTTGCTGACAGACTTCAAAACCCTGAAATTATACTGATGTTTCATAAATCTACAACTGGTTCATTTATTTTTGTTTAGAATGAGAGCCATGAAAGCATTAATTCCTACCCTCTTTGCCTCCGTGCTATGAAAATGAATGTCAGCTTTTTCCAAAAACACTCCTGACTTGAGGCAGAAAGGGACAACTATGCAAAAAATAAAATTCTTAGCGTAATTAATCAACCCTCTTGTCCTTTAATAGCTACCTTCCTGAGACTCCACTAACACAAAATGAAGCAGGCAAGTATCAAACCCTAGAAGGAGAGAATGTACCTGTAACCTCCAAGCAGGTAACATTATAGAGTCAAGACACACTGCAACATCAACTGAATCTGAACAGAAATATTGAGGTCAGCAAGTTTACAAGATTTTTCATATGCCACAAGGCAGCCATCACCGCTTTACTACGCATCGCATAGCACGTAAGTGTAAAGCTGGGAAGTAAGTAGTGAGACACAGTGACCTTTCACAAAGTATTTTGTATGAAATGACTTAACACTGTGATAGTCTCCAAGTCAGTGCGACATGACTCAGCCAGCTCTGACTCCAGGTACCAAAGGAGCCCCGCTTCCACCCATGGCAGCACTGCTGGAGAGCCTGCCTCTGCGCACCCGCTCATCTCTGTCTACTCCTACAGCATTCGCATTCCTGAGAAGATCTGTAAGAAGTACTTGAAGCTAAGGATTGCCCAAAGGAAGACACAAAGGTTTATTTCTTCACAAACACTCTTCGATTTTATGTCACAGCATGAGGGCACAACAATTGATATTTGACAGAGAAGTTACAGCATGTTTTAAGCTCATGCCATGGTTTACAGTTCACGGTAAGTGCTTAATTACATACTCTCATTTTGCCATAGTTTTTTATTTTATTTATTTACTAACTGACTGAATTCCACTGCTTCACCTCAAATTTAACAGCACCTACAGTGCAGTTGTGGAAAGCAAAAGGACATCACCAGAGCACTGAGAATTTAAAAGAGGCAACTTCTTTGTGCTCAGGGTACCTGACAAGTGTTCTTGTGCTTATGAGACTGACAGAAATCTGCCATAGGCCACAAACACCAGAAGTTTTCCTCTTATGTATTCATGTAAATATTTCACTCTGAAATGTAGACATAAAATAACAGAACATTCTCCCTTTACCTCTGCTTAGAAGTTTTAAAATACACTTACATTTTCTCTCTTTAAAAACAAAACCAAACAAAAAAATCCAGCCACAACAAATATTAGCACAGCAGGAAGGTGACAAGGGCCCATTAATAACCCTGCCCAGCCCTTGGGGGAACAGAAAGCAAGGTCACAAAAACACAACACCCTGCCTCCTGGCATTCCCAACACATCATAGCTGGTTCTCTAAAAGATCTTCGTAAGTGGGAAGGACTAGCTCCATCTTCCAAATAACATTCTCATTGAAACAGAGTAGAAAAATATTCAGTTAGACATCAGTGTTAGCTCTGATTCATTTTAGCCTTTCCTAATTCCATTCCTAAAATCAGACAAATAAAGCTATTGTTCCATATGCTGCTGCTCTTGGTACATTTTTTTCAGCTCTTCCTTTACCAGCTCTACTTTTTTAGAGAAAGCATTCAAACATTTCCTCTCTCATAAAAAAGATAGTGAGTATTTTGTCTATATATCCACAAACTGTCTGCACTAGCACCTGTAGTTGCTTTGCTTACTGTTTTCAATATTAAAGCATGCTGACTTCACAGATGTTGACAGAGCTCTTAAAAACACTCTGCAAGCATGAGTCTATAAAACAAAAAAAAAAAAAAAAGGGGGGGGGATTTCATAGCTCTTTTCATGTCAATCCTGGCATGCACAACACAAAACAAAGTTAAATTCAGAGATGACCAGATGTGGATTTGACAGATGAATGGCAGAATTTATAACAATGTCATGCTGAACTGACAACAGAAGTCATTCACAAAGTCGAATACAGCTGCAAGTTCTGAGCTCACTAGTAATCTTGGTTTGATCTTTGCCTAAGTGATCTCAAATTTCTATTTTTTTTTTTTTTTTTGCTGTAATTTATTTTCTTCTCTTTTTGCCAGTCTCTTGACCATAAAGTAAAGTCTCTCATGAACAAAGTTGAAATCAGATTTTTATCTGTCACTAACATCACTTCAGTGTATAACAGTGTGCTGTACTAAATCTGAAAATTAACTATTACTTGACCTTGTTTTGGTTGCAGAAGTCTAGATGACACGTTAATTCCGCAGTTCCGAAATTGTGTTTTAGATGGATCTAAATAACACATCCTGACCACACGAATATCTCCACTTTGCTATTTTGATCCAATCCTTTCTTTTTTATTTCCAGAAATGACTATTTTTATTTGAAATGCAGCAGTAAAGCAGTTCACCACAAGGGGTACAGAACTCAGCCTTGTGCCAACTGCTGTGTGAAGACCTTACCAGACTCAGAGCACTTCTTCATCCACAACCACCACTGCAGCTGTCAAGGTCACAACAAAAAGCACATGATAGAAGCAGATGGGAATTGACTGTTAACATGGGAATTGAAGAATTTTTTCTCCTTGTAGAGCTTTTGTGTGGTCCACTTAGCAATAGCAGCTGCAAAGACCTGCTGATAGCATCTTTCCACTCATCAATGATCCAGTAGGTTGGAATCAGTGAAGAAAAGAATTGTGAAAATTAAGAAGAGCCTAAATCTGAAGTCTTAATTGTTGATGAAGCAACTAATTATTCTCTGTATTAAACTTGTCAGTGCATGAAATCTACTTTAGCAGTGGAATGCTTTTTTCCTTATATAGAAGGTACCTTACTCTTTATCCCTCTCATACCAGACATGAATGCCAGATATTAACTTTTTTACAAATAATTGGGATCATTCATTTGTGAGAAGAACTGCTGTTTCAAAGTTAGAAGGAATGGATGCCTCTAAATTGTAGAAAAAAAACTTTTTTTTTTTTTTTCTTTCAGTGACTGCAGAGCACTACCTGCAAGCATATTTGTATTAGTAGATTACAGGAAGAAGGATTGTTGCACTGAGCAACAATGAATGAACAGAAAAAGGAAAATATTAATAATTCAAAAAAAGTGAAATTATAGCTCCTCAGTGGTAAGAACCATCACAGAAGGTGTAATGGTCCTGGATGCTTTATTTAAGGCCAGATTATATGAGTCCCAAATACTTTTTTGATGCCCACTTGTAAGTGAATACCTCTTCCAATTAGTGCATTTGATGCCAAAACGCCAGATTCTGTGAGCTATAGGGAGTGTAAGGAGGAAGAGCTCCACATAGGGAAGCTGGAGCAAGAGGACAGGAGAATTTAATCCTTCCTGTAAAACAAAACAAAACAACAACAACAACAACAAAAAAAACCCACACCAAAAAAAAACCCCAAGCCTATCCTTATGGCAAAGGGAAAAAGAAATAACAGCAGTAACCAAAAACCAGAAAGATCTAGTTAGAATTTTCCAGAAACATTCACCAAAATTACTAGAGTAGAAGTCACATAGAAATATTTCTACATAAATTTAAAAGAAACATACATCAGTGGTAAGAACTACTAATTGCTCAGCCTTAATATTGTGTTCTGAAGATGCTCTGTAAGTACAAAACAACAGAAACAAAAACCATTGGTTCTCAATCATCATAAAGCAGAAAAGAAAGGCCTAGGCAATCATTACATAATTACATACCACAATCATTCCCTAAAACCAACAGAGAATAAGGCTGTAGATTTGAACTACAGTGAGGCCCTTAAGATACACCTCTACTTTCTGCCTTTATGAGTTCTGTGCAGTAACACGCTCCTGCCTGCACACACAACACTCCCCCCCCCCCCCCCCACATGCTTGAAAATGGAACTGTCGCAGTCACATTTTCTTCAGCATTCTCGTCACACAAACTCGATCACCGACGCAAGCATCTACATTAATCATTCTTAATTTCACATCCCAAGATCAGCTGCCCTCATGGCACAATCACTAAGGCAGCTCGTGACCTATTTGTTCCCACTGCCTGCGCTGACGCCTGTTGCTCAGCAGCTCATCTGGGACAACATGCTGTGCTCTGCTACATCTAATCGTCAAACTTTACAGTTGTCACAAGAGCAGTACGGAGCAGTGTGCTTAATCACAGGAGATGCCTCATTACCTCATCAGAAAAGAAGAACTGCTTATAGTTTAAGTTACTTTTGCTATACAATGAACCGTGTTTAAAAATAAAACCAAAAGCAGCTTCAGTGCTGTACAAGCAAGACTAAGCAAACAGCACATACGTTCTAGAGGGAGTGGGAGTCTTCTCAATCATTCTTAGCTCACCACGTATGGTAATTAAGAAGTTGATGGTACAGTCTGAGTAAAAACTGAAACCATCCAACCAGGAATATCTCTTGGAAGAAAAGACTACCAAAAGAAAATCATCTTATACCTTATTATACAATCAGGTATATATCTGAAGAGTAACATCCTTTCACCCCCCCCATAAATGCAACTGTATGAAAGAGGCAATGAAGAAAATACATAATTACATAATTGCTTTGCTGAAAAAACTCTGCTGTATATATGCAAAAGAAATTCTGCAGCCATATTTAGATTTTCAGTCCTATTTAGATTACCGTCCAAAACTAAATTATTAGCACTAAATAGAAGAAGAGTATGGCTCTGTTCTAAATGGACCCTTATAACCTTACATTAAAAATGAGTCAATTTCATTGCAAGATTAAATATGATTCGTTTACTACAAGACAATTTAAAAAGCACTAATCTGGTACATAAAATCCGCATGTGAACATTTTAACAATGACCAGATGATATTTGAGTCTCCGCACTGCTTAAAGCGCACCACGTCCATTTCATGTGCCTTACACCCAAACACTTTCATGGCCTTCAGTTTTCTGAGAGCAAGTTAGATATTTACACTAACATCTGATACAGATTTACATATGAAAAATATAATCACTCTATAGTGTGCAAAAAGCTAATGCATTGCTTTTAGATACTGTCCCTACCTCCTCACAGCAGAAGATACACACTAGAACCCTTACAATAATAAAGCTGAGGAAGGAAATAGCAGAGTTTTTACCTAGAACATTTGGCCAGCAGAAGTATACAATTCAAGAAAGGAACAAAAAAAGATTGTAATAAAGAGTTTCAGTGTATGAAAACACTTGAATTGGCTCACAGGGGGAAAATATTCCCATGCCTACACACAGAAATTCTGAAGATTCACAAGTTGAAGTTTATCGTAGTATTTTATTCTTTACATAGATAACTAATGCACAGTCTGGAAATGCTGCTAGCAAAATATGTCCCAAATTATCACAACTGAAAGTATTAAAACCCAGATAGTAAACAGTTGTATGTTTTATCAAGAAATAATAAGATCAAAACAATCAGTAACATTCCCTCGAGCTCTGTTCTTTTACAGAAGAGAGGCACTCTACACAAAAATTCCATGCTTTCATTTTCAGGGAGATGAACTAGATGACCTTTAAGGGTCCCTTCCAATTGAAATGATTGTATGATTCGATAATGCTGAAGAATTATGCATTTCATAAACATTTAATATTTTGTAAATACATACTTCTAAAACCAATAGTTTATGTAATCTTATTTAAATCTTCATTAAGACGACTTTCCATATTTTTCAGTTGTGAGGAACATACCTATTTCACTGGCATAAACAAAACTTATAGGAAGTTACCTATTCTAGTGAACAGGCAGTGATTCATTCTTTAAAATGCATACAGTGTTACTGGCAAAATATTAGAAGTGCTGGAAAATAGGAAAGTATGATATGTGTACTTAGACGTGATCTGTCCCGTTTAAGTCATTATCCAGCACAATGCAACACTCCAGTGAAGATGCATTCTCCACATACAATTTCCAATTTGGGAATTCTCCAAAAACAAACATCCCCAATGACAAACACGTTCTACATGCATTTCAAGACTTGAGATACACACACACACACATATATATAAAAAAATAAAATCCTGACTGATCTTTTCACTAGTTGTCAGCCAATAGTATGCTCCTTTTAAAGTAGCACAGAAGTACTTAAAAGACCTTCTTTATGCAAGGTGAGGTTGAAGGGATGGTGCAGAAAATAGAAGAAAGTAGAAGAATTAAATAACGTATTGCATAAACCACTTACAGCCAGCTACCATGCCTTCAGCTCAGTAGAATTTATTTTTTACTTTGAGGCAGATCCTCCTTTGGCATCAATTGATACAGTACAAACAGAAACAATGGAGCTATACAGGCATACACTGAAGAAGCTGTCCAGCCCTCTCATAGTTCCACCATTTTCTGTAAAGTCATGCCCTTTCAAAACCTGATGATATTATCTATTATTATTTCACTTAATGAAATCAACTGAACTCCCTTTGCTAGTGGTAACAGAAGACTCCTGGTCTGGTGTAGACACAGACAACACCAGTACATGATAGGATTTATTTGATGGCTCATCACCTCAAATGGTGAGGAAAGCACTGTCCAGAGATAATGTGCCAAAAGGCAGAGATGGACCCAAGTTTTCTGGCATTTTTAGTACTAAATCTCCTACTGCTGCAGCAACATAAGCTCAATTCAAGTAAGTATTATTAGCAGTAGTATTCTGACAGGCTTTCCAATTTCTCCTGACCAAAAAAAACCAAAAAAAAAAACCCCAACATTCCTAATAGTTTACAACCCAGTAAAAGAGATTTTATGTTAAGAAAATAAATTACTTCTGTCAACTACAAATGCTTTATTTGCTGCTTATTAAAGTTTTAAGAACAATAAAGATTTGAGAGATTCTACTGAAAAAAAGTTGCAAAACTCTCCCATCAGTTGAAGAGTTACAGAAACTAAAATGGGGGACACCATCTTTAGAAACCTGTTGCTATGATGAGCTATGCTAGCACTCAGAGGAAAAAAAAGATGTATATAAATATATATATATATATGTATATATATATATATACACACACACACACACACATATATATGTATATATATATATATACACACACACACACCTTTTATAAAACTATTTATTAATAAATATATATATAAATAATAAATATATATATATAAAACTATTATTAGCAATTGCAAGAGTGAAACAAAGCTTTCCTGCTTTGTACACAAGTTTTGCTTCATCCTTAAAATACTTACTATATTAACTCACAAAAACATAAAATAATTAGAAAATACTACATGGACACTGTGACAATTGCTTTCTAAATGGATTACACTTGCAATACATGAATAGCTCTAATAACTTGTGAAAATTATACTTCAGATTTCTCAAATTGTAACAAAAATAAAGACCTGCTGTAGCAGAAGAAAGGTTCTTCAAAGAAGAAAGTTAATGTTATTTTAAAAGATTAAAAAAGAATGAGACATTTTGTTCAGTCTTCTCATAATCAGTATTGCACTTCAAAAAAACACGACTTACTTAAACATGATCTTTTTCCAGCTGTGCTTGCACCTCCTGAGCACAAATTGCCTCCTCGATGGACAAGCTCAAGTTCCAGGTTTGTTCTGCATGAAAAACGTTAACAGTGTTGGAATAGCATTCTACAGGCTTTTGGAGACATGAGTGTCACCACATACTAATCTCAAGAATGCTGTGAACATACCTTTAGTTTTGGATACTGTCAAAATATGTCTCAGGATAAAGCAAACATCAAGACACTGCCATACGTCATCTAAAATGGTTCAATTAATAAGCCCCATATTAACTTTCACTTATTTTTCAATCACAACTCTCTTAACATGGAAGCTTCTGTCCACACAACTCCCTGAAAATAAGGGAACTTACGTGCAATTTTGAAAAGAAAATGCACAGCTTTATTAAATTTCATTCAATCAGATATGCCTGAAAATGCTCTCTTTAAAGGCTGGGCTTTTGTTTTGCTTTAAACAAAGAGCCACGACAATGAGTATGCCATCAAGTCTCTAAGCATAAAAATAGCTTAGATTATAATGGAAGTACTGATCTTTGCTGCTAAGTTAGTTAATAAAAGCACTAGAGGTTAATTCTGAGCAAAACGCTGGTATTCATGCAGCTCATTAGTATGACACAGGAGCTGTCACTAAATCTCTGCATGCCACATTGATGCTTGCTTTCTCCGTATTACTGTAATCTGATACTTGGGCATCAATTGTTTCAGCCATATTCAACAGCTTTGTTTGATTTTGGAATTGGATGTTTCGGTACTGCATTATCTCTTACCCTTAAGACTGGGAGCAAACAATTTGCATTATGCTCTCTTATAAGCTGTTTAAACAAATCAACATACGTTCGTTTAACTAGAAGGAAGGAGTAAGTCTGTACTTCTGCTTATTTAATCCGAAATGCAAAGCTCAGTTTTAGTCCTTTAGGTAAAATTAAACAACTTTATTTTCAATACAACATGATTGAGTACACATTAAAATCTACTCAAAAATTATATGCATAATATATTTCACTTAGAACATCCTCCCGTGCACACACATTTATGAAGAAACCAAAGGAAGACTACTTAGAATATTTCTTTAAAATTTCAGCACCATCAGTTTCAAAGAACAATATATTATTGATATGCAGTGTTTATTAAGACACTTTCATATGTTTCTAAAATAGTTACAATTCAGAATATTACTGTGCCTAAGTTTGCAGCTTATGCCACCCATTTCTGAAGGAATGCTTTAATCCTCCCTATTCAGAAAAAAGGCAATTTAACATTGATAATGTGCCTGCTCAGAGCTCCATCTGGTTGCTGCTGATAAGGGCATCTGTGTGACAGGGGAATTTTCCACTCTTCAAGCGATTCGCAGTGCTCACTGAACTTCTAAAAATCTACCAGCAAGGAAGCAGGGATTTCATATTAGTGGACAAAATAGCAACCGTACATCAGTACGTGCCAGTTCATCATGGGAATATAAATGAAACCAGTATGTTTGATTTATAGAAATCTTTTGGTAACTAATTTGGAGAACAAAAGTAATGACAGCTTCCCATTAAAGCATTTTTTAAAAATTAAGTCAAAAGGCACTACCTCAATGTATAAGAACACTTCTAGATCCAG
Source organism: Lagopus muta (assembly GCF_023343835.1). Taxonomy (NCBI): domain Eukaryota; kingdom Metazoa; phylum Chordata; class Aves; order Galliformes; family Phasianidae; genus Lagopus; species Lagopus muta. Next base: position 18,412,613 of record NC_064440.1, on the reverse strand, counting down.
TATGTTCAATTTTCCATTCACCAAGACATACGTACTCTGACAAAACAAAACTTTAAGACCATCCTGAAGAAACTCTTGATGTATTCTTCACTCTACATAACGTACAGAGAGATTTCTGGAATCAAATACTTCCTCACACATGGCATACTAATTCTCACTTCTCCACTGCCCCAAGCTCCTCAAAGGCAGGAGCTCATGGTTCAGCTTTCATGAAAAGCTAAATATTAGCCTTTCTCCTAAGACAGCTCCTTTGAGGCACACTGAAGCCTTGATAGAACAGCACACAATAGGAGAAGCATCTTCTGTTAAACTGAAACACATCTCACTGTAAGATGGTCTACATCAGACACTGCCCCAATCGCTTTTGAGAAGAACTAGTGTATCTTCTGCCTATTCAAGCTCCCTTTTGCCTAGAGAATCTGTAATAAAAACTTGCATACCACCTGCTCTGTACTGAAGGGATACAGAGCTCTCACTGTCTAGTCTCTCAAAGAAGAAAAACTGTTATCTGGTATCACTCACAGATATCTGGTATCTGATAACAAAGGATATTTCAGAGACACCTGTGCTCCACTGTTCCACCTCAGCCCCCTCAACAGGAAGAAAACAGGATAAAAATCTATACAACAGACAGTTTCCTCTACCTAAAAAATTATTTGCGCCATTCACTGAAACAAAGACTTTTGTAGAACAGTGGCTTTATCTTCTTACCCGTAGAAAAAAAAAAAAAAAAAAACAAAAACCTGAGAAAACAGATTTGACTAAGTTGTGCAGACTCCTAATTAAAAAATAGCTCACCTTCACATCTCTTTGTGGGCTTTCATAAAAGAAAGTATCAAGGAAACAAGAGGTATGCAGATACTGCCTGTTTCTTTACCTTGTATCAGGAAGAGTACAAAGAACTAAAAAAAGAAATGCTACTGGGTTATATCACGTGCATTCTTACACATTCTCTGCAGTCAGCAGCTTCCCTACAGGAAGTAGCAAAGTCAGGATCTAGAAAATTATTTGGTTTATTTCAGCATCATCTTCTGAGAAAGCCTTATATAACAGTAAGTCCAAAGAGATTAACTATTTAGAGCGTATTAAAATTAACAGCATGGCCAGAGCAGGAACCATTTCCTTTTCTTGGCTCTCCTGGCTGTGATAGTGACAGCAATGTGTGTGGAATCACACAGCCCAGAAAAATACTGGTAGTTTTGAAACTTTCTAAAAAAAAAAAAATAAATAAAATAAACATTAACCATATGAGAAGAAAACTCCAGCTGCTGACGTAGGAGAGGCTCCTTCTGTGAGCCCCAATTAAGTAAAGAAAACTTATGTCTGATGAAGAGATTAAAAACATCTCATGATTTAAAAAGCATCAATACAGCAGTGATACAGAAATAGTCTAATGCTCTGAATAACAGCAAAGAATATTTAACAGCTTGGAAAGGAAGGAAGAAAATAAATTCAGCCAAAAAAAAAAAAAAAAAAGAGCAAAGCCTTAAACAAAAAAAACAGACGAGATAAGCAGCAGACAAGATGGTCTCCATGTTTTGCACCTCCACTGCATATACTAAAAGTGAACAGAGAGACACATCACTCCATCTTGTGCATGCCTGCATATGAAAATCAGAAAACAAAATCTTCATGTACTAAGTGCTGAAGAAGTGCTTTGTGGAGAGTGCAATACTTTTTAAAATTTATTTACTTACAAGAAGAAAACTTGTTTGGTTAATACCATTAGCAATGAACTTATAATACAAAAAAGCATACTCACCTGGCTACTGAATACATAAACAGAAAGTCATTGTCAGGCGATCCAGGACTCTTGCTGTAATCTGTATACTTCTTCTGTGTGGTACTTTTTATGTCTTTCATTACAGATTCCATTTCTTTACTGAGGTTAGTTTCAGACTATGAACAAGGACACAAAAGTTTAGTTAGTTTTACTCAAAGAAGTTCAACAGCTGATCACGAAGTTTAGTACATTCATGTTTATATGAATACATTCACAGTTAGGTAAAAAACAGGCATTAGAAGTCAATATTCTGTCTCACAGAACGTTACAGGTTTTTGTGACTCTGAGAACAGTGCAAGCAGTGAGATTCTTCACCTTGCATTATTTCAGACAGTATCTGCATTGCACAAGGACATGAAAATAACACACCTCCATCGAGACTGGAAGATTTAAAAAGAAAAAAAAAGGCCTGGTGAAGCTTTGCAATACGTGGACATCTGGTAAACTACACTCCAAGTACAACAAATAATCCACATCTTAAACTGCTCTTAACATTCTTTCAACAGCTTCCAGTCAGAAGGATATTGATATTTTTATATCGTAAAGAAATGACAAATTAATTTAATATTATATCACTCAGTTCTATGTAAATAACAATGGAGATAAGTGAAAATGCAATCCTCAAAAAGTTACAAATCACATTTTTGCTTTCTTTTTTTATGGCTTACTCTAGCAAGCAATCCAATAAATGTTACAAGTGCTTGAAACATTTTGATCAAACAATGAAATAATGTTATCTTGTGTATAAAAACAAAATGAAGCTTCCCACTTTGTTGCATTTCTAAGAGGTCACAAATACAATATAAGGTAAAACTGATACATAGAGGCAAATTAACAAGGATCTTTCTGCCTTACACTGATGCTTACTGGGAAAGTTCCCAGCTGTTCTTGAAGATCTTCCACTTCCTGTACAAGATCTTGCATGCACTTGTTACTATGACTTTGCCAAAGGCTTCTTTCCACGTTGTTTCCAGGATAACAAGGAAGAACGCTGTTAGCAAACTGCCTACAGAGAGGACAAGTAAATTCCCCTTTGTCGACTGAAAAACCCTGGAGGACCTGGTCATTCTAGAAGGAAATAAAGAAGACGTAGCTGAAATCTGCTCAAGATTAGACTTCATAGTTCTAGGTGTATTGATTAACAGAAACTCAAACCAAAAACTGTAAAGAAAGAATAATTCTCACTTGATAAAGTGTAAAGCTCTACTACAGACTGCTACAATCCTCTAACTCAACTAATATTTCTAATTTTAAGTACTCCTCAATGTGTACAACAAAATAGATAAGAAAATACACAATACTTCAGTGTGGTACTTCGAACAACTCATGCATGCTGTCTCTGATACTTCCCATCAAATTTGATATTCCTTTCATAACACCTTTTCATTTGTCAAAAGATAGTTTCATTTTCAGTCACAAAGTACTTAAATATGTTTGAGTAAATACAGAACAAGAAACTTAAGTAATCAAGTCAAATTATAAATTAAATATCAAGCAATTGGCCCCAATGCCAAGACATTCTGGTAAACTTACACGTGCTTTTCTGGATGGTGACCTCTGATCGTATTTATCCACATAAAGTCTATAAATCATTTTGGTACTAGGAATGCTACAAATAGCCAAAATTACTACATGCAGTCCAGCTAGCAGTGATAGAAACTGGGGCCAAAAGTTCAATACATAAATCTTGAATGAGATGAGTAAAATTTTATCTGGTGTTTAGGTAAGAAGCCACCAGGAAAGGAAATTCAGTATCTATATGATTAAAAATGTTACTTTTCTAAAATTCTGTGAAGTGAGATTCTACAGGCACAGTCCAAATTTTACTTTATTACCTTGATGACACAATTACCCCTAGAGGTATTTTTACAGTTAAATGGAAAAGAACAATTTATTATTGAATCCAAACATGGCTCAGATTCCAAATCCTCTAAAGGTGAATTTCACATGATGAACAATGCTGATAGTTAACTACAGAATGTTGTCATAGACTTTGTTTCTATTTTGAGAAAAGCTATGAACAAAACAAAACTAAGGAATTATCACATAAATTGTTTTCAATAAAAAAGCAGTTCCACATTGAAAAAAAACCATGATTTAGTCTTTATTTTATTGCACTAAATAATACAGAAATAAATAATTGCTTAATCTGATGACGTCCTACCACTTTTCTTTTTCTAGTAACATTCTAAGATCCGCACTTGGGCTGCAAAAAGAGGCCAGCAACATAAATAGAAACATCATCCCATTTTCTCAGACCATATATGAAAAGTCAGTTTTGACACTAAGTTTATGCTTTTGAAATACATCTTTTTTCTTCAATTCCTGGGTGATTTCTACTACACATTGAACACCAAAACAGGAATTTATTCAACAGAAACGAATGAAAACATGAGAAATGCATTAAGTGAACATGCATGTCAGAAAAAAAAAAGAAACAACATGGATTTCACTTTTTAATGACAATGTTACTTTAGTCAAGCATTATTTCCCGATATATCTAAATAAGTTATAAAACAAAGTACTTTTGTTAGTAACTTCAAGGGGTAATAAGAAATCTATGGTTTGGAATAGTAATAAAAGCAATTTGTCCATTGATGCAAAACATAAGTACCAAGTCATTTTTCTCTGAATTGGACAGCATAAATCCAAATGAATTCATTGAGAACTATTTAGATCCAAGTGAAAAAAGACAATCTGCAGTTTTACTTACCCGTAAAGACTCCATGTAAGATTTATGACAATCAATGTGTAAAGTGTGACCACAGGTTTGTACATAAACACCTCCTTCCCAGCCTATTGAGACTGCTTGCAGGCAGGAACTCTATTAAATAAATAAATAAATAAAATATGTATAAAGGTTATAAAAGATATCCACCACAGCATATTTTACAATTAAAAAAACAACACTGCATGCAAATAACATAATTTAAAAGATATATATTATGGAAATAAAAAAAAGTATATATTTTCATAAGGTATTTACTTATACTAATAACTCACATGTATACCATAACATTATTCTTTCCAACAGAGCTCATCACTTCAATTAAATTTTGTACTTCTTATCACTTAAGACTATGACCTCTACAAAGAGTTTCTTGCAGTACATTATGAGAATTTATACTTAGATCTTTATACTTTATATTATACTTAGCTTTATACTTATACTACCTATTCCAATAATACAAACCTGGCTTTCCCATGTACAATAGCAACATGCTCCTGCAATGGATTTTATTTAGTTTTTTTATATGGTAAATTTAATAACCAACTCAGTTATGTAACTTAACGCCAATCTGTTATTAAAATTCAGTGTGGTTTTTTTTTTTTTTATGAGTTGTTGAGCAACACTATCAATAATACAACATACAGGCAATCATGTGTTACTAGGTTTAGTGAATTAGGTTTTATACTAGGAATGCTTTGAAAACATGAACCTTACTCAAATATTGCACTTAACAGCCCACATTTCAAACTTAAACAGTGGGTAGCTCTTGAAAAAGTAACGAACTGAAAAAACAGTCACCATTGGCAAGCTTACAATGAGGAATTCTTGAAAATATGCTTGCAAACTATATAGATACAGTCAACCTAATTATTGACTATAATTACTCTCCGATTCCCAAATAAGTAATTTATTTCATAGACAGATGGAAATTCCAATTAAACATTTAAACAAGAGAAAAAGATTTACAGCTAACTAATTTGTATATAGAATACAGCTTTTTCCTAGTTTTTCCCTTTGCAGGTAGAATAAACTATAACATGTTTCATAACTAAAAAATGTTCCTATCAGGAGGCAAGAAATCTGTGCTCGGAAATCTGTTGTTAGAGGAAGGACACTCACTGGGAAGGACACAGATGATAAACAAAGGACTTTTAATGCTTAGCTCAGCTGAACAAGCCACTCAAGACACTATCAGATGTTTCCATTTTTACGCCAAAAGTAATTTAAGGATTAATTCTTTCACGCTGAGACATATTTTAGCACTGTACTGACCTAGAAACTTGAAAGTAGAAATAGCTTAATTCAAATAATGTTAATGACTGAAATTTTTGAAAGCAGGATGCATTTGCTCACTGCATTATAGCGTGTCTTAGACTAGTCTGTTGTTAATGTTACTGCACAGAAGTGGAAAAATGCAATTTTTTTTTCCTCTTTAAAGCCAGTATCTAAGCTTGGAAATGCTTATTTGGTTAGACCAGCCCAAGAGCTAGCACATCATAGGATACACCTCCTCTTCCAGAATGATACCTCATGACAGAATTATATTGTCTTACACAGCTGATTTATCCAGTAGCAAGGAAAATAACAGGCAGCATTTCCATGAAGGTCTAACAGTGAACAAGTCCTGTTAAGTAACAAGAACTGCTCTCAAAATTAAATATGAGAAATTGTGATGTACTGCTTTTAGCTTCATGAAGCAAAGCAGAACTCTCTTTGGAATAGCTAATAGACTTCAAAACAGATAATAATGTATCAGTGAATGCACATCTGAACTTACTGAATTTTGTGCAACATTCAGGATATAGCAGAACAGGACTTTCTTTTGCTGGCCCCTCCTTTCCGTTCACTCATCTTCACTTTATGGTGGTTCAGAAAGCTTTTACAGGTCAAAACAGTTCTATTTTCTCTCTCCTGCTGAACTACTTACTACAAACAGTAATTCCTTGACTGGGTTCACAGAATGGCCACAAGAAAGCCGGTGTTTTGAAAATAACACTTAAGCCAGCAAAAATGCATCTCAATTATGTGGTCATGCTAAAATGTCAAATATTCTCTTCTAGACAGTATCGGCGGGATATTTAATAAATATACATCTGTAGACATGGTAGCTACCTATACCAAAAACATAGCTAGGGGAAAGCTACACATCATATGAAAATAAGGACCCTATCAAATGTAATGCATGTGGACTATTACAATAGGACAAAGTATTTACTAAGTGTAAAAAAGAAGCTACGAGGAGGAATCTGTTGTATTTTCATTTACCTTTTCACACAACTAATTTCTTAAGTGTTAGTTTCAATCGAGTGAAATACTTACATCTTTAAAGTATCGCTGTAAAGTCGTAAGCCTCACATCATGCAGTGCTGCGCAGGTATCCCAAGGATATATCTGCTCCTCCTCAGTAGTTGGCAGTTTCTTTGGCTCAGTGCTATTGCGGCACTGACCCAACACTGTATACAGAATAAAAACAATAAAGAATGTAATGAATACAGGAATACTCTAGCTTACAGCTACAATGTGTTCTGTTGAAATAAGACCGTAAAAAACATTACTAAAGAAC